>NC_053023.1:24015772-24218541 GCF_003073215.2 Triticum urartu
GAATTCTATGTGGACCCTGAGTCCGTATGATTATATTTGTAAGAGATAATTATTGTATATATGTAGCCGGTAGTGTCAGATAGATATACGAGAACTTGTTGTTCGACCAATCTCTCGGAGAAGGAGAGGTGGTCGATATCACTTCTCTATATATATATGCATATATGTTCATGACGATCTGTTGTTTCCTTCGTTTGCTTACTAGCTAGCTAGCGTGTCTAGTCCTCTCTATATACGTATGTATAGTACGTAGCGTCGACCAAGCACGGACATAAGAGAGGACACTTCTCTCTATTAATTATAACTAGCTAACACAATATATGAAACACCTAAATTAACCCCGCAAAACCCCCAACCCCCCCTTTCAAAAAAAACAAAAACCCCAGCCACAGAAGTGCTGACGCGTGGATGCCTATTGGTCCCGGTTGGTGCCACCAACCGGGACCAAAGGGTCTCCTGACTGGGCTCTGCGCACTGCCCACGTGGAGGGCCTTTAGTCCCGGTGGGGGGAGGTATTAGTACCGACACTTTAGTCCCGGTTCCGGAACCGGGACTAAAGGCCCTTACAAACCGGGACTAAAGGCATCCACGCGTCAGTTCCAATGATTGGGAGGAAAGTAAAACTTAATGAGGTAATTGTACCTTCTCCCTTATTGGAAAGTAGTTCATCACTGAAATCAGTTCCAATGATTCCTACACCAGTAAGTGAGGAAGCTAATGATGATGATCATGAAACTTCTGATCAAGTTACTACCGAACCTCGTAGGTCAACCAGAGTAAGATCCGCACCAGAGTGGTACGGTAATCCTATTCTGGAAGTCATGTTACTTGACCATGACGAACCTGCGAACTATGGAGGAAGCAATGATGAGCCCAGATTCTACAAAATAGCTTGAGGCCATGAAATCTGAGATGGGATCCATGTATGAGAACAAAGTGTGGACTTTGGTTGACTTGCCCGATGATCGGCAGGCCATAGAGAATAAATGGATCTTCAAGAAGAAGACTGACGCTGACGGTAATATTACTGTCTACAAAGCTCGACTTGTTGCAAAAGGTTTTCGACAAGTTCAAGGAGTTTAGTACGATGAGACATTCTCACCCGTAGCGATGCTTAAGTCCGTCCGAACCATGTTAGCAATTGCCGCATTTTATGATTATGAAATTTGGCAAATGGATGTCAAAACTGCATTTCTTAATGGATATCTTAAAGAAGAGTTGTATATGATGCAACCAGAAGGTTTTGTCGATCCAAAAGGTGCTAACAAGGTGTGCAAGCTCCGGCGATCCATTTATGTACTGGTGAAAACCTCTTGGAGTTGTAATATACGCTTTGATAGTGTGATCCAAGCATATGGTTTTATACAGACTTTTGGAGAAGCTGTATTTACAAGAAAGTGAGTGGGAGCTCTGTAGCATTTCTGATATTATATGTAGATGACATATTGTTGATCAGAAATGATACTGAATTTCTGAATAGCATAAAAGGATACTTGAACAAGAATTTTTCAATGAAAGACCTCGGTGAAGCTGCTTATATATTGGGCATCAAGATCTACCGAGATAGATCAAGACGCTTAATTGGACTTTCACAAAGCACATACCTTGATAAATTTTTGAAGAAGTTCAAAATGGATCAGGCAAAGAAAGGGTTCTTGCCTATGTTACGAGGTGTGAAGTTGAGTCAGACTCAATGCCCGACCACTGCAGAAGATAGAGAGAAAATGAAAGGTGTTCCCTATGCTTCAGTTATAGGCTCTATCATGTATGCAATGCTGTGTACCAGACCTGATATGTGCCTTGCTATCAGTTTAGCAGGGAGGCACCAAAATAATTCAGGAGTGGATCACTGGACAGCGGTCAAGAATATCCTGAAATACTTGAAAAGAACTAAGAATATGTTTCTCGTATCTGGAGGTGACAAAGAGCTCATCGTAAACGGTTACGTCGATGCAAGCTTTCACACTGATCCGGATGACTCTAAGTCACAAACCGGATACGTGTTTTTATTAAATGGTGGAGCTGTCAGTTGGTGCAGTTCCAAGCAGAGCGTCGTGGCGGGATCTATGTGTGAAGCGGAATACATAGTTGCTTCGGAAGCAGCAAATGAAGGAGTCCGGATGAAGGAGTTCATATCCGATTTAGGTGTCATACCTAGTGCGTCAGGTGCAATGAAAATCTTTGGTGACAATACTGGTGCAATTGCCTTGGCAAAAGAATCTAGATTTCACAAGAGAACTAAGCACATCAAGAGACACTTCAATTCCATCCGTGATCAAGTCAAGGAGGGAGACATAGAGATTTGCAATATACATACGTATCTGAATGTTGCAGACCCGTTGACTAAGCCTCTCTCACGAGCCAAAACATGATAAGCACCAAGACTCCATGGGTGTTAGAATCATTACAATGTAATCTATATTATTGACTCTAGTGCAAGTGGGAGACTGAAGGAAATATGCCCTAGAGGCAATAATAAAGTTGTTATTTATATTTCCTTACATCATGATAAATGTTTATTATTCATGCTAGAATTGTATTAACCAGAGACTTAGTACATGTGTGAATACATAGACAAACAAATTATCACTAGTATGCCTCTACTTGACTAGCTCGTTGAATCAATGATGGTTATGTTTCCTAACCATATACATGAGTTATCATTTGATTAACGGGGTCACATCATTAGAGAATGATGTGATTGACTTGACCCATCCGTTAGCTTAGCACGATGATCATTTAGTTTCTTGCTATTGCTTTCTCCATAACTTATACATGTTCCTATGACTATGAGACCGTGCAACTCCTGCATACTGGAGGAACACTTTGTGTGCTACCAAACGTCACAACGTAACTGGGTGATTATGAAGGTGCTCTACAGGTGTCTCTAATGGTGTTCGTTGAGTTGGCATAGATCGAGATTAGGATTTGTCACTCCGATTGTCGGAGAGGTATTTCTGGGCCCTCTCAGTAATGCACCTCAATATAAGCCTTACAAGCAATGTGACTAATGAGTTAGTTACGGGATGATGCATTACGGAATGAGTAAAGAGACTTGCCGGTAACGAGATTGAACTAGGTATTGAGATACCGACGGTCGAATCTCGGGCAAGTAACATACCGATGACAAAGGGAACAAGATATATCGTTATGCGGTTTGACCGATAAAGATCTTCGTAGAATATGTGGGAGCTAATATGAACATGCAGGTGCCGCTATTGGTTATTGATTGGAGACGTGTCTCGACCATGTCTACATAGTTCTCGAATCCGTAGGGTCCGCACGCTTAACGTTCGGTGATGATCGGTATTATGAGTTTATGTGTTTTGATGTACCGAAGGTAGTTCAGAGTCCCGGATGTGATCACGGACATGACGAGGAGTCTCGAAATGGTCGAGACATAAAGATTGATATATTGGATGACTATATTCGGACACCGGATGAGTTCCGAAGGTCACCGAATAATTATCGGAGTGCCGGGGGGTTATCGAAACCCCCGGGGGAACTAATGGGCCAACATGGGCCTTGTGTGTGAGAAAGAGGAGGGGCCATAGGGCTGGCCACTCCCCCCCCCTTGGGAGTCCGAATTGCACAAGGAGGGGGGGCGACGCCCCCTCTTTCCCTCCCTCTCTCCCTCTCTTTCCTTCCCCCTCCTTCCTAGTTGGACTAGGAAAGGGGGAGTCCTACTCCTACTAGGAGGAGGACTCCTCCCTCTCCTTGGTGTGCCCCAAGGCCGGCCGGCCTCCCCCCTTGTTCCTTTATATACGGGGGCAGGGGGCACCCTAGAACACAGAAGTTGATTGTTTCCAGCCGTGTGCGGTGCCCCCCTCCACCATAATCCACCTCGGTCATATCGTAGCGGTGCTTAGGCAAAGCCCTGTTCTGGTAGCATCATCATCACCGTCATCACGCCGTCGTGCTGACGAAGCTCTCCCTCGACACTCTGCTGGATCGTGAGTTCATGGGACGTCGCCGAGCTGAACGTGTGCAGATCGCGGAGGTGTCGTACTTTCGCTACTAGGATCGGTCGATCGTGAAGACGTATGACTACATCAACCGCGTTGTCATAACGCTTCCCCTCTTGTTGCTATGCATCACCATGATCTTGCGTCCGCGTAGGAATTTTTTTTGAAATTACTGCTTTCCCCAACACAAAGGGGTCCTCACCCGGCCCACCTAGCTAGGAGTCAACATGGTAAGTACCACTGGTCCTTTTTTGCCAATAAGTACCCTCCGGTTCTCGACACCATCATGCAGCAAGTGAATCTGCTTGAGAATGGCAAGGAACATTGCTTCACTGTAAGGCTCGTAGTGATGCCGAAGAGGAACACACATCATCTAGGAGGTAACAAGGGAGGCCATCGTGCATCGAAAGACCAAAATCCATGCAGGTGAAAATAATGTCTTTACTGTGTGCATCATCAAGCAACCAATTATTGTAGGCAACTAGTTTCATGTGGTAGGTCTTGAAACTTTATTCAAGAAAAAAATACAAACACTTATTGTTACAATGACATAGCAATGGCAAGTATAAAACTTTACATGGCTATAGAGCCATATGATTTAAAGTTCCACATATTTAGTATCTCTAAGACCATAAATTTATTTCATGGAACTATTCATCAATAAGCTAAAGATGATGCCCTTGCACTTGAGAAGCCAACCTTGCTAGCTAGTATGGAATGAAATCGATCCGTCGTCCTCATTGAAGAATCTTTCATGGACCAAACGGATGTCAGAGATTGCTCCTGCTTGGCGAGCAAGTTGATGACATCTTTGATGGATGGCCGCTTATCACGCTCTTCCTCAACACACATCAGCCCTGTTACCATGACACGCTCCATCTGCCACCGCCACTGCTTCAACTCCCCTCTCATCCGCTCATCTAGCATCTCAAGGATGGCATCCCTGCTATAGGACTCCTTGATGGCGGCGATGAGATTGTTTCGGTTGGATGCCCTTCCCGGGACGACTGGTCTCACGCCGGTGGCTACCTCCAGCAGAACCAAACCAAAGCTATATATATCAGAGGCTGGGCTCAGCGTGCCAGTCTCGATGTACCTGGGGTCCATGTAGTCCATGCTCCCAATCACGGTGGTACAAGGAGTACATACGCCATCGTGGCAGCTGACTTGCCGCACGAGCCCAAAGTCACCAAGCTTGGCCTCGAATCCCTCTCCCAGCATCACGTTGCTAGGCTTGATGTCCCGGTGTAGCACATACCTCCTGGCCGAGTCGTAGGCACCATTGTGGAGGTAGTCAATGGCGGTTGCGACGCCGAGAAGTATATTGTACCTCTGTGGCCATGTCAATGTCCCCCCACCGTCGCCGCTGCCATGGAGATGGTCGCTGACGCTACCGTTGGGTTCGAGCTCATAGACAAGCAACAGACGACCATTGTCATCGCACCAACCGATGAGTGACAAGAGGTTCTTGTGGCGCAGCTGGCACAAGGTCTCGATTTCGTGCACATAGTTCTTCTGGTTCCTCCTCGACGTCGGCTGCCGCATCTCCTTCACCGCCACCGCCCGTAAGTCTGGCGTTGTTAGCCGCCCTCTGTAAACATCGCCAAAGGATCCCTTGCCGATTTTCCTATCCTCGGAGAAGTTATCCGTCGCCACTACTAGCTCTGAGTACGGGAATTTCCTTGCAACTTGGATTTTTTTTGGTGATTGGAAAACATGATTAATTAGTATTAGATCCAGTGGCATTTTTCAGTTTAATCGAACAGTTAAATCAAATCATGATATACATGTTTACCTTGCAAAATTGTTTCATCAAGACACCGTCTTCCACGGTGCATAACAGTACTATAGAGAAGAACGAGAACAGTGGATAGGAGACCGGCAAACAAAACTGCCGCGATACATAAGAATATCAGCCACAATTTTCTATTGGCAGGGGATGGATCTGTAAGCAAAATAAGAATCAGTTAATCGTGCTAATTAGCTATGTCTTTTCACAGAAACATAGCTGTTCAATATAATTATAATTCTAATAATTTATCCTCCACAAATTTCGAAATAATATAAAAATTCCATTTTTTTCCTCATGAAACATTGGCTTGGCTCATCTTTTCCTCTATTTTTATTTAGTCTCACTAAACTCTGTAAATCATCATGTTCCGGAGAACTTTGCTCCCTTGTCAATTTCAGAAAACAAAAAGTTACGGCTGGAAATTTTAAAAAATGGAAAAGAACCATATAGTTTATGTACAATTTTTTTGTTAAAAGTACAAACTGTGGAAAGAAAATGTAAGAGATTTACTTTGTTTTTTCATTCATCTCAAATTTTCACACTTTTTAACTAATATATGCACACATATACATTATCTTATAAATTTCATATATGTTTTTTTAGATTTTTATAGTTTTGTTAGCTTGATTTTGTCCAAAAATCAACAATTAATTTGATGTGTGGGTGAATATGTTGAAATTTATTGCTCGCCCTTCTCCGTCAAGTTCGTATTTTTTTGGTGAACTGGTTGGTCCATAATGTCATTATGGTATCAAAACATAGAGGTATCGATTACATCGATGCATTCAGAGGTTAAAAGCCAAAGAGAAAATTGTGAACCAAGCCAGTAGCTTAGTTTGTGCGAATTTCATTCCTTTTTTCAAGAAAATATATCTCTTTGTCACATAACTAAATTTAATCGGAAACTGATATCAATAAAAAGACATTTTAGTATGAAAACATATACGGATTTCAACATGGCCCTCCCACTCTCAGCTCTAAGATCTTAGGAAGGGATCGGTTGGACTCAAGCGATGTGGACTCACAAAGTAACAATGATGTGAAAGTTGGGCACATGCACATGATGACATGATGTTGCCATGCAACGTTGGCAGAGGGTCGTACATTTTCGCATGGAGTAGAAGGAAACTAGCTAGTACACGTACGTAGGCCAGAAAAAACATACACATGGTATACGTGGTTACCTGTTGAGTGGAAGGACCAAGCGAGCAGCTGGTGCGACTGGCTGAGGAGTCCGGTGGCCGCCGTGAACCCGACGGCGGCATCCTGTACAAGACCGGCGTGGTCCCTGAGATCCATGGTCGCATTGAACTCGTAGGTCATGCTCGACTCCGCCGCCAGCTCGGTCTTCCGAACCACAACTTTCATCACCTTGGACTTGGCGTCGTACGTGATGCTCGCCCACAAGGTGCCACGGAGGCTCAACGGCGGCAGGCTTCTGGTCAGGTTACACCTGGTGCCGTTGATGTCTATGCCGATGTGGTCGCCTCTGGTGGCGGTGCCGTCCTCGCTTGAGGGGTCCCAGCCGTCGTCCTTCCGGCGCGTGTCGAACTCCACGCCGAGGGTGTGCCGCGAGTCGCCGGCGCCGGTGCTGTTCTTGTCGCTGAAGAGCCCGAGGAGGCCGACCTCCCAGCCCGGCGGCGGGAAAGGCCCGATGAAGAACGACATAGTGCCACCCCCCCGTTTGGAGTTGGCTGTTGTGTTGCCGCCATGGACGATGGCGAAGTGGAAGCTGGTGGTGAAGCTGGCCCTCCTGCCGGCGCCGTCCCAAAGGCGCACTGGCTGCCGGTGCGTGACGCCGCCGGTGAGGTTGGAGATGTCGTCGGTGAGGATGAGCCGGTCCCTGCCGTCGTAGGACGCGTTGATGAAGTTGAGCTGCTCGCGGTCCGTCGGGTTGGTGAAGTCGTAGTCGAAGGATAGCGCGGCGGCCTGTCGAGCCGTGTAGGCGGCTAGAAACAGGTAGCAGCTGATCATCAGGTGGTAGTACGTGGGGAGGAGGATGCCTCGTGCATGGGCCATGGCTAGCTGCAGCTAGCTACCTAGCTAGCACGAGGGAGTTAAGCTAGTGATCCACACCGTAGCTGTCAGGTTGCTTGCTCATGCAGGGGTAGACAACTATTTATTGATTGGGTTCAAGCAGACATTTCAAGCTTGTGAAAAACTACAGGTTTTTTTTTTATTTTGTCATTTTGTTGTGGTTTCCGTCCTAGTTTCCCTTGTAAACAAGTAATTGACTTGTGACAACTGCCACCCATTTGCTGAATAGAGGTGTTGGGAGGCTGTTAAGGAATATCTTATGTTTTTTCTTAAAAAATGAATATCTTAGTTTTCAATAATTATATCTTGTTTCCGCGCTACTTCGAACCTCGAACTAATGGTAGAGTATTACTATTTTGAAGGGGCCATGTGGAGTGTTAGAAATAGAGATATACTCCCTGGAGTAGTTTTTTTACATGTAACCGAAGCCACATGGGCTGTGTAGACAATCGGTTGGGGTTAAGAAGCAGATGAGAAAGTTCTAGTACTTTGGCAGCCGGCGACTACTACCTACTAGTACTACTAAGTAACGTACGAGAAAGCGTACACTATGGGACGACTATGTGCAAGTTCATTATATGTACATCCTCTGCCACAGAGACTTGCTACAAGAGTATTAATGTAGGTAGCTTTGTTGTTGTACGAGGTGACACAGACACTTGTTTATCTCGTCTGCATTCCCTGGATCCATAAAAAATGCAGCGACAGCAGTATGCTTACCTGGGCGATTTTTTAAATCACTGCCGGCTAGCATAGTCAACGATCGATCTGTACATGGAGCAAAATTTTATCTACTCCATTCATATGTGCAATGCACCCTTCCATATGGACTCCATGTGCTAGCTTCCGGAGCCAACCGGCCAGCATAGACCAGGATGACCGCACGCTGGCGCAGTGGTGGAGAACAGCCGGTGGAACTCACAACTTGTGGACGCGATGAGGGGACAGTGAGAGAATGTGGACGCGGCGAGAAGAGGGCTGGCTGGGTTGGAGGGCGGCTGGGATGCTGATGTGCTGGCCCGACCACCGTGCGGATTAAATGGTGCCGGTGGGGAGTAGTTGCACGGCCGACATGCGGGCCAGATGGAGGACGAGTAGAGGACGCGTGCGCATCCGTCCAGTGTCCGTCTGGAGGCAAATCCGGTCTAGATTTGTGTTGGATTAGGGTGAAGCTGGACGCGAACCGAACAGAAAATAGGTATGCTTCTACGCGTCAGGCCGTTGGTTTTGTTTGTTTCGACCAAAATGGACACGCTCGGACCAAATGGGGTCGCCCGTTGGAGTTGCCAGTTCTGGTACTGCCATTAGTGTTAAAAAGATGAGTATATAGCAAAAAACTATCATTTTTTTGAATTTTTTTTCAAAAACTACCACAAAAGTGGTGGGCTGTTCCAAACAATCCTAGTTGTTGAAGCGTTAAGTCTTAACCGCGTTTATGACAAAGGGGGGCCACTCATCAGGTCACCATTATATTGGACCGTTAGTTGAACGTTACGACATGTGCAGGCCACATGTCGGTCCCTACAAAAAAAATGCAAAACAATCCATGTAAGTTTTGTAAAAAAAGCAATTGGATCCCTGTTAATTTTGGAAACAAGCAACAATTCAGCCTATTTGTGTTTTTTTTCTGTCTGTCAATATTTGGTTGGGTTCATGGGCCAAGTCCAATATTGCAGCCTTTTTATTGTTGGGTTGTGGCCTTTTTGTCTAAACGAATTTAGTTTTTCTTTTTTCCCAAAAGAAGGGTCCACTAGTCAGATGGGTCCCAGTTGTCAGCTTCTATTAAAGGGGACCCTTTTGGTAGCATCATATTATTCAGATTACAATTTGACAATTTGACAGAAATAAATAACCATGTTTAACTAAGAACAGACAGAAAACACAAGTAATATTTCAAATAACAACATCGAGAATCAATCACAGTCATACAAATATACTGGGCTCCTTCTGTCATGACACAGTTACAACACAGATACAAATACAATCAGTCACACAGATATAGGGACAATCACAATGAGAATTGACAATCAGCACAAACTAGGCTCCTGCTCCAGTCAGATGAAACTGTATGCATGACTAACTATGCGACCATAGTTGACTAGGCTACCTTCGCTACACTAGGACAGCAATAGAACTATCATCATGCCTTCGGCCGTCGCCCTGTTATATGAATCAGAAGAGAAGAATCAAAACACTGGAGCCAATATATTATGAACAGAACATTCAAAAAAAGGACAAGTGTTGGGGAACGTAGCAGAAATTCAAAATTTTCTACGCATCACCAAGATCAATCTATGGAGTAATCTAGCAACGAGGGAAGGAGAGTGCATCTACATACCCTTGTAGATCGCTAAGCGGAAGCGTTCAAGTGAACGGGGTTGATGGAGTCGTACTCGTCGTGATCCAAATCACCAATGATCCTAGTGCCGAACGGACGGCACCTCCGTGTTCAACACACGTACAGTCCGGTGACATCTCCTACGCCTTGATCCAGCAAGGGGAGAAGGAGAGGTTGGGGAAGACTCCATCCAGCAGTAGCACGACGGCGTGGTGGTGGTGGAGGAGCACGGGAATCCTGCAGGGCTTCGCCAAGCACCGCGGGAGAGGAGGAGGGAGAGAGGTAGGGCTGCGCAAACAGGGAGATTGAATCGTGTGTTGGGCTGCCCCTTTGCTCAAGTATATATAGGGGGAGGGGAGGGGCTGCGCCCCCACCTAGGGTTCCCTCCCTAGGGGTGTCAGGAGCCCCCAGATCCCATCTGGGAGGCGGCCAAGGGGGAGAGAGGGGGGGCGCACCACTAGGTGGGCCTTAGGCCCATCTGAGCCTAGGGTTTCCCCCTTTTCCCTTCTCTCTTCGCCTTGGGCCCTGGTGGGGGGCGCACCAGCCCACCTGGGGCTGGTCCCCTCACACACTTGGCCCACGCAGCCCTCTGGGGCAGGTAGCCCCACCTGGTGGACCCCCGGGACCGGTACGTTACCGATAGCACCCGAAACTTTTCCGGTGACCAAAACAGGACTTCCCATATATAAATCTATACCTCCGGACCATTCCGGAACTCGTCATGATGTCCGGGATCTCATCCGGGACTCCGAACAACATTCGGTAACCGCGTACATACTTTCCCTATAACCCTAGCGTCATCGAACCTTAAGTGTGTAGACCCTACGGGTTCGGGAATCATGCAGACATGGCCGAGACAACTCTCCGGCCAATAACCAACAGCGGGATCTGGATACCCATGTTGGCTCCCACATGTTCCACGATGATCTCATCGGATGAACCATGATGTCAAGGACTTAATCAATCCCGTATACAATTCCCTTTGTCTAGCGGTACGATACTTGCCCGAGATTCGATCGTCGGTATCCCGATACCTTGTTCAATCTCGTTACCGGCAAGTCTCTTTACTCGTTCCGTAACACATCATCCCGTGATCAACTCCTAGGTCACATTGTGCACATTATGATGATGTCCTACCGAGTGGGCCCAGAGATACCTCTCCGTTACACGGAGTGACAAATCCCTGTCTCCATTCGTGCCAGCCCAACAGATACTTTCGGAGATACCTGTAGTGTACCTTTATAGCCACCCAGTTACGTTGTGACGTTTGGCATACCCAAAGCACTCCTACGGTATCCGGGAGTTGCACAATCTCATGGTCTAAGGAAATAATACTTGACATTAGAAAAGCTTTAGCATACGAACTACACGATCTTTGTGCTAGGCTTAGGATTGGGTCTTGTCCATCACATCATTCTCCTAATGATGTGATCCCGTTATCAACGACATCCAATGTCCATGGTCAGGAAACCGTAACCATCTATTGATCAACGAGCTAGTCAACTAGAGGCTTACTAGGGACATGGTGTTGTCTATGTATCCACACATGTATCTGAGTTTTCTATCAATACAATTCTAGCATGGATAATAAACGATTATCATGAACAATGAAATATATAATAATAACTAATTTATTATTGCCTCTAGGGCATATTTCCAACAACAAGTTCTTTAGAAAGATAACACAAATTCAGCTAATACAATGATTTTTGTCCCCAGATAGTTAAGACGATATACTCATTCATACAAGGTGACGCAAGAAAATAGAGCACTTTACTCATAGCATGCAGAGTATCATTATTAAGTTCATAGGGTTTATAGTGCTTGGACTTATTAGAGTGGTAGCATATCATCATATACATCCGTATGTTGTAGCCCATTTGAAATGTCTAGAAAGACTTATATTTAGGAATGGAGAGAGTAGAATGTAGCATGCGATAAAACCAAAGGATTAGCCAACAATAAAAGAAGGCACTTAATTAGTTCATTACATTTAGTTAAAACTGCTTCTATGAAGCGCAGGACTAAACCATTTAGTTAACACAGCAAGAAGTGCCAAGGAGCATAGTATAGTACTGCACTAAAAGGACCAAGAATCTTCTGGACCAACAACAGAAACAACCAAGAAGCACTCATTTTTCAATTCATAGGGCTAAAAATATATTTATCAGAATGGCACTGAAATCAACCTCTTTATCTATCATCACAAGGTCAGTATGCTTGATAGGCCCATTATGAGTTGCCCTACGGTAATGCCGCAGATGAGACAGAGGACGCACACATTGATGTAGACATTGGCAAGACAGGAAGCAACAAAATGGTGCTTGCCATCCGCAAGGAGAAAGCAGAATACCAAAAAGGTTAGGAAAACAATATAGAATGATAAAACAAAGAAGAGATGCGCCCACTCATTAGAGAAGTAGCATACCCAAAAAATGTGAAGCACAAATGGCCACCAAGAAAGCATATTGTTGTATACATTGACAAGATAGGAACCAACAAAATGCAACAGACTAAAACCAAACTTTATACAACAGGGAATGATTTACAATAACCAAAAGATTTTGCACAACAAGCAGTAAATAGGTAGTAGATATTAACACCCATGACATAGGACCAGCATAAAAAAAGAGCATCGGTGTAGAACAGGCATATAATCAACGTAGTCAGCAAAAGATAGGGGGAAGAGAAATTGAAAAACCAAGAAAGAGCATTCATATATGAGGCACTAAGCTGTATGAACCAAAAGACTATTGACATCAGCTAGCAAAGAATTGGCAGTTGGCACCACACATATCGGACGACCACATGAAACAGATAGAACAGACTGGTCGGCCATAGCTAACATGGTAAATAGAATAATGCACATATTGTAGAAGACACCACCAGCATGGATTCTAAGAAATGGATTGGAAGAGCTCAGGAAACACAATGTTCCTGGTCTGAGAATCAGTAGTACCATCTTCATTTTCAATCAGGACTTTCAAAGCCTTTTTGAGGTCACGCGCGACACTGCTACATAAAGCTGGCCATGTGTGAACACAGGTGCATTAAAGTATAGATCAACACTGCATAACACGTGTCCTACAATATTTTGACTCCTACCTATTTTCTTATTTTACAAAAGCTTGCCATGCGTGTATAGATCAACTTTATATTGTGAATACATAAAGCTGGCCATGCGTGAACACAGGTGCATTAAAGAATGAAGAATACATCGACACATAGCACGAACCATGGACAAACATTGGTATGTAACCTGTCTACTCAGTAGGTGCCAATTTAGATGCACTGAATCGACACCAACTTGAGCGAACTGGTGGTATGTGCAGAAACAGCAAAACATTGCAAAAGCTCCTCTTTCCCAAATTGTGTGGTGAGGAACCAGCCTATGCCCCAATTCGTCTTGCTGAGGCAACTAGCGGCAATGACTTAAGCATGACCCCAGTTCCCCACAGCTGATTACCCTTGACTCATCCGAATTCTCCTAACAAGGTAGAAATTGGCAGGTCTATTTGGAGGAAAAAAGGATCTACTAAAATCTAGCTTACTAAATATTGGTCAGATCGAAGGACTGTGCGCGCACATCGCAGATCCAACAGATCACAACGCGAGACAACAGGACCCAAGTCTAACTAAACCGTGCAAACAAGAGGGAGACGGGATCGGAGGAGACGCGTTCGCACCTAGCCGGAGCCGACGATGATGTTGTTGATGGGGATGAAGATGAGCTTGACGAAGAAGCCGACGAACCCCATGACGACAAACCCGATCACCGTCCGCGCCGCCACCTTGGTGAACTCTGCGCGCCCAATCAGCGTCAGATCTGGCGAAAGAGGAAAACGAACCGGATCTAGACGAGCAGGCGCGAGTCTTTGGTCCTTACCCTTGCGGTCGGGCTTGTGGCAGTGCTTGACGAGGCGGACGCTGTCCTTGGCGAACTTGCGGAGGGGGTCCACCACGGAGTCGACGGCGTCCATGGCTGCTGCCGGCGGGAAGGGGAGATCTCCGAGCTGACGATGACGGCGAGGTCGCGCACGTGAGGGGAAGGGAGGGGGAAGCCAACGGGCGAATGGTGTGATGTTTGGATTTGTGCTTTGGATCTGTGAGGAGGGGAGGAGGAGGCCCAGCGGCGAGCTATGGTGGGAGGATGTGGTCTGAATCGGGGAGAAGGGGCGGGGACAACGGCGGCGGCGGGAATGGATCTCCTCGCCGCGGCGGGATGGGGAAGGAGGGGGCAGCGATGGGGGGCCATCGTCGTTGGTCATTGCAGGTCAAGAGCAGCGGCACTTGGGGGGAGGCCGGCGGCGGGGTAGGAGTTGGGACGGCGGAGAGGGAGGTCTGGGTCGGTGAGGGAGATCTGGGTCAGGGAGAGGGAGGCGGCGCCGCATGGGTCGGGGAGAGGGAGAGGGAGGGGAGTGTGCTGCACGATGCTAGGGTTTGGTTGGCCAGCGTGCGTTTAGGAGACGTTGCATCTGTATGGTGTGGACGGCTCAGATCGGCTTAGGGGGGTGATCCGTGGGAAGGGAGGTTCTGCCTTCTGATTAGTCCAAGAAATGTGTCATTTTGAAACAGTCATAACAAATTCAAAAAAAAAATCAAAAAAATGCAAAACCTTCGCGTTATGTCATCATATGTGGCCAAGTTCCAAGGAAAAATAACAAACTTGTAATACGGCAATTATTATAAAAAAATGTTCTCAGAAACGAGCTATCACGTGTGGAGATCAATGGCTTTCAAGCCAAATGATCACTCTTATCGCCACATTCATGGCATAGTTTGTTCAAATGATCTCATATTGTGCACAAGGGTGCATATTGGAATGGCAAACAATGTTGCCTAAGGAAGTTTTCATTTTTTTTTGGACGAAAAAACCATTTTCCATTTTTTGAGTGCCCAAAAGGAGATTTTTTGTGAAGGACCTCCCAAATAATTGTTGCAAAATTGGACCAAATCATTTTTCTAAAATACTAGGCCATATTTAATGCACAATTACCAAATGGTTGGGTGTAAAAAGTTTTGATCCACCTCTCGTGAAAAATACAAATTCCCGCCGATTCAGTTGGAAGCGGGTCAAATTTGAAGAGCAGCTGCCTCATAGTTTGCTCTTTAATTTTTCCAAAAATCATTTCTAGGTACATAAGTATCTATTTTATCAGAGAAACACCAAAAAAATTCCAAGATTCAACCACTAGCTAGGAACGGTCATTCCCGCTGTTTTGACCGCATTTTGAAACGGGCAAAAAAAATTCAAAAAAAATCAAAAAATTGGGAAACCTTCGCATTATGTCATTATATGTGGCCAAGTTCCCAGGAAAAATAATAAAATTGTAATACGGCAATTATTTTAAAAAAGTGTTCTGAGAAACGAGCTATCACGTGTGGAAATCAATAGCTTTCAAGCCAAATGATCAATCTTATGGCCAGATTCATGGCATAGTTTGCTTAAATGATCTCATATTGTGCACAAGGGTGCATATTGGAATGACAAACAATGTTGCCTAAGGAAGTTTTCATTTTCTTTGGACGAAAAAACCATTTTCCATTTTTTGAGTGCCTAAAAGGAGGTTTTTTTTGTGAAGGAACTACCAAATAATTGTTGCAAAAATGGACCAAATCAATTTTATAAAATACTAGGCCATGTTTAATGCACAATTGACCAAATGGTTGGGTGTAAAAAGTTTTGATCCACCTCTCATGAAAAAGACAAATTTCCGCTGATTCAGTTTGAAGCGGGTCAAATTTGAACTGTAGCTGCCTTGTAGTTTGCTCTTTATTTTTTCCAAAAATCATTTCTAGGTACATAAGTATCTATTTAATCATAGAAACACCAAAAAAATTCCAAGATTCAACCACTAGCTAAGAACGGCCATTCCCGCCGTTTTGACCGCATTTTGAAACGAGAATAAAAAATTCAAAAAAAATCAAAAAATTGGGAAACCTTCGCATTGTGTCATTATATGTGGCCAAGTTCCTATGAAAAATAACAAACTTGTAATACGGCAATTATTTTAAAAAAGTGTTCTAAAAAACGAGCTATCACGTGTGGAGATCAATGGCTTTCAAGCCAAATGATCAATCTTATGGCCACAGTCATGGCATAATTTGTTCAAATGATCCCATATTGTGCACAACGGTGTATATTGGAATGGAAAACAATGTTGCCTAAGGAATTTTTCATTTTCTTTGGACGAAAAAACCATTTTCCATTTTTCGAGTGCCCAAAAGGAGGTTTTTTTGTGAAGAACCTCCCAAATAATTGTTGCAAAATTCGACCAAATCATTTTTATAAAATACTAGCCCATATTTAATGCACAATTGACAAAATTGTTGGGCGTCAAAAGTTTTGATCCACCTCTGGTGAAAAAGACAAATTCCTGCCGATTCAGCAGGAAGCGGGTTAAATTTGAACTGCAGCTGCCTCATAGTTTACTATTTAATTTTTCCAAAAATCATTTATAGTTACATAAGTACCTATTTAATCATAAATACATGGTTTGATGGCGATACGTCGAGGTTTGGGCGGTGGCTAAGGCCCCCAACTCTAGAGCGCGTAAACTCGCATGCCCGACGCGTGGTCACCGCGTGACCGTGGCGTTGCCATGTGTTCTGGGCAGCCTAGGCATGTCTAGTGGGTTGGGCACTCCCCAGGTAGGTTCTAGAAAGAAAATTACAACATAAGATTCTCACGAGGAGACCGATCGATACTCAAACATGAATTAGCAGCCAAGTGTTTGATTAGCGGTACGGGAAATGCACATGGCCAATGGGCGTGAGTTTTTGCTCAGGATGATCGTCGACTAAGAAGAATGTCTTCGCAAATTTTTAGATCAAGAGGAGGATCCTAGGTGGTACTTGCTTTGCAAAGTACCACACTAGACAGAAATATGAATGTTGAAGCTAGGCACAAAATAATGAATGGATTCAGCTGAAATTTGGTGGCGGATGGTTATTTGGGCATTGGAAAGCACTGTAGAAAATTTATACCATTTGGACATGCCAAAGTGGTACTTCCTTCACAATGCTCTTCTATGGACAGAAACTTGGGAAAACTAGTGAGAGAAATTGGATGAATGAAATGAGCTCAAATTTGGTGTAGGTAAGTTACATAGGTATGGTTATGCCTTGGTAGATTTTCAGATCATTTGGGTAAGCCTAGCTAGTACTTACTTCACAAAGCTTCTCTCGAGGTAGAAACTTTGAAAATTTCCTGAGAAAGATTGACTAGGAAAATGGAGCTGAATATTATCATGTGGCAATGATTTGGGTATGGAAGAGTGCCCAAAGAGTTTGAGGTTAATAGGAGGGGTCTAGATAACACTTGCTTTGCAACGTGCCAATTTGGCCATAAAATATAAATTGAACCTGGGCTCACATAGATAATTTGCCTGAGCTGCAATTTGGAGGAGGGTGATAATTTGGAAATATGAAGAAACTGTATAAATTTCATGTCATTTGGATATATAAAAAAGTTACTTCCTTCACAATGCTTCTAGGTGGACAAAAACTTTGGAAATTTGCCGAGGAAGATTTGCTAGGCAAGTGGAGCTGAATTTTGTCATGCGGTAATGATTTGGATAGGAAAAAGTGCCCAAAAATTCCGAGGGCAATCAAGAATATATAAATAGCACTTCCTTCATAAAGTGTTGTCGTGAACAGAATAGGAAAATGAATATTGTTGAATTAGTTTTGAACTAGGCAAGGAAGGATTTTTACATATTTGATGAAGATATGACCCAAAGAATTTATGAGATTTTTTTGGGAATTTTGGGAATGACAGAAATATAGGTTGCTTCACAACCTAGGGCCAAAACTGCCACATGGACATGACACATAGGCAAAACTGATGAGGTGGCGCCTAGTCATAGCAACCCACCACAATTACAAGGTTATGACCATCTATATTGGTCATGATCAGCTAGAAATAAGGCAGCAGACCAGTGCTATCTGCTTTATGACCATTTCGTGTTAGGAAATTACGACCTTTCTGGCCAAAATGGTCGTTATAGTTTAGGTTTTGGAGCCCCCCGAACAACTTTTGACCAATTGGTCTGAAATGGTCATAGATCTATGACCAATTCTTCCAGGGTCACTAACAGAAGGTCACAAGTTGACATATTTCTTGTAATGGCCGCCGCCGCTCCGCGCCACTTCACCCTGTCGCTATGTGCTGCTCGCGGCCGCTGCTGCTCATGGCCGAGCTCGGGTCCTCGACGGTGAGCTCGTCAGCTCTAGAGCCGACAAAGGGACATGTGTGCGGCAACCGACGTTGCTCTTGCGGCGGAGCTCGAGGAGCTGCTGCATGTGGCAGAGCTGTAGCCGTGGCTTCGGCGGGGGGCAGCAGCGACCAGTGAACCAGCTTGAGCTCATCTGCCGGCAGGCGAGAGGGTGAGCGAGTAACAGGGTGCGCGGGCGAGCTACAGGGCGCGCCGGCTACAGGCGAGCTGCAGGGCGCGCCGTGGATGCGTCGTCGCGTCGGAGCACCAGTGAGGAGGAGGGCTTGCGAGGAGCTCGTCCACGTCGGAGCGCCGAAGCACTAGCTTGTCGGAGCACCGCATCGGCAACTGCCCGTGGAGGCTCTCTGGCTCCCGGAGGTCAGTGAGGGCGGCGGCAACAAGGCCCAAGGCACGCAGCGTCTCGGCGGCGTGCGCGCATGAGGCTGGAGGCCGGCGAGGGCTATGGTAGCAGAGGGCGCAGGGCTGGAGAGAGAGAGAGAGAGAGAGAGAGAGATAGAGAGAGAGAGAGAAGGTAGGGAGAGGGAGATAAGAGGAAGAAGAAGGGAAGGCTTACATGTAGGCCCCACTTGTAAGCTAACGGCCAAACAAACAGTCAACATATGGTTTGGTTAAGAGCGGGTCCAACCTGTCATAAACCGGATTAATTCTATCAACATGGTCATTTGGTTTTTTTTGGAACAACCATTCAATTTTGTGATAGGATTTTGAAACATCAAGAAAAATGGTAGTTTTTCGTAGACCTAGCCCGTAATGTGGTAATTTTTTTGTATATGCTCTAAAAGTATAGATGCCTAGCTTGTTGATCGTGAACAGTTGTCGCAGCAACCTCCGGTGCCCGGGGAGATACTCTTATGACGATTTGACTGAACTGAAAGGAGGCACATGAAAGAAATACTCCCTCCGTTTCTAAATATAAGGTATTTTAGGGATTTCAATACATACCATATATAAATGTATATACACACATTTTAATGTAGCCATCAGTTTTCATTAGCAACTCAACTTTTTTACATGTTAGTGGTGTTGTTTGGAGCGGCGAGCGCTGTCTGCACTTGGGAAGAAGTGGCTCGAGTGATTTTTCTAGACGTGTCGTTCTTGCCGATGACAGCTAGCCGATGTTGGCTGGAGAGCTAGCTCTATGGGGACACCGGTGGCTAGCTTACCAAACCCAAAGCGGCCTTACCTAGCACTTTTTTTTGGAACGTAGGCTCAAGAAGGGCCCGGGTTTGAATTAACAAAGCCATCAACCGTCCAGGAAAACAACTTCGGAATACAACCACACTCCAACTAAAAGGAAAGAAAACAAACGGCAAAGATACAAGGGCACCTAGGAGCATCTCACAGAGGCATACAACAAGCTAGCTAACTAGCACATAGAGATGCCAGGAATCCCATACACGCCGAGAACCAAGGCAAAAAAACGCTAAACGGCTCAGGAAAGAGCACCGACGACAGAGCAGAAGCACGCCATTGCCAAACGCCTGGGCTTGAAGTAGACACATCCATCCAGATCCATCGTCACAGAAGGCCCCTGCCTCCTCGCCTGGCTCGAGGCGCCGCACCGATGAGTGATGGACATGCTCACCCTAGAACCTGCATGAATGGCATTGCAGGAAACCACAGGGGCGAAACCAGGCGTTCCCAGCCTGCCGACGATGACTTACCTGAAACAGAGCAACGCCAAATGCAAGAGTCCAGGCATGAAACAGGGGCGAGCTGTCGGAATGCACAAATGGGTAGCAGCAAGGGCCAAAACCTAATCTTCGGCTCGCTCGACGAGAAGAAGAGCAGCCACCGGAGGAGGGGAACCCTATCCCCTCCCATCCTGGAGAATCCACGGGCACCGGAGGAGCCCTGCAGCCCAACGAAGAGCACCAAACCAGCTTGACCACACACCAAGGGGGACACCGCCGCCACTGGACACACGCTGCTGCCGCCGACACACTGCACCTACACCACAACGAAGCCCGCAACCCATCTTTGTTCCCAAAACAGCGCCTTCAAGAAGGTTACGGCGCCCTGGGCGTCGCCGCTGCCCAACAATGTTGAGGATTTCACCCGGGAGACAAAGGGGAAGGGGGTAGGGGGCAGGACCTGACCGGCGCCTCCAGGAAGGTGAGCGGCGCCCGCGGGCGTCGCCGCCGTCGCAGCCGACACGGCTGGCTAGAGGTTTCCCCCGGTCCTGCAGCCCCGTCGCCCACTCCCACCCGCAGAAGACAGCAGTCCCATGACGAAACAGGGTGGATCTGAGGGGGGAGGCGCTCGTTGGGGAACAAGGGGAATGGAGGCGGCCAGATCTGACGCGACAGGAGACGAATCCGCCGCCGCCGCGCGCCGGCCTGCATACGCTGGGGCTCTCGCCGCCCGCACGGCCGAGAAAACACCGACCCACGCCCACGCCACCGGGAGCCGAAGCCAGCGACGCCACACCTGCCAGGGCCGCCGCCCCGCATCCAAAGGCCCCCCGCGGGTGGCGAGGCGGCGAGGGCCCCGCCGCCGCCTTCATCAGCAGCGCGCCGAGCTTGCCCGGCAGCAGCTGCCTCAGCCGGCAGCGAGGGAAGGGCGAGGAGGGGAGGGGGACGGCGGGGCTAGGGTTTGCTCCCATCGGGTCGCCCAAGCGGGGCGACACGAGGGAGGGGGGTACGCTAGGATTTAAAGCAATTCCAATGGGCCGACTGAAATTGATATCGATTTTGTTCATATTTTTTCTGTTTAGGTCGTTCGTCCACCCGTCCGTATCCCTGTTTTTAATTGGGTCAGCCGGTGCACTCAACGGGGCTAGACCCATTTATGACATGTCCGCCTAACATTTCGTCAAACATATAGCAGGCTGGGTAGCTTGCAGTGCGCGGGGAGGCGACGTGACAGCTGCAGCAGCACCGGCCTGGCGTGGGTACAAGGCGACGCCGACGGGGAAGGCACAATGAGCACGGCAGGGCACAGGCAGGCGCACAATCGCGAGGCACAGGCGGGCGCGGCCGAACACTTTTTGGTGATGAAGTCCGCGTTTGGGCGCCTTGTACTGCACCAGCAATGCTAGAGTGGCCTCGAGCAGCAACGGCTCGGCCCTGACAGCACCAACAAGCAGGCTGAAGTGCCTAGCTGCTGTTGCACCTCCAGCGCCAGCGGCAGCCCACTTACTAGTGGCGTGGCGGTGCATGTCCGCTGCGGCGCGGTGGTGCACGCCTCCGGCGTTTGTGGCGGTGCCACGGTTGGCATTTGGCAGAGCGACTTGGTGGGTGATCGAGTGGTGGGCCAGAGAGAGAAAATACGGGGATGGGTAGGTGAATGTCAGGTGTTCCAAAGAGCACATGTAGCGGGCAAAGAGGACACAACAAACGTCCGCTTCGTGTTCACTTCTGACACAAATCAATCCTAAGTTTGAGCCGAAAATGGGTCCGAACGGACACAAAGCAAACAGAAAATGAAAATGGGTGCCTGCGTTGGGCATTGACTTTTATTCAGGCGGACAAATGAACGCAGGCGGACAATTTTGGTCACTGCGTTGGAGTTGCTCTTAGCTAGCCTAATAACCAAACATATCCAGTGTCCTCCAATTGGCGAGGAAGAACCAAGTTAAGGTTCTCGTCGATGAACACGGGGTAAGCCATAGCAACCAAGAGGCCATACGAGGTATGATTAACTCATATTTTCAAACCCTTTTTAGAGAGGAGGAGAACTTGGTGCGAGCCCCATGCTGCTGTTTGAATCAAAGGTGACCGAGGGTATGAACACTAGCCTTTGTGCAGAGTTCATGGAAAAAGAGATCTCAGATAGCTTGTTCCAAATCGGTCCTTGAAGGCTCCTTGTAAGGATGGTTGCTCGGCACGCTTTTTCCAAAGAAATTAGCCCGTCGTGAAAAAAAAGATATTATACATGCTGTCAAGGAGTTCTTCGCAACTGGTGTCATGCCCCATGGTGTGTAATGGCCACGATGTGGCTATATCTCATACGTGTCGAGGCACGACTTAGAGGCATAACCGCATTGTGGTTTTGTCACAAGAAGGGGTCATATTTACACAATCCTATGTAATGAACAAGAAAGGGATAAATAGAGTTGGCTTACAATCGCCACATCACCCAATGATCAATTAATTAATACATCATCAGAGTACACTCATAGTCCAACTACGAACAATCAAATGAAAAGAAGATAAACCCAACTGCTAGATTCCCGATCATCCCAACCGGGATCCACTACTGATCATCAGGAAAAGACACGTAGTAACGGCCAAGGTCCTCGTCAAACTCCCACTTGAGTTCGGTAGCATCACCTGCGCTATTACCATCGGTACCTGCAACTATTTTGGTAGTATCTGTGAGTCATGAGGACTCAGCAATCTCAAAACCCGCGAGATCAAGACTATTTAAGCTTATGGGTAGGATAAGGTTATGCGGTGGAGTTGCAGCAAGCGCTAAGCAAATATGGTGTCTAACATACGGAAATAAGAGTAAGATAAGAAGCTATGCAATGGTCATGAAGCTAGAAATGATCAAGAAATGATCCTGAACTACTTACCTTCAATCTTAACTGAAACCGTTTTCACTTCCCCGACTCTGCCGAAAAGAGACCATCACAGCTACACACGCAGTTGATGCATTTTAATTAAGTCGAGTGTCAAGTTCTCTACAACCGGATATTAACAAATTCCCATCTTCCACATAACCGAGGGCACGGCTCTCGAAAGTTTATAACCTGCAGGTGTGTCCCAACTTAGCCCATAACAAGCTCTCACGATCAACGAAAAATATTCCTTCTCCCGGAAAGACCCGATCAGTCTCGGAATCCCGGTTACAAAACATTTCGACAATGGTAAAACAAGACCAGCAAGACTGCTCGAATGTGTCGACAAATCGCGATAGGAGCTGCACATATCTCGTTCTCCGGGCACACCGGATGAGACATCCTACGAGTAAAACCAACCCTCAAGTTTCCCCAAGGTGGCCCCGCAGTCTACTCTGTTCGGACCAACACTTAGAGGAGCACTGGTCCGGGAGGGGGGGCTTAAATAAAGATGACCCTCGGGTTTGTAACTCCATAGGGAAAAGTATAGGTGGTGGTTAGGCAAATGTTAAAACCAAGGTTGGGCCTTGCTGGAGGAGTTTTATTCAAAGCGAATTGTCAAGGGGTTCCCATAACCCCAACCGCATAAGAAACGCAAAAATCAAGGAACATAACACCGGTATGATGGAAACTAAGGCGGCAAGAGTGGAATAAAACACCGAGCAAAAGGCCAAGCCTTCCACCCTTTGCCAAGTATATAGATGCATTAATTAAAATAAGAGATATTGTGATATCCCAATATATCCATGTTCCAACATGGAACAACCTGCAACGAACCTGCAACTAGCAACGCTATAAGAGGGTGATGACCCACAAGTATAGGGGATCTATCGTAGTCCTTTTGATAAGTAAGAGTGTCGAACCCAACAAGGAGCAGAAGGAAATGATAAGCGGTTTCCAGCAAGGCATTCTCTGCAAGTACTGAAATAAGTGGTAACAGAAAGTTTTGTGATAGGATAGTTTGTAACGAGCAACAAGTAACAAAAGTAAATAAAGTGCAGCAAGGTGGCCCAATCCTTTTTGTAGCAGAGGGCAAGCCTGGACAAACTCTTATATAGAGAAAAGCGCTTCCAAGGACACATGGGAATATCGTCAAGCTAGTTTTCATCACGTTCATATGATTCACGTTCGGTATTTTGATAATTTGGTATGTGGGTGGACCGTTGCTTGGGTACTGTCCTTACTTGGACAAGCATCTCAGTTATGATTAACCTCTATTGCAAGCATCCGCAACTACAACAAAAAGTATTAAGGTAAACATAACCATAACATGAAACACATTGATCCAAATCAGCCCCTTAGAAAGCAACACATCAACTAGGGTTTAAGCTTATGTCACTCTAGCAACCCATCATCTAATTATTACTTCCCAATGCCTTCCTCTAGGCCCAAATAATGGTGAAGTGTTACCTAGTCAACGTTCACATAACACCACTAGAGGAGAGACAACATACATCTCATCAAAATATCGAACGAATACCAAATTCACATGACTACTAATAGCAAGACTTCTCCCATGTCATTAGGAACAAACGTAACTACTCACAAAGCATATTCATGTTCATAATCAGAGGGGTATTAATATGCATATAGGATTTGAACATATGATCTTCCACCAAATAAACCAACTAGCATCAACTACAAGGAGTAATCAACTACAAGGAGAATCCCAACTGCCGGCATTCTCCCTCTTTATGTAAACCTTGTAAAATAAGCTAGAATACGCATTAGTATTGTGACATAAAGTGTAATAACAACCCATAATGCAATAAATATCGATATAAAAGCATGATGCAAAATGGACATATCAACTCCCCCAAGCTTAGACCTCGCTTGTCCTCAAGCGAAAGCCAAAATCGAAAAATATCTCCACATGTTTAGAGATAGAGGTGTCGATAAAAGTAAAATACGGACATGAGGGCATCATGATCATTCTTAGAACAGCAACTTACATAATTCTTGTCATATGATTTCTTATGCTAGAGTAATAATTCAATCACAATTTCAGGTATGAATCATAAACTTTATTGAAAACTAACAAACTATAATCTTAGTCATTGGAGCAATTGCAATTTATCATAACATAGGAAAGAGTCAATATATAAGAGCTTTTCAGCAAGTCCACATACTCAACTATCATATAGTCTTTCACAATTGCTGACACTCACGCAATACTTATGGGTATGGAGTTTTAATCGGACACAGAGAAAGATAGGGGCTTATAGTTTTGCCTCCCAACATTTTACATCAAGGGTAATGTCAACAATAATAGTTCATGAAAACTCACATCCAATTAGCCATATATACCAGGATCTTTCCAACATACTGTGCTTGCCAAAGGATAAAATGTAAAAAGGAAGGGTGAGGATCACCATGACTCTTATGCAAGGAGATAAAAGTAAAATATAGGCCCTTCGCAGAGGGAAGCAGAGGTTGTCATGCACTTTTATGGTTGGATGCACAAAATATTAATGCGAAAGAACGTCACTTTATATTGCCACTTGTGATATGGACCTTTATTATGCAGTCGGTCGCTTTTATTTCTTCCATATCACACGATCGTATAAAGCTTATTTTCTCCCACACTAATAAATCATACATATTTAGAGAGCAATTTTTATTGCTTACACCGATGACAACTTACTTGGAGGATCTTACTCAATCCATAGGTAGGTATGATGGACTCTCATGGCAAAACTGGTTTAAGGGTATTTGGAAGCACAAGTAGTATCTCTACTTAGTGCGATGAATTTGGCTAGCATGAGGGGGAAAGGCAAGCTCAACCATGTTGGATGATCCATGACAATATAATTTATCTCAGATGTAAGAAAACATAACCCATTACGTTGTCTTCCTTTTCCAACATCAACTCTTTAGCATGTCATATTTTAATGAGTGCTCACAATAATAAAAGATGTCCAAGATAGTATATTTATATGTGAAGACCTCTCTTTCTTTATTACTTCCTATTAATTGCAACGATGACCAAAACTATGTTTGTCAACTCTCAACAACTTTTATTCATCATACTTTTTCTATGTGAGCTCATTACTTTCCATAAGATCCATATGATCTCTTTGTTTCCTTTTATTTATTTATTTCTCTTTTCTTTTATCCACTTAGGATCATGGCAAAATAATCAAGCCCTTGACTCAACACTAATCTTTATTATATATAGCTCACGGACTCGATTACATAGAGGGATCATAAAGCAAAACTCAAAACTAGATCATGCCATAAACTTTATTCTACTAGATCAAGATATTACTAAAAGGATCGAACTAAGAAAAACGGTAAAGATAAAAGTGATGGTGATACGATACCGGGGCACTCCCCCAAGCTTGGCAGTTGCCAAGGGGAGTGCCCATACCAGATACTCAATTCTTCTTTGTTGGTGGAGAAGGTGATGGTTTTGTTGATGGCGTAGGTTTCTTCCTTAATTTACGCTTGAGGATAGAGTTTTGGTCCCTTAGGTCATTGATCTCCTCCTCCAGGTTCAGTATCTTTTTGCATAGTTCCTGCTTGTTTTCCTGCAAGAGGAGAAAAGGGATAAACTAGATCTTAAGTTTCTTTACTCTATCCGAGAGCCTTGATTTTTTGAACTCCACATGCATGTCCCCAGGTTGAGGTAATGGGACTTTGTCTTCTTCTGAGCTCGTCTCCTCCCTTCCCTTGGGTTCATAGTCCTCTTCTTCTTCCGTAGTCCAACCACAATGCTCCACATCCCCATAGACCTTAGGATCTGCAAGGTAATCAGCCACATAGCTTTATCCTTCCGAATCCTGGGACGACATCTTGCTCTAATCTGCAGCAGGACAGCTGGAAACAAAAACAGAGAATATTTGCGTGCTACAGGAGTCAAAACCCCCGGGAGATTATACAATGAATTTTTACCGACCAAAATACGTGTCATCCAAGAAACGGATTCCGGAGAGCGCACGCGGTAGGAGGGCGCGCCCTCCACCCTCGTGGAGCCCTCGTGTCCTTCCCGGACTGCTTCTTATTTTTCTATTTTTCTAAATATTCCAAAACGGAGAAATATTGCCTTCAAAATTGTTTTGGAGTCGGTTTACTTACGTACCACATACCTATTCCTTTTTGGAGTCTGAAACGTTCTGGAAAGTGTCCCTTATGTATTCCTTCGGGGTTACGGTTTCAATAACATTGGTTTCAACATTTTATGGGATTACCTGAGATAGTGTTTGATTCTTTGACCGTTCACCACCTTCGGATTTGTGCCTTCGAAGTTGTTGATTTTTATGGCACCGGAATGATAGACCTCCTCGATAACGTAAGGATCTTCCCATTTAGAGAGAAGTTTTCCTACAAAAAATCTTAAACGAGAGTTGTATAGCAATACATAATCACCTACATTAAAATCACGCTTTTGTACCCTTTTATCGTGCCATCTTTTAACTTTTTCTTTAAACAACTTGGCATTTTCGTAGGCTTGGATTCTCCATTCATCGAGTGAGCTAATATCAAATAACCTCTTCTCACCGGCAAGTTTAAAATCATAATTGAGCTCTTTAATAGCCCATTATGCCTTGTGTTCTAGTTCGAGAGGTAAGTGAGATGCTTTTCCATAAACCATTTTATACGGAGACATACCCATAGGATTTTTATATGCAGTTCTATAGGCCCATAATGCATCATCAAGTTTCTTGGACCAATTCTTTCTAGACCTATTAACAGTCTTTTGCAAAATTACTTTGAAATCTCTATTACTCAGTTCTACTTGACCACTAGACTAAGGGTGATAAGGGGATGCAATTCTATGATTAACATCATACTTAGAAAGAATTTTACGGAAAGCACCATGAATAAAATGTGAACCACCATCAGTCATTAAATATCTAGGGACTCCAATTCTTGGAAAAATAACTTCTTTAAGCATTTTAATAGAAGTGTTATGATCAGCACTACTAGTTGGAATAGCTTCTACCCACTTAGTAACGTAATCAATAGCAACTAAAATATGTGTATATCCATTAGAGGCAGGAAAAGGTCCCATATAGTCAAAGCCCCAAACATCAAATGGTTCAATAACGAGTGAATAGTTCATAGGCATTTCTTGACGTCTACTAATATTAGCAATTCTTTGGCATTCATCACAAGATAAGACAAACTTATGGGCATCCTTGAAGAGAGTAGGCCAATAAAAACCAGATTGCAATACCTTATGTGCAGTTCTATCTTCACCATGGTGTCCTCCATAAGCTTCGGAGTGACACTTGCGTAGGATCTGTTCCTGTTCATGCCCAGGTACACACCGTCTAATAACACCATCTACTCCTTCTTTATAAAGATGTGGGTCATCCCAAAAGTAATGTCTCAAATCATAAAAGAACTTTTTCTTTTGCTGGTATGTGAAACTAGGTGGTATGAATTTGGCAACAATGTAATTAGCATAATCATCATACCATGGAGCAGTATGAGAAGCATTTATGACATTTAATTGTTCATCAGGAAAGCTATCATCAATAGGTAGTGGGTCATCAAGCACATTTTCTAACCTAGACAAGTTGTCTGCAATGGGGTTCTCAGCTCCCTTTCTATCAACAATATGTAAATCAAATTCTTGTAGCAAGAGAACCCATCTAATAAGTCTAGGTTTAGCATCTTTCTTTTCCATAAGATATTTAATAGCAGCATGATCAGTGTGAATAGTTACTTTAGAATCAACAATATAAGGTCTGAACTTATCACAAGCAAATACAACTTCTAAGAATTCTTTTTCAGTAGTAGCATAATTTCTTTGAGCATTGTCTAGGGTTTTACTAGCATATTGAATAACGTTTAATTTTTTATCAACTCTTTGCCCTAGAATATCACCTACAGCATAATCACTAGCATCACACATAATTTCAAAGGGTAAATTCCAATCAGGTGGCTGAACAATAGGTGTAGAGATCAATGCTTTCTTAAGTATTTCAAATGCTTCTACACAGTCATCATCAAAGACAAATGGTATATCTTTTTGTAATAAATTAGTCAGAGGCTGAGAAATTTTTGATAAGTCCTTAATGAACCTCATATAAAATCCGGCGTGACCAAGGAAACATCTTATACCTTTGATGTCCTTGGGGCATGGCATCTTTTCAATAGCATCAACCTTGGCTTTATCAACTTCAATACCTCTTTCAGAAACTTTATGCCCCAAGACAATACCTTCATTAACCATAAAGTGGCACTTTTCCCAATTCAAGACAAGATTAGTTTCTTCACATCTCTGCAAAACTCGATCAAGGTTGCTTAAGCAATCGTCAAAAGAAGATCCATAGACGGAGAAATCGTCCATGAAAACCTCACAAATCTTTTCACAAAAGTCAGAGAATATAGCCATCATGCATCTTTGAAAGGTAGAAGGTGCATTACATAAACCAGAAGGCATACGTCTATAAGCAAAAGTACCAAAAGGGCAAGTAAAAGTAGTCTTTGATTGATCCTTCGCTGACACAGGTATTTGAGAGAAACCAGAATAACCATCTAGAAAGAAAAAATGTGTATGTTCGGATAATCTTTCTAGCATTTGATCGATAAAAGGTAAGGGGTAATGATCCTTTTTAGTGGCCTTATTTAATTTGCGGAAATCAATAGCATCCTATAACCTGTAATAATTCTTTGAGAAATCAATTCATCTTTATCATTAGGAACGATAGTAATACCTCCCTTCTTAGGGACACAATGGACAGGACTTACCCACTGACTATCAGCAACGAGATAGATTATACCTGCCTCAAGGAGCTTTAGTATTTCCTTTCTCACCACTTTTTTCATTTTAGGATTCAGTCGTCGTTGATGATCATGAACTGGTTTAGCATCTTCTTCCAAATTTATTTTATGTTGACATAGAGTGGGACTAATGCCCTTAAGATCATCAAGAGTAGACCCAATAGCAGCACGATGCTTCTTCAGAGTTTTCAATAATCTCTCTTCCTCATGCTCTGAAAGGTTAGCACTAATAATAACAGGATATATCTTTTTCTCGTCAAGAGAAGCATATTTAAGAGTATCAGGCAACGGTTTCAGCTCAATCACGGGATCACCCTTGGGTAGAGGAGGATCCCCTAGGATTTCAACAGGCAAATTGTGTTTCATAATAGGTTCCTGTTTAAAGAATACTTCATTTATTTCCCTCCTTTCATTCATAAACATATCATTTTCATGGTCTAGCAAATATTTTTCTAAAGGATCACTAGGAGGTACGGCAATAGAAGCAAGACCAATAATTTCATCCTTACTAGGTAATTCTTCTTCATGGTGTTGTCTACTAAATTTAGAGAAATTAAATTCATGAGACATATCATCTAAACCGATAGTAACAACATCCTTTTTGCAATCTTTCTTAGCATTAACAGTGTTTAAGAATGGTCTACCAAATATAATGGGACAAAAGCTATCTTGTGGGGAACCAAGAACAAGAAAATCAGCAGGATATTTAGTTTTCCCACAGAAGACTTCAACATCTCTAACAATTCCCATTGGTGAAATATTATCTCTATTGGCAAGTTTAATTGTGACATCAATATCTTCTATCTCAGCAGGTGCAATATCATGCATAACTTCGTTGTATAAGTTGTAAGGTATTGCACTAGCACTAGCACCCATATCACATAAGCCATGATAACAATGATCTCCTATTTTAACAGAAATAACAGGCATGCCTACCACAGATCTGTTTTCTATCTTTAGCACTAGGTTTAGCAATTCTAGCAGTCTCATCAAGGAAATGAATAACATGCCCATCAATATTATCAGACAAGAGATCATTAACAATAGCAATATTAGATTCAACTTTAACAATACCAATATTGCTTTTACGAACCACACTTGAAGCTTTAGAATGATCCTTTATCCTAACAGGGAAAGGTGGTTTCTCAACATAAGAAGTAGGAACAATAGGATCATTATAAGTGATAGTCTTTTCTGCAACTTTAATAGGTGCAACTACTTTTACTTCTATGCGAGGATAATATTTAAACCACTTCTCCTTGGGGAGATCAACATAAGTAGCAAAAGATTCACAGAAAGAAGCTACTATCTCAGAGTCAAGTCCATATTTGGTGCTAAATTTACGGAAAACATCGGTATCCATAAAAGATTTAACACAATCAAACTTAGGTGTCATACCTGACTCCTTAACTTCGTCGAGGTCCCAATCTTCAGAGTTGTGTTTAATTCTTTCCAGTAAATTCCATTTGAATTCAATAGTCTTCGTCATAAAAGAGCCAGCACAAGAAGTATCGAGAATGGTGCGATTGTTATCAGAAAGTCGAGCATATAAATTTTGAATAATCATCTCTCTTCAGAGCTCATGATTGGGGCATGAATATAACATTGATTTAAGCCTCTCCCAAGATTGAGCGTTGCTTTCTCCTTCGCGAGGCCAAAAATTATATATATAATTGCGATCACGATGAAGAAGATGCATAGAATAAAACTTCTGATGAAATTCCAATTTCAATCGTTTGTAGTTCCATGACCCCGTATCATCACATAGCCTATACCATGTCAATGCATCTTCCTTCAAAGATAAAGGGAAGACATTCTTCTTAACAACATCTCTGGGTACACCTGCAAGCTTAAATAATCCACAAACTTCATCAACATATATTAGGTGCTCATCAGGATGCATTGTTCCATCTCCTGCAAAAGGATAAGCTAGCAGTTTTTCTATCATGCCCGAAGGAATTTCAAAGCAGACATTTTCATTTTCAGTAGGTTCAGTAGGTTGAGGAGTAACTCTTTGCTCTACTGGTCGGGGTGAAGATACCCCGAACAAGCCCCTCAGAGGATTACTTTCCATAGTAACAAGTGACAGTAAATTTCAGCACACTATATAAATTTTCCTTACAAAATTCCACCTACCAAAGGCGCTTCAATCCCCAGCAATGGCGCCATAAAAGAGTCTTGATGACCCACAATTATAGGGGATCTATCGTAGTCCTTTCGATAACTAAGAGTGTCGAACCCAATGAGGAGCAGAAAGAAATGATAAGCGGTTTCCAACAAGGTATTCTCTGCAAGTACTGAAATAAGTGGTAACAGATAGTTTTGTGACAGGATAATTTGTAACGAGCAACAAGTAACAAAAGTAAATAAAGTGCAGCAAGGTAGCCCAATCCTTTTTGTAGCAAAGTACAAGCCTGGACAAACTCTTATATAGATAAAAGCACTCCCGAGGACACATGGGAATAGCGTCAAGCTAGTTTTCATCACGTTCATATGATTCGCGTTCGGTACTTTGATAATTTTGTATGTGGGTGGACCGGTGCTTGGGTACTGTCATTACTTGGACAAGCATTCCACTTATGATTAACCTCTATTGCAAGCATCCGCAACTACAACAAAAGTATTAAGGTAAACCTAACCATAGCATGAAACATATGGATCCAAATCAGCCCCTTACGAAGCAATGCATAAACTAGGGTTTAAGCTTCTGTCACTCTAGCAACCCATCATCTGCTTATTACTTCCCAATGCCTTCCTCTAGGACCAAATAATGGTGAAGTGTTATGTAGTCGACATTCACATAACACCACTAGAGGAGAAACAACATACATCTCATCAAAATATCGAACGAATACCAAATTCACATGACTACTAATAGCAAGACTTCTCCCATGTCATCAGGAACAAACGTAACTACTCACAAAGCATATTCATGTTCATAATCAGAGGGGTATTAATATGCACATAGGATCTGAACATATGATCTTCCACCAAATAAACCAACTAGCATCAACTACAAGGAGTAATTAACACTACTAGCAACCCACAGGTACCAATCCCGGACTTGGAGACAAGAATTGGATACAAGAGATGAACTAGGGTTTTGAGAGGAGATGGTGCTGGTGAAAATGTTGATGGAGATTGCCCTCCCCCGATGAGAGGAGCGTTGGTGATGACGATGGCGATGATTTCCCCCTCCTGGAGGGAAGTTTCCCTGACAGAACAGCTCCGCCAGAGCCTTAGATTGGTTCCGCCAAGGTTCCGCCTCGTGGAGGCAGAGTTTCGTCCGAGGAGATGGCTTATAATTTTTTCCTCATCGAAAGACTCCATATAGAAGAAGATGGTCATCGGAGGGCCACCAGGGGGCCCACGAGGTAGGGCACGCGCCCAGGGGGCAGGGCGCGCCCCCCCCCACCCTCGTGGGTAGGGTTTGGCCCCCCTGGTGAACTTGTTGCGCTCAGTATTTTTCATATATTCTGAAAACGTCTTCCGTGAAGTTTTAGGACTTTTGGAGTTGTGCAGAATAGGTATCTAATATTTGCTCCTTTTCCAGCCCAGAATCCCAGCTGCCGGCATTCTCCCTCTTTATGTAAAACCTTGTAAAATAAGAGAGAATAGGCATAAGTATTGTGACATAAAGTGTAATAACAGCCCATAATGCAATAAATATCGATATAAAAGCATGATGCAAAATGGATGTATCAGAGGGGTTGAGCAAAAGCGGTAACTTAGCCAAACAATGGTTTGCTAGGAAGGTGGGCTAGAGTCTTGACATGGCAATATGGGAGGCATGATAAACAAGTGGTAGGTAGCGCGTCATAGCGATGAAACGAACAACTAGCAAGAAAAGATAGAAGTTATATTAAGGGTAATGGTCATCTTGCCTGCAAAGTTCTCGGAGTTTTCGAAAGCTTGCTCCTCGTTAGCGTACTCAACAGGTTCCTCGTTCACGAACTCTTCTCCCATCTCTACCCAAGCAAGAACACAAGCAACGAAACAACAATCAATCACGGTGCAATGCACAAGTAACATGATGCAAGACATGGCATGGAATGCAAGGTATGATGTGCAATGCATATGAGTACTCCGGAAGGGAAAGGATGATAAAGGCATCAACTTGGCAAACCAAGCATGCTGCTGCGAAGATGAGGTGATTTCGGTCGAAATCGATATAAGGATCACAAGAAACGGATGCACGGTTTGCAAATGACAAGCAAAACAAAAACGATGCAAATATGTGCTTAACAACACCATAGCACTTAGGATGCAACAAGAAACTATGCCACGGCGCTCCAACGTAGCAGAAAAGTACATGGTAGTAAAGTACACATGAAGCTCTACAAATCATGAACACTGAGCTCCTGCTAGAACTCACTAGAAAAAGCTTAAAATAGCATGGCAAAAATGCAAATGATATCAGCTTCATAGTCTTAAAATACTAAACATGTCAAAACAGCATCATGTAGCAATGTTTAGAGCTAGCAAACAACCTGCTACAAGAACATATCATGGAAAACAAAGGCATGACATGCTTGTACCAAAGACAAAGCACAAAACTCCCTTACTGAACTATAACCAAAGATGCATGGAAAATATGGTAGCACCCATGCGAACATGGCAAGTTATATGATCAGTTTCAGACTTAGAAGAAAAAAGAGCATGGCATAAACAGATTCATGATAGTAACTTTACAAGCTCATGCCACTCACCACAAAGCATTTCATGGCATCACAAGGTAACCAACATTAAGTAGACATATTCATGAAGCTAAGAATGGCAAGAGCAAGTTCATAGGGTACATGTATCACTAGCAAAACACATGGCAACACTGAATCTCATGTTAACAATTAGCCAACAACAATATTTAGCAAAAGTAGAGCATGGTAATGACAAGGTAGAGTACTCCATAATTGTAACCCTAGGAATGAATGGATATAGCAACACCACATCTTCAAAACACTTTTACGGAACTATCTCAAAATGTGCATGGCTCTCATGGTAGCGAAAAGATTACATAGCATCAAAACGTAATAGGAAATGACTTAGCAAAATAACGAAGTGTCTGAAATTAGCAACATCACATAGCCTACTTTGCATTCTTGTTCTAGTCACCACAGAGCTCATAAAAATACAAGGCTTGCTACAGTGCAAAGATGGAATGATGGAGCTCATAAAACATGTAGACGTTATGCTCATAGGATGCACACACAAAATGCAATGAAAATGACAAATCATCAAGTTATGCTAAATTCCAGCAGACAACATCATATAGCACTTTGCAATGAAGGTTAGGGCATCAACATGGACAGTAACATGCATGCAAATGACACTAACATGAAGAGCATCACGAGACGAACATTTTGATTTACCATGCACGCAAAACGGGGTTATGAGTATGGAGATATGGCATGATAAACAGGGCAACAAAATGTTGAAAATGCAGGGACTTAGAAAAATGAGGGTCAACCTCCGGATCTAGGATTTCGGCATGGAACCCGATGCAGCAATGGATCTCGCCGGATCTTCGCAAGAGTTGACGGGGAAGGCTGCCTGAGCTCGAGGAGGGGGTGGCCGGACTTGGGGTGGCCGGGTCCGGCCGGATCCGGGGACGGAGTGGCGAGGCGGCGCCGGCAGAGAGGTGCGGCGAGCGCGGCACCGGCGCACGGCGGCGGGGAACAGCGGCGATCGGCGTGGTCGGTGCGGCGGCGCGGGGCGACGTGCGGCGGCGGAGACGGGCGGCGGTCGTCGGTGGGAGGCACGCGGGCGGCTCGGGCCGAAGGGGGGCGTGTTCAGGCCTCGTCGGGCCTGTGCGGGTGGCGGCGAAGTGGGGCGCGGGCCGGGCGACGTGGTGGCGCGGGACTGGCTCCAGGCGGCGGCGGTGGTGACGTGTCGCTACCCGGTTGGCCGGGCCTACGCGTTCGGTGGACACGTCCGGCGGCGCGAGGGGAGGTGGACTAGAGTTTCATCCGCAATTTCGGAGGAGAGTGACATATATATAGGTAGAGGGAGCTAGGAGTGTGCAAATGAGGTGCGGTTTTCTCCCACATGATCCTGATCCAACGATGGAGAGCATTGAGGGAGGTTTAGATGGGCTAGTGGGCTGTTTAGGAGTGTGTGCTGGGCTGCTAAGAGAGAGGGGCTTTTGTGGTTACCCGGTTAACTGTTGGGGCATCAAACGACCTCCAAATGGAACGAAATTTGACAGGCGGCCTACCGGTGATGTACCAAGGCCACTCGACAAATCTTGACCCATTCCGAGAACGTTTTTCTCCCGCTCACGAAACGAGATTTGAGAGGTGCAATAGGTGCACGTGGGAGTGTCGGATCGCGAAACAGACAACGAGAAATATGACTGAATGCAGGAGACGAACATGAATGCAAATGAGAGGCAAACGATGAAATGATATGAAATGAATGACATGAACAAAATGAAAAACGAAGACAAAAACCCAACCACGAAGGATATATCATAATACGTAGCTGGAAATGGGAAGAGTTGGAGTACAATTATGGAAAGTTACATCCGGGGCGTTACAGGTGTCAATGGGACGTTCATAGTGCTAATTGTCGGTACTAAAACCGTCGGATCTCGGGTAGGGGTCCTGAGCTGTGAGTCTAGGAACGATGCTAACAGGAGACAAGGGAGACGATGTTTACCCAGGTTCGGGCCATCTCGAGGAGGTAAAACCCTACGCCCTGCTTGGATTGTATTGATTCAATGAAGTACAAAGTACAAAATGATCTACCTCGAGATTGGATGATTGTGTTCTAAACCCTAAGGTGTGTGTTGTCGTACCTCTAAAGACTAAACCCTCCAGCTTATATATGCACCAGGGTATCTAGGATACACATATGGTGGGTCGCCAACTAGGAAAATACACGCCGAGTACTAAATCTTTCCTCGAAGCACACACCAAGTCTTCGATAGTTTCCATCCAGCTTACACTGAGGGCCACAACTTCGGTAGTCCTTTTTCCTGTGATCGACGGATCATCAGCTCGGTCCATAGATGATAGGCCGTCACTACTAAGGAAAACCTTATACACAGAAGTTTATCAGTAGCGCGGTCTAAAAACGGGCGCTACTGCTAATTAGTAGCAGCGTGGGGTATAAAACTCGCGCTACTACTAAGTTGATAGTAGTAGCGAGGGGTATAAACCCGCACTACTACTAAATGATCTTCATCATACCCCTGGAACAGGCCATAGTAGTAGCGAGGGGTATAAAACCCGCACTACTACTAAGTAGGTAGCTATAGCGCAGGTAAGACCCCCACGCTATTACTAACTGTGTCCACTACTGCACCATCCACCCCGCCCCGATCCACTCCCACCCGACCACTAAAAAAAACTCTCTTACATCCCTAAAAAAACTCTCTCAGGAACTCCGCACGATCTCCTCGGTCCACCCCACCCCGGCTCCTCTCCCCACGATCTCCTCGCTGCCGCCCCCACCCACGCCGGACGGTTCCGGTGAGCACCGGCCACGTGCAACACCCCACCTCCTCCTCCTCCTCCCTTTCCCTTCCCCTTCGTCCTCCGCCCGCCCCTTCTCTCTCCTCCTTCCTCCCGGCGGTCGGCGATGGGCGCGGAGTGCATTTCGGCCATCTCGGCCTGAGGCGAAAAGTATATTTAGGCCGAAATTGCTCAAATTTGGCAAATTTTAGTCAAATTGCAGTCAAAATTTGGTCAAGTTTCAGCCAAATTTTTTGAAAATGGCCGAAATTCGGCCATCTCGGCCTATGGCGAAAAAAAGCTCAAACCGAAAATCAAAACACAGGCGCGCACAAGGAGGAGCACCAGTCCCCCGCACGGAAGCGCGAGGAGGGGGAGGAGCTTGCGGCCGCCGACGAGAAGCGCCCGCGCACAACGGACGAGTCGGAGGGCGCCTCGCTGCTGGGGCTCACCAACTACGCAGACGAGGAGGAGGAGCGCGGGGTCCCGAGGGGGCACGCGAACAGCCGGCCCCGGGACGAGGAGGAGGAAGATGATGAGGATGAGGAGGAGGACGAGAGGAGGGCTCCGGAGAGGCGGCCCAGGCAGGTCGAGCTGCGCCTGGACTGCCCCTACCTCGACACCGTCAATCGACAGGTATTACTTTCTTTTTGTTCCGGCATTTTGGCCGTCGATTGGATTGCAATTGCCTGCTGTTTGATGGGGATAAGGCTGGTCAGAGTCTGCTGGTTCTGTGCACAACTCTATAATTACCTGAGACGTGCTCACGGTGGTTTAAGTATTAGTCGCTGATATGATATGGTGTGACTCTTCCAGCTCAACAACATGTAGAAATTTAGAGCTGGAGCTTGGCGCTTAGGCATTTAATTAGTTGCTACCTTCACGGTGAATTCTGGCAGCAAAGCCTATTCATTTCGAGCAGTAATGTAGCCCTGTATTGGTAAACTAGTGAGTGCTTTGTCTGTGCTAGTACCTCACGATTTCATCCTTGTATATGCACAAAATAAATTATTCACCCCGCCATTGTCACTGTTTCCTAATTCAGTACAAAAAACCTCCGATATTTTTTGTGAAAAATAAGTGTGAAACGTTCTGTTGGAATAAACCACGGCGTGTGTGGTCGGGCGCGACGGATGCGCGCGGGACGGACGGGACGCACTGGTATCGTCGGGCTCGTCGGACGCGTCGGTGATGCGCGGGATGGGCAGGACGTGCGGGACGGAGCAGCGTGACGTGTGTGTAGTGTGTCTACTAGTAGCGTGTGTGTGCGCGCATGTGCATGGCGTGGTGGTACGTGAGTCTACAGCCATGTGAGCTAGCTAGGTGGTTAGATGCATTGAAAACGGCCGGTTAGCGGTGCACTGGAAACGGCCGCGGTGAGCGCGTCGTGGGCGCATGTGGCCGGGCATGCAGGTCGTGCGTGCGTGCCCAGCGAAAGCGTAGGGGCTGCGCTGCAGTTGGCTACAAAACTGTATGCTCTTGTGTTTGTTTCGCGAGGCAGTTGGTGCTTTGGAAAGGAATAGTAACGGGGCTGTATGTAGCCTGGTGAAACTCCAGTGCTGTGTGCTCCTCCTTCTTCTACCTCCATCTATCCGTGTGAGAGAGCGGTTCCAACAATTGGTATACAGAGCCAGGTTCGAGGGGCGGCCGTGGCGCGCGGCGGCGTCCGCGGTGCGCGCAGTGCACGGCGGACATGAAGGTCTTGGCGTCGTCAACGTGTGGCGAGTCCACGGCGGTGTGGCGTGATGCCGGGCGCGCGGCGAGCGCGTGGTGTCGGCAACGCGCGGCGAGTCCACGGCGGTGTGGCATCATGCCGTGCGCGCAATGAGCAGCGGCGGTCGTGGAGACGAGGAGGTCGCGGAGGACCTGCGTGGTGGCGCAGAGGCCGCGGCGGCTCGGCGCGACGACCGTGGAGGCGCTGCACTGCGGTTGACGGTGCAACGGTGCAGGGCAATAAGCGCGGCAGCGAGCCGGGCGCGATCGGTGCGTGTTATGGGTGCGTACCGACGTGTCGGGCGCGTCGGGACCGTGGACATGGACCGCGTCGAGGCGCTGGACCTGGTTGCGCAGATCGCGTATGTGCGCGGCGGGAGCGCGGGCCGGGAGCGTGGGGACGTGGGGAGTGCGGCTACGACGACAACGACGACGACGGACTCCTCTAGGCCGTGGCTTAGGGTGTGTGTTGGAATAAGCCACGGCGTGTGTGGTCGGGCGCAACGGATGCGGCGGGACGGACGGGACGCACTGGTGTCGTCGGACTCATCGGACGCGTCGGTGACGCGCGGGACGGGCGGGACGTGCGGGACGGAGCAGCGTGGCGTGTGTGTAGTGTGTCTACTAGTAGCGTGTGTGTGCGCGCATGTGCATGGCGTGGTGGTACGTGAGTCTACAGCCATGTGAGCTAGCTAGGTGGTTAGATGCATTGGAAACGGCCAGTTAGCGATGCACTGGAAACGGCCGCGGTGAGCACATCTTGGGCGCATGTGGCCAGGCATGCAGGTCGTGCGTACATGTCCAGCGAAAGCGTAGGAGCTGCGCTGCAGGTGGCTACAAAACTGTATGCTCTTGTGTTTGTTTCGCGAGGCAGTTGGTGCTTTAGAAAGGAATAGTAACGGGGCTGTATGTAGCCGGGTGAAACTCCAGTGTTGTGTGTTCCTCCTTTTTCTATCTTCATCCATTCGTGTGAGAGAGCGATTCCAACACGTTCTAGTGCTGACCCCACAAGTACCTAGCATTCTGAATGTGTTTATTTCCTTTGATCCCTAGGATTAATCTGTAAGCTACAAAAACTTTGAATCGCTCTGTGGGTGGGTTGCTAAATATACAACATGTAGAGATGTACAACTGAAGCTTGGTACTTACTTAGTCATTCAATTTGTTGCTACTTGGTAGTACACACACGGTGAAGTCTAGTTGACTTTTCATATGGTATAGATTGTTAGGAGCTGATGCTCTTCATTTCAAGCAGTAATGTAGTGCCGACTCAGGAATGGCGGGGTGAATAATTTATTTTGTGCATATACAAGGATGAACTCGTGAGGTACTAGCACAGACAAAGCACTCACTAGTTTACCAATACAGGGCTACATTACTGCTCGAAATGAATAGGCTTTGCTGCCAGAATTCACCGTGAAGGTAGCAACTAATTAAATGCCTAAGCGCCAAGCTCCAGCTCTAAATTTCTACATGTTGTTGAGCTGGAAGAGTCACACCATATCATATCAGCGACTAATACTTAAACCACCGTGAGCACGTCTCAGGTAATTATAGAGTTGTGCACAGAACCAGCAGACTCTGACCAGCCTTATCCCCATCAAACAGCAAGCAATTGCAATCCAATCGACGGCCAAAATGCCGGAACAAAAAGAAAGTAATACCTGTCGATTGACGGTGTCGAGGTAGGGGCAGTCCAGGCGCAGCTCGGCCTGCCTGGGCCGCCTCTCCGGAGCCCTCCTCTCGTCCTCCTCCTCATCCTCATCATCTTCCTCCTCCTCGTCCTGGGGCCGGCCGTTCGCGTGCCCCCTCGGGGCCCCGCGCTCCTCCTCCTCGTCTGCGTAGTTGGTGAGCCCTAGCAGCGAGCGCCCTCCGACTCGTCCGTCGTGCGCGGGCGCTTCTCGTCGGCGGCCGCAAGCTCCTCCCCCTCCTCGCGCTCGCGCTTCCGTGCGGGGAACTGGTGCTCCTCCTTGTGCGCGCCTGTGTTTTGATTTTCGGTTTGAGCTTTTTTTCGCCATAGGCCGAGATGGCCGAATTTCGGCCATTTTCAAAAATTTCGGCTGAAACTTGACCAAATTTTGACTGCAATTTGACTAAAATTTGCCAAATTTGAGCAATTTCGGCCTAAATATACTTTTCGCCTCAGGCCGAGATGGCCGAAATGCACTCGCGCCCATCGCCGACCGCTGGGAGGAAGGAGGAGAGAGAAGGGGCGGGCGGAGGACGAAGGGGAAGGGAAAGGGAGGAGGAGGAGGAGGAGGTGGGGTGTTGCGCGCGGCCGGTGCTCACCGGAACCGTCCGGCGTGGGTGGGGGCGGCAGCGAGGAGATCGTGGGGAGAGGAGCCGGGGTGGGGTGGACCGAGGAGATCGTGCGGAGTTCCTGAGAGAGTTTTTTTAGGGATGTAAGAGAGTTTTTTTTAGTGGTCGGGTGGGAGTGGATCGGGGCGGGGTGGATGGTGCAGTAGTGGACACAGTTAGTAATAGCGTGGGGGTCTTACCTGCGCTATAGCTACCTACTTAGTAGTAGTGCGGGTTTTATACCCCTCGCTACTACTATGGCCTGTTCCAGGGGTATGATGAAGATCATTTAGTAGTAGTGCGGGTTTATACCTCTCGCTACTACTATCAACTTAGTTGTAGCGCGAGTTTTATACCCCACGCTGCTACTAATTAGCAGTAGCGCCCGTTTTTAGACCGCGCTACTGATAAACTTCTGTGTATAAGGTTTTCCTTAGTAGTGACGGCCTATCATCTACGGACCGAGCTGATGATCCGTCGATCACTGGAAAAAGGACTACCGAAGTTGTGGCCCTCAGTGTAAGCTGGATGGAAACTATCGAAGACGTGGTGTGTACTTCGAGGAAAGATTTAGTAGTCGGCGTGTTTATTCCTAGTTGGCGACCCACCATATGTGTAACCTAGATACCCTGGTGCATATATAAGCTGGAGGGTTTAGTCTTTAGAGGTACGACAACACACACCTTAGGGTTTAGAACACAATCATGCAATCTCGAGGTAGATCATTTTGTACTTTGTACTTCATTGAATCAATACAATCCAAGTAGGGCATAGGGTTTTACCTCCTCGAGATGGCCCGAACCTGGGTAAACATCGTCTCCCTTGTCTCCTGTTAGCATCGTTCCTAGACTCACAGCTCAGGACCCCTACCCGAGATCCGACGGTTTTAGTACCGACAATTAGCACTATGAACGTCTCATTGACACCATATAACGCCCCGGATGTAACTTTCCATAATTGTACTCCAACTCTTCCCATTTCCAGCTACGTGTTATGATATATCCTTCGTGGTTGGGTTTTTGTCTTCGTTTTTCATTTTGTTCATGTCATTCATTTCATATCATTTCATCTTTTGCCTCTCATTTGCATTCATGTTCGTCTCCTGCATTCAGTCATATTTCTCGTTGTCCGTTTCGCGATCCGACACTCCCACATGCACCTGTTGCACCTCTCAAATCTCGTTTCGTGAGCAGGAGAAAAACGTTCTCGGAATGGGTCAAGATTTGTCGAGTGGCCTTGGTACATCACCGGTAGGCCGCCTGTCAAATTTCGTTCCATTTGGAGGTCGTTTGATGCCCCAACAGTTAACCGGGTAACCGCAAAAGCCCCTCTCTCTTAGCAGCCCAGCACACACTCCTAAACAGCCCACTAGCCCACTAGCCCATCTAAACCTCCCTCAATGCTCTCCATCGTTGGATCAGGATCGTGTGGGAGAAAACCACACCTCATTTGCACACTCCTAGCTCCCTCTACCTATATATATGTCACTCTCCTCCGAAATTGTGGATGAAACTCTAGTCCACCTCCCCTCGCAGTAATGTAGCCCTGTATTGGTAAACTAGTGAGTGCTTTGTCTGTGCTAGTACCTCACGATTTCATCCTTGTATATGCACACAATAAATTATTCACCCCGCCATTGTCACTGTTTCCTAATTCAGTACAACAAACCTCCGATATTTTTTGTGAAAAATAAGTGTGAAACGTTCTGTTGGAATAAGCCACAGCGTGTGTGGTCGGGCGCGACGGATGCGCGCGGGACGGACGGGACACACTGGTGTCGTCGGGCTCGTCGGGCTCGTCGGACGCGTCGGTGATGCGCGGGATGGGCGGGACGTGCGGGACGGAGCAGCGTGACGTGTGTGTAGTGTGTCTACTAGTAGCGTGTGTGTGCGCGCATGTGCATGGCGTGGTGGTACGTGAGTCTACAGCCATGTGAGCTAGCTAGGTGGTTAGATGCATTGGAAACGGCCGGTTAGCGATGCACTGGAAACGGCCGCGGTGAGTACATCGTGGGCGCATGTGGCCGGGCATGCAGGTCGTGCGTGCGTGTCCAGCGAAAGCGTAGGGGCTGCGCTGCAGTTGGCTACAAAACTGTATGCTCTTGTGTTTGTTTCGCGAGGCAGTTGGTGCTTTGGAAAGGAATAGTAACAGGGCTGTATGTAGCCGGGTGAAACTCCAGTGCTGTGTGTTCCTCCTTCTTCTACTTCCATCCATCCGTGTAAGAGAGCGGTTCCAACACGTTCTAGTGCTGACCCCACAAGTACCTAGCATTCTGAATGTGTTTATTTCCTTTGATCCCTAGGTTTAATCTGTAAGCTACAAAAACTTTGAATCGCTCTGTGGGTCGGTTGCTAAATATACAACATGTAGAGATGTACAACTGAGGCTTGATACTTACTTAGTCATTCAATTTGTTGCTACTTGGTAGTACACACACGGTGAAGTCTAGTTGACTTTTCATATGGTATAGATTGTTAGGAGCTGATGCTCTTCATTTCAAGCAGTAATGTAGTGCCGACTCAGGAAACCTCTGAAAGTCTCCCAACAGTTCTGTGGACTGAAAATACAATTACTGCAGTTCTTTTCAACCTATGTTTGGTGCTTAATTCAGCTAGATATGTTTTCTGGGAAGACTAGTAACACATATTCACTCCACAGAATTGTTAATGAGTCTCTGAAGCCGAAGTTCAACCTCTGTCAAGCAGGTGTCCGCCAGCATTGGGATGGCAGAGCCACACATTGATGTATGGATATTTTCTGGTTGCTTGCCCCGTTCTCAAACTAATAAAAAGGAAGTATTGTTGCCATTGCAGCACCATTGCAGCACCAAGTTCTTTGAGGCATCAATCCATGATAACTGGGCATATCGGTTTATGCTTAGATATAAAGAAACCAAATATATATTCTGTCTTATTATACGGAACCAATTATATTTAATCCATGTTAAAATGATTATGCATTTATCATGTTGGAACTTCTTTGTCAAGCAGGTCTCCGCCAGCATTGGGAATTTGGGATGGCAGTGCCACTCATTGATGTATGGATACTTTCTGGTCGCTTGCCCCGTTGTACATTATTGTTCCTTTTTTAACGATCCATTCACCAAGTTCCTGTTTTTTATGGCTTTTGTTCTGTTTGTTTACAGATCAAGTCTGTCATTGCCTTTACCATGTTTCTTAAAGCCTTTGGTGGTCTCCATTTCATCATCAGCAGCTCGTTCGGAGCGGTCATACTGGTGCGTACTCTTCTTGTGCATGCACTATATCGGGAATTATGTTATGTTAAAGGGGCATCTAGATGCATACTGTTGTGACTGCCATTAAATGCATGTCTTCTCAAACTATTTAAAAGGAAGTGTTGTTGCCGTGCCATTTAGGTAGTTTCAACAGATATGATGTGCTTGGCTGTTAATGTTTTAGTGTGTGCTTCTCACCTGCTGTAAAAGGCCAATTCGGGCATTGTAGCTGCTTCAGTATTTGATCTTCATATATTTTGCTTTTGCAATATCCTGTTTTAACATCTGAAAATGGAATACTTTAACAATATAATCTTCCTGACTTTCTGCAACTGATTTTTGCTGTAGTCCAAAATTATATGTTTGTGTTTATTGCCTTTTTTAGTGTGTTGATACTTGAAAGGGGAACAGGGCAACGTGTTGCACTCTTGCTTTTGTTAGAGCACTATATTTTATTGTTAACCATGCTATGGTCCAAACTCCTTTTTATTCTGCTCATATGATACTGTTCATCTTTTGTTTTCTGTCCGATGCCTCATGTATTTAGAGTAGAAATATTCTTTATTTCGTGTTTCTTGAACATGTCCAGTGTAATGGATAAAATCTACTCTGGATAGTTGACAGAGGGAGTACATGCTAATTTGACTTTTTTCCTGCGGATTTGCTTATCGTGAAGATGCTTGCAAGGATGCAGAGGGAGCGGATCATTTGGAGAGATAGGATGCCACTGTTTGGTGTTTTTATGCATTTTGGTTTGCTTGTAACTGTGTTTGCACTAGCTGGGAGTAAGTGACTTCAAGAAGTGTAGGTGTTTTAATTTAAGGCATGAAAAACCATGACAATATGTATGCTCTTACAGGATGTGCTCTAATGCCGCTGGTTTATTATAAATCTTGGATTAGTAATGATGTGTAATGTTGCTGGTTTATTGCAAATATGTGTTTGTTTTAGTTGGAATTGTATGCATAGAATGGAATTGGTAGATTTTAATTTTTTTAATTCCTAATTAGTTAGTAGTAGCGTGGAAAAACACCAGACGCGCTACTTTTGCATCCAGGCTACTACTAACTTTTTAGTAGTAGCATGGGAAAAAACATGAGGCGCTACTACTATTTCATTACTAGTAGCGCAGGTTGCACTCGCGCTACTACTAAAATGTTAGTAGTAGAGTGGGTTTCACCGGCGCTACTACTAACTATTAGCTGTAGCGCGATACTAGGAGCACGGGTACCCGCGCTGCTAGTAGCCATTTTACATGCGCTGCTAGTAGCTTTTTTCTTAGTAGTGCGTGCATGTTGGCACCCCTTAGTCCAGGAAATCCTTAATAGCCGCTGAACTGTTCTCCAAAGCCGAGGACTGTAGTTCCCTCCTCGGAATGGCTTCTTTTACTGATTTCTTGTGCTTAGCAAGAGAGTTCCTCCTTCTGTTTGCATTTGGATTCAAGGTCTTCAAGACATCCTCGGTGCTCTTTATAATAGTCCAAGTATCAACATACCTCGGACCGAGAAACAATTCTTGGTGATTAATCCGAAGATTTATATCAGGTATGAACACTGGGACACACCACTTGAGGTCCCCCATTACGCGATTCACAAGGATATTTAACCTGCTAGGGACACAATAACTTGTCTAACCCAGCATATCCAGTGTCCTCCAGTTGGCGAGAACGAACCAAGTTAAGTTTCTTGTCGATGGACACCGGGTAAGCCATAGCGACCAGGAGGCCATGCGAGCTATGATTAAGTCATTTTTTTTCAGACCCGTTTTATAGAGGAGGAGAACTTGGTGTGAGACCCCTTACTGAATCTGTTTGAATCAAAGGTGACCTAGGATATGAACACTTGCCTTTGTGCAGAGTTCACAGCAAAATAGATCTCAGATCGTTTGTCCCAAATTGGTCCTTGAAGGCTCCCGGTAAGGATGGTTTCCCGGCGCATTTTTTTCAAAGGAATTGGGCCGTCATGAAAAACCATACTGTACATGTTGCCAATGAGTTCTTCGCAACTGGTGTCATGTCCCATGGTGTCAGTGAGATGGTCATAGTGCTAATACCGAAGGTACCAACCCCTATTCATCTCACAGATTTTCGCCGATCAGCTTATGCAACATGGTCTATAAAATTGTTGCAAAGTGGCTTGTGAACTGGCTGCAGCCTATCCTAGATGACATCATGTCTCCTTGACGGAGTGCATTTGTCCCGGGCTGTTTGATCACTGATAATGCTCTCTTGGGCTTTCAGTGTTTGCATTTTATTCACTGGCTGCTCTCTCGGGCTTGGGTCCCTGTATAAAAGGAGCGGCCCACCATCGCCACACGGACCACCCACACTCGCTTCTCCGCCGGCGCTGCCGTCTGACCATGGCCGACCCGTGACCTTTCACCAACTTCGATCCTGCGACGGCGGCCGCAGCGCGGCGCACAGGTTGTGACCCGCCCGCCCTTCCCTGACAACGGGCGGCTCGCCGCCCTCGCCGCCCCTTCCGACGGCGTGGACCGCGTCAGCCGCCTCCCGGACGAGCTCCTGCGCAACATCGTCGCCCGTCTCCTCGTCAAGGACGGCGCACGCACCGCCGTGCTCTCCACCTGCTGGCGCACGCTCTGGCGCTCCACGCCCTTCGTCCTGAGCGACGCCCACCTCCTCCCCGACGGCCACGGCTGGCCGCCCACGCCCGCCAACTCGCCGGCCGTCATAGCCGCCATCTCCCGCGTCCTCAAAGCGCACCCTGGGCCCTTCCGCTGCGTCGACCTCGTCTGCAGCCACATGAGCGCGCACCAAGCCCAGCTCGCGCGGTGAATCCAGCTCCTCGCCGCCAGGGGCGTCCAGGACCTCGTCCTAGTCAATCGACCATGGCGGCAGGAGGTGCCCCTCCCCGCCGCTCTCTTCAGTGTCAGCACCCTCACCAGCCCAATGTTTTAAATAGCGGGCTATGGCATTTAGCGGCGACCCTTAAAAACAGCTATAGCGGCGACCCTTAAATAGCGGCAAATTGTACATTAAATCATTTAGCGGCAACACCCTCAAACAGCTATAGCGGGGCTATAGCCGGCTATTTAAAACTATGCACCAGCCTCTACATCGGCCTCTAGAAGTTACCGGGCACGGACGTCCTACGCGATGCCTCGTTTCCCCACCTTGTTGAGCTCGGCACATGCAGCGTTGAAATGGAGCACGATGCCATCGAGTCCCTCGTCGTGGTGCCTTGAGAGTCAGGATTGTCGATGCCCCCAAGCTGCACACGTTTGGATACTTAGAGCCAGGACAGGTCCTAGAGGTTGAGAAAACGGTCATCATGGACTCATGGTACATTTGCCTTCTCCCGTCTCTCTGTTTGTTCAGTTAGCAAATATGTCCAGCTGATGACTCGACTAATTGTGTGATGTTCTTCTTGAATTGGGAAAATTTCAGCCCGGGATAAAGCCAAGCACAAGTACCATGCTCACAAGCGTGAAAATTCTGAGCTTGAATGTGCATTTCGGGGTTCGCAATGACGTCAAGATGGTGCCCACCTTCCTGAGATGCTTTCCCAACGTGGAGAGACTGCATATTATGGTATTTGTCACCAATTCATGTTCTGCTTACGTTTCTATGGATTTCATGCCTGCTATTTACTTCAAGTATGTCATTGTGATAGCTCTGTATATGGTCGTTTTGGTTTTGTCCACTGTAATGTGAAGGATGATAGTGAGGCAAGCTAGTGTTTTGCCGCACAATGATTATTATGCAGGTATCTTGATTTAGTGTTCTGCTTCTGTAGCTGTAGGTATGTCCAGATTTTCTTGCTGTAATAGACATGAGACATGCAATGCTTATTTCTGACTTATGAAAGCTACACGCAGTAAACTAGCACATTCACGTCGACAGTTCTTGAGGCTGTTCCGGTATTGGTAATACCATGATAGCTGTATCGATGCTAGGACGCTAGTTTGATCATATCAGAATCAATCCTGTCTAATTTTTTTACAGAAAGAGGCTGTTGTAGCTCACATCCGGAAGTTCGTATTAAAGAATATATCTGGCAAAATGTTTTTAAGACTAAAGTCATCCATTCTGGACTGAAGTTTGCATCCTCACATATATCTAAATTTACTGTCGATGGATTTATGCTCAGCACATCTTGTTTACCATATAAATCATTCATTTGTTATTTTTTCTCTGCAGTCTGCACTACTAGGCTATTTAGTAAGTAGTACATTCTGGTACTCTCACTCATTGAAAATAGAATTGTCACTGATTTTTTGCTTGCAGTGTTCTCACTGATTGACATAGATCTGTCAAGTCAATTATTATTAATGTTCTTTATGGTCTTTTTATTGTCCTCTACTGTGAAATGTGAGACATGTATTGTGTTATTATGACTAGCATACCTAACGAATAATCATATACATTCTTATTCTTGACCAATATAGCTAAGAATAACCCAAGCTTTACCATTTACTCCCAACAATCAGGTTGTCTATACGCATTCAGACTAGAGTATGCAATTATAATTCTTTGAATTGCATGTTCATCCGTTTGTGTTACGATATTTGTTACTGAAATTTCATCGTGTCACAGCAGTTTACAATGCCATTATTTTGATTTCTTTTTCTTTGAGCCTCTTGACTTCTGGTACGTCCAACTGTTGACCGATCCGATCTATTTTGCAGAGCAAAAGATGTGATCCACCCACTGGCTACCACCTCACCCGCAAGTTATGGGAGGAGTCTGGTCCCATCAAAAACGTCGTCTCGCGCATCCACACGATGTGCCTCCGCGAGTTCAGATGGGACTCTGGCGAGGTTGGCTTCCTGGAGTTCTTCTTTGGGAGCGCGCGCGCTGAGGAACGCGTTCATCGTGATGGCCAATCCACGCTTCACGCTGTTCTCGACAAAGGAGGCGAACAAGGGGCCTGCAGGGGGTGCTCCCTGGAACTTCAAAACCGGGGTGGATTTCTCTTTCCCTGGCCCGTTTTCGTTCGTCGTGGGGGTCTTCCAAGCTTAGCCTCTGTGGAGTAGCGGGGTGTTGTGTTTTTGTTGCAAGCCATGGAGTGGTTGTGGCATATATGTTGCTACCTGCGGCCTTACGTTGGTCTGTCGAATTTGCGGCTTGGTGCGTGGCCCTGTAACCCGTGTTACCAGTTTCCCTGTCTATCTATGCTCCTTGAACCATTTCGTTGTGGCTAAATGTTCCATTCCTGGTGTTTTTTAGATCAATGGATAGCCGAAAACAGCTCCCCCTGTTCCTGTTCTGATAGATAGTTTCAAACATGTAACAGTGGCTGCTGCCGAAACCTGATCTCAAGGCATTTTATATTGGTTAAGTGGGTTCACAAACGCATGGTTTTTGACCTCGAGATTGAGTTCGAGGACACAGAGCTCTTCACTGAGGCTTTAGCTGCGAATGATGTTGATATGCTTGATAAGGATGATGGATCGGGCAATAAGGAGGTGCACGAGGGTGGCCGTGGGCGCGAGGCGTCTAACATCCCGGGTTCCGAGGCACCGGCATCCGAGAGCGAGACTGCCCCATTGACGGTTGCACCCATGAACTCGCTGAGATTTGGGTCCTTCAAGCCTGCCTCCACTCCTCCTTGATTGTGGAGCGATCGGGTGGAGCGTGATGATGTGCTTGAGCGATCGCTTCCTCCTTTGGATTTTGCTATTGCTGACGATCCGGTGGTTGATGAGTCTGTTGTTGCAGTTCGCTCGGTGGAGAGTTCACCGACATCACCTGCAGAGATTGATCTTTGTGTCCAGGTGTGCCTAGTTGGCGGGAGTGTTCGTGGGCAGGTGGCCTTACGACATACATCTCCGTCTCCTATGGCGGTGGCCATGTCGCGGGACTGTGGTACGGTCGGACAGGGAGGGGGGCGCGGGCAGGAGGCCTCCGCCCCTACCTCTCATTCGACACACTCGGCTATGGTTGCCGGTCAGGGTGGGGGCGCGGGTAGGAGGCCCCCGCCCCTCCCTCTCCGTTGGCGCGTTCGGTGTTGGCGGCTGGACCGGGAGGGGGGCGCTGGCAGGAGGCCTCCGCCCCTACCTTCCCCTTGGAGCTCTCCTCTACGACGGTGTCCGTGGTGGCTGCTTTGCCTTGGGTGGTGAGCCCGATGGTGAACTCCCCCACTCCGGCTGTGGGTCCAGGACAGGAGGGGGCGCGGGCAGGTGGCCTCCGCACCCTCTTCTCCTTTGGCTCAGGAGATCTCGATGGCTCTCGGGGGCGTCTCGGCGACCCCAGTTCAGCTGAGCTCTATTGGGGATAGGGCAGGAGGCCCTACCCCGAACGGGGCAACGCGCGAGGAGATCATTGCTTTTGGAGGGATCCCGGATCTTGTTTCGGAAGGACGACGGATGAGCAGTCACCTTCAGGATCAGCCGGATGTTGATGACATCCAGCTCAGGTGCGCCATGCGGGCGGCCAAGCTTCGTGACATTGTCGGTCAACACGTCAAATTCGATTTTATATTTTTCCAATGATGAGATTGTTCACAATGCAAATCAATTAGGGGTTTCACTAGGTAGTAATGGTAGTGAAATCACTAAATCAGTTAATGAAATTCTCGATCTCGAAGCGGAGCGCGCTTTGAAAATGATATGTAACATATCAGCTGTTAAAACCATGAATGATTCCGACATAGATGCGTTGGGGGTCAGGGCTCTTGATAATTTTTGTGCGGATCTTGCCCCTTCACTTCCTGAGACAGAGGATGATGAGGGATTCGGTTCCCCTAGGGCCTCGGTCCATGTAGATGTTCAGGAGGTTAAATCCTTAGAGCCCGGTTGTGAGGACCGGCGGGAGGATCAAAATAAGCCTAAGTGGAAGTGGAAACGGAAGGTTTATCCAGTTTCGCCTGTGCGTAGGAGTGCTCGGATCCGTACATCTAAAAAAATTCATGATGAAAAATTAGAGGAATTTTTTGGAACAACAGAGATCTTAAAGACTTGGCTAAAAGAAGGTTTCTAGCAGAAGCATCTATTGAACACCAGTTGAATTTTATTGGCCTGTCCGAAACTGGAAGGAACAATTTCACCCCTCAATTCCTTAGCACTTTATCGGGGGGTGTCGACTTCGACTGGCAGTGCCTACCTCCTAGAGGAAGGTCCGGTGGGGTCCTACTCGGGGTTAAGTGTGACTCGTTGGAAGTGCGGAGTGTGGTTATGGGAGATTTCGGGGTAATGTTTCGGGTCAGATCAAAGGCCGATGGGTTTAATTGGGCATTGGTGGCGGTATATGGTGTCGCACAGCCAAAACTCAAACCAGATTTTTTGGCCGATCTTGTCCGTATTTGCCGTAGCGAGCAGCTCCCAATCCTCGTTGGGGGCGATTTCAACATTATTCGCAGAAGGGAGGAAAAGAATAATGAGAATTTTGATGGCAGATGATCGTTCATGTTCAGTACCATAATCGAAAGCTTGGATCTTAGAGAGATAGAGCTTTCTGGTAGGAAATTCACTTGGGCTAAATCGCTACCAAACCCGACTTTTGAGAAGCTGGACCGTGTCCTCGCTAGCGTCGAATGGGAACAGAAGTTCCCCCTCGTAACAGTCCAGGCGTTATCATGCGCAATCTCGGATCACACCCCACTGCTTGTTGACTCTGGCGATCCCACCCATGTGGGAAATAAACACACCTTTTCTTTCGAACTATCTTGGTTTGATAGAGAAGGGTTCCTTAATTTGATAGCTAGAGAATGGGCTAAAGATCAAGGATGAAGTTCTCCTATTGAAATATGGCAGAATAAGATTAGGCATCTACGAAGATTCCTTCGTGGATGGGCTAAACATACGCATGGGATTATAAGGCTGAGAAGGAAAGGCTCCTTCTACTTATTCAATCCCTAGACTTAAAAGCCGAGTCCACTATTTTAGACACCAGAGAGCTGGAAACTAATATGGAGGGGGAGTCGAGACTAAAAGAACTTCTTCGAGAGGAGGAATTGAAGTGGGCATTGCAAGCTAAGGTTCGCAAAATCGTCCAAGGGGATGATAACACTCAATTCTTTCATATGATTGCAAATGGCAAGCACCGCAAGAAGAGGATATTTCAGCTCGAGCAAGACGAGGGGACAATTTTAGGACAAGTCTGAAAATTTATATAACCAATTACTATAAGTAGCTGTTTGGGCCTCCGGAGGATAACTTTGTGTCCTTAGATGAGTCCAAGGTTGAGGATGTACCTCAACTTGCGTCAGATGAGAATGAGATTTTGACTACCCCATTTACGGAGAAAGAGGTGTTTGAGGCCATTTCACAAATGAAGAACAATAAGGCTCCAGGGCCGGATGGTTTTCCGGCGGAGTTTTATAAAAAATGTTGGCATATTATCAAAGGAGATCTGCTTCCGATGTTCCATAATCTATTGTCTGGACAGCTTCAGTTGTTTCAACTTAATTTTGGAACGATAACTCTACTTCCTAAGAAAACAGAGGTCGTTCGTATTGAGTAGTTCATGCCTATCTGTCTTCTTAATGTAAGTTTCAAAATTTTCACCAAGGTCGGGACTAATAGGCTTACGCAATTTGTGCACTATGTGGTGCAACCGTCCCAAACCGCTTTCATGCCGGACAGAAACATCCTAGAAGGGGTTGTCGTCCTGCATGAAACGCTCCATGAAATCCACACGAAAAAGCAAGACGGAGTTGTTTTCAAAGTGGACTTTCACACTAGTAGAAAAAGGGTCAAATGTGAAGCACATTAGTGCCGGTTCGAATTTGAGCCGGCACTAATGTGTGCATTAGTGCCGGTTCCAATGGCTAGCCGGCCACTCTCATTAGTACCGGTTCGTGGCGAACCATTAGCACCGGTTCGTGCCACGAACCGGTACTAAAGTGAGTGGTGGCATGATGTTGTCAGTCCGGGGCCCCTCCAGCACCTTTAGTACCGGGTCGTATCACGAACCGGTACTAAAGGTCGTCCTACATAGACCCTTCGTCCACCCGAGCTCACTTTGTTCTTCCCCTTTCCCCTCTCTTCTCTGTTCTTTTCCCTCTTCCTCTCAAGCTCATCACACATTTTGCCCAAAATTTGTCAAGATTTGAAGGCCCCCATCCATTCAAATGATCACAAAGGTTAGCAACTTTGTCCTTTCATCCCTCATTGCTAGATTAGCTCGTGCAATGCTTTATATAGTGATTGATTTTTGAGTTTAGTAATTTGGGAGGAATTATATATATGTGCTAGTATTTGATTTATATGCAATTTGAGGTCAAAAATAACATTTAGTTTGCATATTTCACTACTAGGAAAAGAGCTATAGATGAAATTGACACTAATAACGCACTAGAGAAGTGGTGTGCCACTACTATATAGTAATGGCGCACCATGTGATGATGCGCCATTAGTGTGGAATACACTAATGACACACCAGGCACAAGGTGCGCCACAAGTAACAATTTCTTTTCATTTTTCCAAACATAATAATGACGCATCCTGGCAAAGTGCGCCATTAGTAGTTCTAACTAGTAATGGCGCACCAGCCATGGAGTGCGCCACTACTGTATTTTTTTTGTTCTTTTCTTGCAAAACTACTAATGGCGCACCGTTGCAAAGTGCGCCATTAGTATATATATATATATATAGTGTTACTATTCATCAACCAGCGTGCAGAATAAGTTATTCTTCACCCGAGTTAATCTTATGATCATTTCATAATTAAATTACATTTCGAATTCAAATAGTTACATTTCTATTGATTCACTACGTAAAATTTGATATAAGAAAAATGAAAATATAGGTCATCAGACAAGAAAATTTGCAGTTTATGTGTATTTTAGACTATGTTTTTATGTTTGTAATTTTACATAACATAAAATATTTTTTACGGCGATTATATATTTTTCTTACGGTCCCTTTTTGCGTCGGAAATAAAACAACACTTACGGAATGTAAATTTACGGTGCATTGATGGTAAAATAGAGGGGGGGTGAAGTATAACTATGTCTCACCCAGGGTGACGAATAGCGCGACCCTATATATATAGGAAAATGGTTGTATACTCCTGAGAGTACGTACTCCCGCTCCTCATATACCACATAGATGAATCTTTTATACCTCTTTATTATTTTTAATATACTTCATTATTAACTATTAGATACCTTAAAATGATTTTCATGAAAAAAATTATGTGAGTCTACATATTTTTAAAGGTTTACATATATACTGATTTGTTCGTATGTGAAAAAGGTATATTGCAAAAAGTACGTCAAAAATGATATTTTTTTCACAAAACTCGTATTGGGGTATCCTAGAATATTTAATGAAGTATATTGAGAATGATAAACAGGTATAATTAATACGTCTACAGGGTATATTGAAGATGGGATTACATACTCCCGGGAGTATAGAAAATTAGTCCTATATATATATACTCCCGGGAGTAACCTTTTTTTGCAAAACTACTAATGGCGCACGGCCAGGGGCTGCGCCATTAGTATGTTGGATTACTAATGGCGCATGGCTGTGTGGTGCGCCATTAGTAACCTGGGACCAACTCCACCCCACCGAGCATCCCCCGCACCCTCCCCCGCTCCACCGCCGCCGCGGACCCACCACACCCTCCCCAGCCCGCTCCACCGCCGCCGACGAGCCCCCGCACCGTCCCCCGCTCCACCGTCGCAAATGAATGCAACTAAAAATCCAAAAAACAAATTTGTTTATATTTTCAAATAACAAGTTTGATGATATTTTCAAATAATAAATTTGATGATATTTTTTCGACTCATAAATATTTTCAAATAACAAATTTGATGATATTTTTAAAAAATTATTACTGTTTTTATAAAAAAAATATTACTGTTTCATATTCATATGCATTTTCTAAAAAATTATTAGATGCAACAAAAATTAATAATAATAATAAATTACTTATGCAAAAAAGGTTACTTATGGCGCACCTCTGGTGGTGCGCCATTCCTATCAAAAAAAGGATTACTTATGGCGCACCGCTCTGGGGTGCGCCATTGCTAATTCGACCGATCCCTTCGTCCCTCCCTCGCCAGATCCACTTTGATCCCCCCCTCGCCACACCCTCATGCGCGCCCCCTCCTTCCGCTGCCTGGCCGACGTCATAGCCGCGCCACCGTGCTCGCCCTCTCGCCCTCTCCCCGCTCGCCTTCTCCGCCAGATCCCGAGCCTCGTCGCCGTGTTAGCCGCGGCCATCACCGTCCCCGCACCTCGGCGGCAAGTCCACGAGCTCTGCTTCGTCCTCCCCGACCCCGGCCTCAAGCTCGTCTCCGCTGCATCGCCCTCGTCTTCCCCCTCGGGCACCGCCACCCTCCGGTGCTACTAAGCTCTCACCGGCCTCCTTGTGCCACCCGGTGAGCTTCCCCTCTCCCCCTGCTGCTCTCCTCTTCCACCTGGTGCACCGTCGAGGTTTCCAATTGAAACATGTTCAACAATTGAAACAAGTTCAGAAATGTAGAGTCTTAGCTAAAGTAATTCAGATGTTTGGGCTTGAACTTGGAGTAGAAATCTACTGTAAATTCAAATGGTTACTGGATTCAGTTTGAGTTTGCTACTATACATTGTTATTCACAGTAATCTTCAGTTTTTCCTCTTCAGTTTGCTACTGCATTCGAGCAAGATCTATAGGCTTCCTTGCAGATTAACTGAAGCAAGATCTATAGACTTTTCTTAAACTTGTAAATGCATGCCTTATTACTGTCCTAGTAGATTGCATTGACTGTTCCAACCAAGGTAGTATGGGTGACATCTGTACCTAAGTCTGCTTTGAAATATTCAGCTAACAACTAAGTTTGATAATTGGTGGTGTCTGGCTAGCTAGTACCCCAAATAACTATTCTGCTCTTAGTTCCATGTTACTGAAGTTGCACTGTTTATTTAAATATAAACAACAAAAACCAGCAGAATTTGAAATTCAAGTGCTCCTGAAGTGTTCCAGGATTCTTGTTTTTTAACTTGGGGAACTATTGTTTCTAAATAAACCAGCAGAAATCAAATGCCATTGTTATTCATTAAAAAAACTAATTATTACTGAACAAGAGGAAACGAAATTTTATGTTATGTTTCATGAACTAAATAGTCCTACCTTTGAAAATATTCAGCTCAGCTTGGAGTATTACATTGTAAATCACAGTGCTATTTTGTTATAAGGGAAAAGTATATTTAGATCGCATCAATTTGTAGTTTGTGTTTTTATTTGTTCCAGATTTGAGGTTGTGGCTTTGGCATTGTTGTGCTCCTTACATCTATCACTATCGTATATGTCAAACCTGAGATCAAGCAAATAACTATTCTGGATACTCCTGTTTACTTCATGCTGAGAACTTCAGCTTTTTCAAGTTGCTGAACTATATGTTCATTGGTACTACTTGTGATGTTGCTCCTGTACTACTTGCGAATTTTGTCAACTTGTGATGCTGCTGCTGTACCCCGAGAGGCCCTTGAGTTTGCCGGAATGTCGATTAACTTCCGTTCCGGCAAATTCGGGTACTCCATATGTCCTATTTTCAGCAAAGGTCATGCCGAAATTTTCCGTGAATTTTAGCATGACTTTGCTAAAAAATAGGACATATGGGGTACTTGCGACTAATGCATGGGTCGGGGTATCTTAGTACTTAGTTAAGTAGGATCAACTGCCCCGCCATTCTTGCTGCATTAAACCATAGTTGGCAATAGAGCCAAGTGATTAGGCCCAACTTATAATTTTCGTTAGCATCGATAAACCCTAGATGATAAACCCAACATAGGTGGCAATAGAGCCAAGTGATTAGTGCCAAGTGATTACGCCCAACCTAGGGTGCCTCGGCATCGATAAACCCCTAAATGATGAAAACTTAACTTGGCTTCTATAGGGTGCCTCGGTGTCGATGAGAACCTAAATGATGTACGCTTAGGCTTTTAGGGTGCCTCGGCGTCGACAAAATCTAAATGATGAAAGCTTAGGCTTTTAGGGTGCCTCAACATCGACAAACCCTAAATGATAAAACCTTGGATTTTAGGGTGCCTCGGTGTCGATAAAAACCTAAATGATGAAAGCTTAGGCTTTTAGGGTGCCTCAGCATCGACAAACCCTAAATGATAAAAGCTTAGCTTTTAGGATGCCTCGGTGTTGACAAACCCTAAATGACGTAATTTTGAATTATGAACGTAGGATATGTCGTCATCATCATCGGACGACGAAATTCTCCCGGGGGAGTGCTACTGGTGCCACGACGATCGAGGTCTGTGTGACATGCCTCACCTGGACGATGATCGGCGCTTCAGCATTAAGCTCGAGGAGACCTTCGAAGTTGAAACGGTACACAACGACGACAAGTGTTATTTTCATAATTAAGCATGACTTCAACTATTTCAACTTGTAATTTTCATCTTTTACAATTCGAGTATAGCTTATCCCATGCCATGCAAGACGCTATGTCTTGGAGAGGATGGATTTTGAAGACCATGAAATTTCTGAAACAAAGAAAATTCACCTAAGGACTCATCACGATGTGGACTTTGAAGTAAATCTATATAATTCTGAGAGCGTAACCCATTTTGGTTGTAAAAATTGGGAAGCATTTTGCAAGATGTATGGTTTTGATGAGGGTATGCTTATCACCATGGATCTTGGTAATCCTGACATCGACCAAGACAATATGGACATTTGGGTCCTTGTTGATACGCCTCCAGTTCTACCGCTATGTGAGTTTCTCAAACATAGTTATTAGCTATATATTGTTTATTTGAAAATAGTTGACAGCTTATTTCCATTGACAGCTTATTTTTATTATTCAAAGAATGTGTGGGAGATGGTAGACAAAACCCACTACACCGATGGCTCCGAATTAACAACTTACAAGGAGAAAAATCATCTGGTCGAATTTTGTACTGACATTGAGAATTACAATATCCACAATCAAACTCCTTAACATTATGGTAAATACGTGCCACTAGTGCATGTGTTCAACTACGGTAACTATCATGGAGATACACTGGTAAGATTTTTACTATTACAACATCCGTTCATCTTTTGCATACTTCTAAAACTAGTACATCATTGCTAACTATGAAGTTATTACTATGTTTTTCAACAGATAATCCCAGAGAATTGTGTGCCTCATTTGATGTATAAGAAAGGTAGTCTTAATGTTTTGAACATACAACCAGGTCATCCTACGAATCTCAACTGTCCATATGAGATTTCTAAAAGAAGTGGAGACATGAAAATCAAAGGATGGAAAAAATGTATGGACAGTCGTAAGGAGGTTCTTGGAAGCAAAAGGAAGCGAAGCGCAAGAATTGGAGACAGGATGTTCTCCATTCTCCATAATGGAGAGTCAGGGTCTATATTGTTTTATGCTATTTTACCTTAAATCGGGTATTTAGGTCCTGCCTAATACAGATGATCATGTGCTAAGAACAATTAAGTAGGGTTGGTTCGATGACTATCAAGATGATGATCGTATGACTTGTTATTAATAACGAGTAGAAGTTGTATGATGATGATTAGTAGGACTTGTTAGGATTAGTATTACTTCCGACAAACTTGCTACTCGCGGTCTAGAGACTTGTAATGTTCTATCCTTGTTCGGTCTTTTAAATTCGGATACTAATATGATGAATTGTATGCGGAGACTAATCTTCTATTGTATTCGATGAATCTGCTCTTGCTGTGGGGTGCTGTCTATATTCTGTCCAATAATATATTTTGTAACCTGTGCAAAAGTCTGAAAAGTAAAAAAACCTAATATTCATACTAATGGCGCATCACCCAACAGTGCGCCATTAGTATGCCAGATACTAATGGAGCATGGTGTTCTATACTAATGGCGCACTGCGTGGTGCGCCATTAGTATACCAGATACTAATGGCGCACCGGTGGTGCGCCATTAGTAAGAAATACTAGTGGCGTTATACTAATGGCGCACCAGTACTGCGCCATTAGTAGGCAAAACTGGTGCGCCATTAGTAGCCCTTTTCCTAGTAGTGTGTAGGTGTGGTTTACTTAGAACCTTCTAAATCTCCGTCGTCACCACCGTCGATCGCTCGCAACATCCCATCGCCGGCACCACCTTGTGGTGAGCCTCTTGTTCATGAAGTTTTATATAAAAAATTGATGTTTGTGTGATTTGGATATATAGTTACTCGTATAATTATCTTACCCATACGTTGTTTGTTATACATAGTGCCATGGTTTTGATATCCGTCCCCGTCGGCCCTCGTCCGGGTTATGATTCGGATGTGGTATATTCTCTTTTAAAACTATTCATTGCATTTCGTGTTTATGAAAAATTATGCCCATCAAGTTGACATAGATATTTGTATGTAGGAGGTAGTTGAACCGGAAATTCCAACCGACCCTATTGTCGAGAGGTTAAATTTAGTTGAAAGAGAAAACGAGGATTTGAAGGAAAAATTGAAAAGAATTGAGGGGGAGAAGATGGAATTGAAGTTGCATGTTGCCGATGTCGTCGATGATCACAAGATTAAGATGAAGAAAATGCGCTTGAAGATTAGAAAGATTAGAAAATATGCCATTCATAGTGAGGCTTGGTATCATTATGCTGTTGGATCAATTGTTACCTTAGTTGCGATCTTGATCGCATTTGTTGTTGCATTTAAATTCTTTAGCTAGAGAGTTATTTGTTTGTTGCATTCAAGTGTTGTATGATCTTTATGTATGAACTTTATGTATTGTATTAATTTGGTGTTTTCGGTGCTGTGTATTGAAGATGAGCCGGCAATGGATGTATGATGACCGATGCTCTCCCGAGTTCATTAATGGCGTGCATACTTTTCTGCTTGCGGCTGAGGCAAACAAGCGGGCGGATGGTTTTATGCCTTGTTCATGTGCTGGGTGTAAGAATGGTCACAATTACTCTATGTCAAGAACCATTCACGTCCACCTGTTAGAGTCCGGTTTCATGCCCCACTATAATGTTTGGACCAAGCATGGAGAAAGAGGGGTTATGATGGAAGACAATGAATAAGTAGAGGACGACGACAGTTATCCTGGCCATGAGTTCCCTAAATATGGTGATACAACAATGAGGGAAGAAGCTGAGCCGGTAATGCAGGAAGAAGCTGAGCCGGCAATGCGCGAAGAAGCTGAAGAAGAGGCATCGGATGAGCCCGTTGATGATCTAGGTCGGGCCATTGCCGATGCAAAGAGAAACTGCGCAAGTGATTTGGAGAAGAAGAAGTTGCAGCGCATGTTAGAGGATCACAAAAAATTGTTGTACCCGAATTGCATAGGTGACAAGAAAAAGCTGGGCACCACACTGGAATTGCTACAATGGAAGGCAGAGAAAGGTGTATCTGACAAGGGATTTGGAAAGTTGCTGGTAATGATAAAGAATATGCTTCCAAAGGACAATGAATTGCCCGAGAGTAGGTACGAAGCAAAGAAGGTTGTCTGCCCTCTAGGGTTAGAGGTGCAGAAGATACATGCATGCCCTAATGATTGCATCCTCTACCGCGGTGAGTACGAGGATTTGAACGCTTGCCCAGTATGCGGTGCATTGTGCTATAAGATTAGCCGCGATGACCCTGGTGATGTCGAGGGCGAGCGCCCCAGGAAGAAGATTCCTGCCAAGGTGATGTGGTATGCTCCTATAATACCATGGTTGAAAAGTTTGTTCCAAAACAAAGAGCATGCCAAGGAGATGCGATATCACAGAGAAGACTGTAAGAAAGACGGAAAGTTGAGAGTACCCGCTGACGGGTCGCAGTGGAGAAAAATCGAAAGAAAGTACGGGAAGGAGTTTGCAGATGACGCAAGGAACGTATGGTTTGGTCTAAGCGCAGATGGCATTAATCCTTTTGGGGAGAAGAGCAGCAACCATAGCACCTGGCCTGTGACTCTATGTTTGTATAACCTTCCTCCTTGGTTGTGCATGAAGCGGAAGTTCATTATGATGCCAGTGCTCATCCAAGGCCCTAAGCAACCTGGCAACGACATTGATGTGTACCTAAGGCCATTAGTTGAAGAACTCTTACAACTGTGGAATGGAACAGGTGTACGTGCGTGGGATGAGCACATGGGGGAAGAATTTGACCTAAAGGCGTTGCTGTTTGTGACCATCAATGATTGGCCTGCTCTCAGTAACCTTTCAGGACAGACAAACAAGGGATACCGCGCATGCACGCACTGTTTCGACGATACCGACAGTATATATTCGGCTAATTATAAGAAGAATGTGTACCTGGGATATCGTCGATTTCTTCGGAGCAGGCATCCCGTAAGAAAGAAAGGCAAGCATTTCAAAGGTGAGGCGGATCACCGGACGAAGCCTCGTCACCGTACTGGTGCTGATGTACATGATATGGTTAAGGATTTGAAGGTGGTCTTTGGAAAGGGTCCTGGTGGACAACCTGTTCCGAATGACGCTGACGGACGTGCACCCATGTGGAAGAAGAAATCTATATTTTGGGACATGCCCTATTGGAAAGACCTAGAGGTCCGCTCCGCAATCGACGTGATGCACGTGACGAAGAATCTTTGTGTGACCCTGCTTGGTTTCTTGGGCGTGTATGGGAAGACAAAAGATACACGTGAGGCACGGGAGGACCAGCAACTTATGCACGGAAAAGACGGCATACATCAGGGTCATGCAAGCTACGCTCTTACCAAAGAAGAGAAGGAAATCTTCTTTGAATGTCTGCACAGTATTAAGGTACCGTCTGGCTTCTCGTCGAATATAAAGGGAATAATAAACATGGTAGAGAAAAAGTTCCAGAACCTAAAGTCTCATGACTGCCACGTGATTATGACACAACTGCTTCCGGTTGCATTGAGGGGGCTTCTACCGGAAAACGTTCGATTAGCCATTGTGAAGCTATGTGCATTCCTCAATGCAATCTCTCAGAAGGTAGTCGATCCAGAAATCATACCAAGGTTAAAGAATGATTTGGTGCAATGTCTTGTCAGTTTCGAGTTGGTGTTCCCACCATCCTTCTTCAACATCATGACGCACGTCCTAGTTCACCTATGTGAAGAGATTAACGTTTTGGGTCCTGTATTTGTACACAATATGTTCCCCTTTAAGAGGTTCATGGGAGTCTTAAAGAAATATGTTCATAACCGTGCTAGGCCAGAAGGAAGCATCTCCAAGGGCCATGAAAATGAGGAGGTCATTGAGTTTTGTATTGACTTTATTCCTGACCTTAAGCCGATTGGTGTTCCTGAATCGCGGATAAAGGGCAGACTGGATGGAAAAGGCACGCTAGGAGGGGAACAAATAATATGTATGGACGGACATTCTCTCAGTGAAGCACACTACACAGTTCTACAGAATTCAGCCTTGGTGGCTCCGTATATGGATGAACACAAGAATTTGCTACGCTCCAAACACCCGAAGCGGTCTGATGACTGGATTACACGTGAACAGACCAGGAGTTTCGCCAGCTGGTTGCAGACACGTAGCATGCATGACGCCTCTATTGAAGATGACATGTACTTGCTGTCCTAGTTACCATCTTTGATCATAGCTCTGCATGATGCCTCCTTTGGTGGCGTTCGCGTGGGCCACTTTCGGTGCGGAGGGAGCCGGCCCCGCCGGAGGTGGTACGTCGTCGTGTCAGGGAGGAGGACGAGCACGTCCATCGCTACATGGCTGTTACGGACGTCAGGTTCTCCAGTACCTGGCAGGTTCTTTGGGGAGATCACCCGAGCTATGATCCAGTGATGGTTCCTTCACTTTGGTTGTCCACCGCCTAGATTACTCTCTAGTATTCGATCTTTATTAGCTAGCTAGCTAGCTAGTGATGTATTCGATATATAATATTCGAGATGATTTATTCGAGATTATATAAATTATTCGAGACGATGTATTCGAGATTATGTCTATTATTCGAGACGACGTATTCGAGATTATATTAGATGATGCTTATTATGTACTATGATTGATTCAGTTTTTCCTTATTAATTGATTGCATCAATGCATTGTAATTTGAATATATTTCTTTTGGATTAGTTAAACAAAACCTATGGCGGACAATATTGGCAGAGAGGGAGAAGAGGCCCTGTTCAATATCATACGCAATCCTCACAGGCCAGATGATGATCAGAATGAAGAAGATTATGACGGCTCCAAATATCTAAACAACACCGGGGAGGGTGATATGATATTCAATCGCGACGACCGAATTGATGAAGTCATGAACTATGAACATGACGAAGAAATTGTTGATCTTGAAACAACAAAGACCGGCGAGGTATATATTTTTATATAAGGAGGCATCTGGTGATCATCACATGTTTTAAATGACTTGAAGATATATTAACGAATCGATCTATCTTCTTTCAGCCACCCGGATCGAGCAAATCTTCAGGCAACAGGAAACGAAGCCCGAACAAAAAGTTGAAGGAGGGCGTAAAGTACAATATCGAGGCCATCAAACTTAATGGAGAACCATTAGCGCCTAAGAAGATTGCGGACAAGTTCATTCGTCAGTGCGGAGTTCTTGTGAAGGACCAACTCCCGATCTCCCTTCAAGAACGGAGAGAGCCAGCAAAGCCACGTCCAGGAGTTACTTTTGTCAACGACAGACAAAAACTTCTGCTTTGGGAAATGCTCATGGAACATTTCACCCTACCAGATCATTTCACAGATGCAGATGTGGAGAAAGTCAAGGACGCTGCTCTTAGGAAGATGGCGGTTGCATTCAAAAACCACAAGAATCGTGAATGGGCCAAGTACGTCAAGTAAGGAAGGAAGACTCCAGTACTCGAGGGAACACTAGAGAAGCAAAGTGCTCATTGGGACGATTTCGTGAAATTCAAGGATTCGGAATTATCTAAGGAACGGTCGAGAATAAACAAGGCCAATGCCTAAGTGGGATAAGTCTGAGAAAGAGATGGAGGATGCAGGTGTCACTCCAGAAACATTGAGCTGCCCCCCCCCAGATGCAGGACTTGGTTCTATGCGCATGGGGGGGAGTTGGACCCGAAGACAGGCAAAGTTTCAAAGAAGGCATGTCTGGACAGAGCCGAAGATAAGCTACTTGTTGCAATAGAACAGGCTCGATCGGTGGTGTCCCGGCCCAATAGAGAGAACGACGAGCTTACGAGTGCCCTGGGAAATGTCGGGACCGGATTTTCGGGATATTACTTTCCCAAAAGCGGCCCTTGTGCTCACCAGCCCCAGGATTACTGTTAGCTGATGAGACACAAACTTGTTATAGAAACTCCAAGCAAAATACAAAATATGAAGTACAAGACCATTCTGGCCTATGGGTACAACAATTGGTTTCTAGAGGTCGATGGCGGAAGCGGTTTGTGGATCATCAGCGTCTATGGGACTCCATTTCCCACAGGAACAGCTGACCAGGATAACTCCTATCTTCGCGAGGCTTCTATCACCATTGCGTAGGTTCCGGGGCTGTCATCGCAACGCTCCTCTCCACGCAAGAAATCTGGCCAAGACAATAGCCAGGGTCAAGCCAGTGAGTACTTTGAATGTACTCGCAAACATTAAGAACACAGGTATAATATAGCCACTGATAACCATGTTTTTGAAATATTCTATGATCACTTGTCAGTAATGATATGAGGTTCATGATGCATGCAGGTAGATCAATCAAATAAAACATGAGTAAACAATCAGGGAGTAGAAATGAAAAGCACCGATCGGGTGTCTGAAGCGATGCCTCGAAAGGATAATAATATGAGGCATGCCTCAGTCGGGCGTCTGAGAGACACCACAGAAAGGGCTTATTCATAAAGGAATAACAAACCTCCCACCGTCAGGCGTCTGTGCGACACCACATAAAGGGCTTATAAGTAAATGAAATAACAAGCGTGCCACAGTCAGGCGTCTGGGCGACGCCACATAAAGGGCTTATATAACAATAATCACAGTGAGTACCCAGGAGGTAGAACCGTCCCAGGGACACTCCATAATTCAAATAACATAAATGGTTAGTCCATGATAGTAATAATCATAATCATCATATGTCACAAGTTATGATCCATGTTCTGGTTTAGTAGTTTCTCCTCCGAAGACCGACACTTGACCCATCCCAGACTGTAGTCCTTAACCATAGACACGGCTATCCGAATAGGTATTATATCTCTGCAGAGGGTGTACTCTTTACCCACGACTAACGGATTTCTTTAGTCCATCGGAACTAATTCCGTCTATGGTCTTTTAGTCGAAAACACGCCTGACTTGCACACACCAGCTTAACTTTACTCGTGTCTGGAATCACCCAGACACCTGTTAAGAAAAACTCTAAGTGGGGAGGCTACAACCTCGCGTAGCATGGGATCAAATTTTTATCGTGTGGTCTAAGGTGTGGCCTCCCCTCTCGGTCCCAACCGGAAACACCCATGCCCCCGGACCAGGTGGCATGCCTACCGATTACAACCGGTATCTTCCACCATGGCCTCTCTGTACGGTGTGTGCTAGGACAGGGGTTGACAACTTACTGAACCGTACCCTACCTACGTCAGGGACAAGTGGCAGCACGAAACAAGTATGGGGGTTACTGGAACAAGACTCGATCTACGGCCGACTCAGGAGGCTTAAGTATTTCCTGCATGGTTAGCTCAAGAATTATATTTCACAGCCATCAGACACAACCACCACTCATCATACCTCCCCCTACCCTACCGATCATAACCGTATAGACGAGGGACAAGCTCATGTCTACACAAGACAGAGACTTTCCCGGGTCCTTCCCGGTAGGCATGAGAGGCATATGAGGGTGATTGCTATCACAAGCTTATCCATTTCCAACAGCAAGAATTTTCATTTATGCACTCAAGGTGTATGATCATATCGTCAGATAAAAATAACTAACGCTTCATGTCGAGGTGGTGTTATAACCATATCAAACAACCCACAAAACATTATGCCAGGGTTCAGAATGCTTGCCTTCAAGGTGTGGAGAGGCGAGGTGCTCTCCAAAACTTTTGAAAGTTTTCTCCTCTCTCCAACAAATCCTATTTTAAATAAATTTGAATTAACACATACTTTAAAAAAGTACAAAAAGGTTGTTTGGAAAATTTTGAAATAAATATGAAAATAAACTAGACAATATTTGAGGAACAACAGAAAAAGAATCAAGTCATTTGGATTTATATTTAAAAAGTTATAGCCAGTCAAACTCTGTTTTTAAAATAAAACAGAAAAGAAAATGTTTCGATGAGAATGCGCTTTCGGAGCGGAGGAGACGTACTTCCGGCTATTTGCGTTGTCACTTAAAACACGCGGGCGGGGCTAGGTCACTGACAGTGGGTCCAGGGGGCCCACTGGTCAGGTTTGACCAGTCGCCCCCGCCTCCTTCTTCCTCTAGCCGAACAGGGGCGGGGTTCCGGTGATCAACGCCGGTGAACGGCGGCTTCCCGTAGGCTCCGGAGGGCAGGGATGGATCCGCCACTCCGGGGCAGTCCTCCCGGTAGTCGAGGGGGTGACGGGGATGGAGAGAGTCACCGGTGACGAGCTTCGCGGCGGACGGCAGCCTCGGGGGAGTTGGGGCTTTGCGCTATGGTGGTTCCCGAGCGGGTTTGAGGTGTTGGGTGGCTGCGCGAGATCGAGGGGGAGCTTCTGGTGAAGAGAGTGGTGAGGGGGAGGCCCTGGGGGCGCCGGTATGATCGAGGCAGTAGCGGCGGCCGTGGTTGCCGGAGACGAAGAAGATGACCTTCCTCTCTTTGATTGTTGGCCAAGGGGGCACTGGAAGGATGGTGTGAGGCTGCCTGAGGGACTGGATGCGCTCGAGGATCCTTAAATAGGCGAGCAATGGCGGTTCCGCGGCGGCCAGGGATAAGATCGTCGGCGACCGCCGTCCTGTAGTTGCAGTGCGATGTGGCGGCGACGTCTTGCCATGCTGGGGTCGGGTGCGTCGACTGGGAGAGGGGAAGGGCCAGAACGGGTGTGGGGCGTTGGCAGTGGGAAGCGGCGACTCGGTGCACGCGTGTGCAAAACGTGCGCTCTAGGCGCGCCCAGAGCACGCACGCTAGGTGTTCGGCGAAATGCCAAGTCATGCCAGGGGGCTCCAATCCACAAGAGGTTAAGCAGGGAGGGGCTATAGGCTAGGGCAAAGCTATGGGACATGGTGGTTAGGCAAGGCAAGCAAGTCCAGTGTGCAAACTAAAAACCATGCCAAAACTGGCCATGCACACCAGGTGTTTGACAAAATGCTAAGGGCATCTAGGCAACTCATGGGGTGGCCAAAATTTCCAGTTTGGGGTCTCTTTAGATGATACAGAGGGTGGTGAGGTTAGTTTGCCAAAATCTCAAACTTGTTAGTGCAAGTTTTGCAAAACTCCAGTTTTGGACAGAAGGAAAAAGGCATGATTTCATGAACCAAAAGTGCTCCAATGAGTCCAACCTCCTGGACTTAAGGGTTTTGTAGCATGGGCTATAAGTAGGAAAAGGAATCATAGCTAAAAGGGCAAGTTAAAAGGTGGTTGCTGTACAAATCACCATGCTGGACCAGAATGAAAAAGAGGGTGATTCACTCAAATTTTTCAAAGAACATCCAGGGTTTTTTGCTTAATGTTGAATGAAATACTCCTATTAACATCCCATAATTTTGGTGGAAGTTTTAAAGAAATATTTAAAGGGGTTGTAGAGCAAAATTGCTCTCTGAACCAGATTTGAAAACTTGGTGTAGAGCTCAAAATATCCAAAGAATGAAATATATTTTGGCATAAAAGTGATTCAAAAACATCACATGACCTCTCCAAAATTTTGTTGGAATTTCAGATGAATTTATAACAGGGTTGTAGTACAAATGGGACCCTAAAACCATGGGAAGCCATTTTTAAAGAAATGAAGATCAGGAAAAATAATCATACAATTAATCCCATAGATAAAAGAAAAGTTTTCTTGAGAGGGTAACAAGTTCCAATATACTTGGAAAGTTTTCACTTGGGGTAAAACTCCATAATAACCAAGAAAGAATGGTTCTGAAATCAAAAGAAAGATCCAGAAAGTGAAAGTTTAAATCTCCTGGCAAAATTTTAATTAATAAAACAAGGCCAAAATTTTGGGGTGTCACAACACTACCCCCCTTAAGAAAATCTCGTCCTCGAGATTTGTTAAAAGTTTTTTTGAAAATATTACTCCTACCATTTCAAAAATAACCACTTTACTAATGCGGTAAAATGCGGCTACAGTGCGAGGGCAATAAGTGGTGTAAAACCACAGTGTAGAACACTGGTGCTGCGTGAAAAAAATACATGGTTAGGTGAAAACGAGGGATTTCTACGCTGGATATAGTAAATTTAGAAAAAAAAATCTAAATTTAAAACACGCTGGTCGTACCCGAGAGCACAGTGCTATCTCTTGTTGACAGGTGGACCCAGGGCCCACTGTCAGTGTCTTCTTCTTCGTCTGGTTCTCTCTTCTTCCTCTCTCCCGCGTGCTTTCCCGCGCTTTCTCCATCAGCGACGTCTAGCGCGTAGGGCATCTAGGCCGTACCCGCGGTAGTGCGCGGCGTGCTAGCTGCCGGTCCAGCGTGCACTCACCTCGCGGGCCAGCATGCTGTCGGCACTGCTCGCGGATTCGCCTCCGAACACCGGTGATCGGGCGACGAGCGGCGCTGGTGGACTTCGCCCGCCGTACACCGAGCTCGAGCTATAAAACGGCCGAGGTGCTTCTCTCTTCTTCCTCACACCTGGCCTCGCTTCTCCTTCCCCTTCTTCCTCCTCCATTTCTGTTTACAGAAGCTAGAGACGAGGTTTTAATGGTGGAGGCGATGCCGGATTGGTATGTGATCCTGATGTGCGGAGGGCTGGCAGCATTGCTGGGGATCTTCATGCTCGTGTGTGCGATGATCCTCGATGATCGTCGTGATGCTGCCGCTCGAGTGTTGGCTCTCCGCGGTGGTGGTGATCAGGAGGAGTAGGTGTGGTGTCGAGTGTTGACTGTTGTCGGTATGCTGGGTAACTTGTACCCGGATGATTACCCACTAATCTCTCCTTCAGAGATTGTGGTGTGTTAGGGAGATGATTAGCCAGATGCAACACGGTTACGTGGTGTTGCAAGTAGTGTATGTGTTCGAGTGGTTGCGGTTGTGAGTCTGCTGTTGTGGTGCTGCGTGAATAAAATTCCATGTCGTGAGGAGACATATGCTGTAACTACTCAGGGAAAAGAAATCTCACTCCAGGATTTCTCGCGAGGAAAAAATTAGTTAAGCAAATTTTACAGAAGCAAAAATGACTCATTACAATTGAAACCAAATGTTCATCTCATCGCACAAGATTTAGAGTAACACGCATGAGTTACAACACTTAACTAAATGCAAGAATAAAAGAACATAGCAGTGACGTCTAGAATGAAAATGGCAACTGGTCTGGGTCCCGAGAAAATGTCTCTGGTACTGGGGCGCACTCTTCTTCTATCGGGGAAGAGGATTGATCAGTCGATGAACGCGTCTCTCCTGGTCGGGCCTCAGTGGTCTACCGATGGCGATCTGAGGATTTAAATCAGCGAGGCTCTGGAGATAACCCATTACTTGCTGGGTCAAACGCTCTTGAGCGATGACATACTGGACAAGGTTGACCAGTACTGGGTCTCTCTCAATTCGTCCACCGGGAAAAGATGTCACTTCCCCAGGTGCTGCACGGCTCGGAAAGTAGTAATACCCTCGTTTGCTGGCATAGGGTACCGCGAATCGAAGGCGAACAAGCGCTTCGTGTGCAGCCGCTTCTATGGCCATCTGCGGAGTTGGCATAGATCTCCCTAGGAAGGAGACTTCCGTTGGGTCCTGATTTGAGTTTACGGGAGGGATGTGCACTACTGCTCAATATTTTGAGGTGGATGAGGTGATCCTTGACTTGAGCAGCTCGTACTGGGGTGGCTGGGTAGAACCCATGGTACTGCAGGTAAAGTCCCACAATATTTTAACAAAACTACCCAGGGTTGCATCTGGGGTTCTCAGATAAATGCTAGGGCTCAGCATGGCAAGAAATGGTTGTGAGGGTTGTGCACAAGATGATTCACTAAAATTTTTCAAAGAACATCCAGGGTTTTTTGCTTAATGTTGAATGAAATACTCCTATTAACATCCCATTATTTTGGTGGATGTTTTAAAGAAATATTTAAAGGGGTTGTAGAGCAAAATTTCTCTCTGAACCAGATTTGAAAACTTGGTGTAGAGCTCAAAATATCCAAAGAATGAAATATATTTTTGCATAAAAGTGATTCGAAAACATCACATGACCTCTCCAAAATTTGGTTGGAATTTCAGATGAATTTATAACAGGGTTGTAGTACAAATGGGACCCTAAAACCATGGGAAGCCATTTTTAAAGAAATGAAGATCAGGAAAAATAATCATACAATTAATCCCATAGATAAAAGAAAAGTTTTCTTGAGAGGGTAACAAGTTCCAATATACTTGGAAAGTTTTCACTTGGGGTAAAACTCCATAATAACCAAGAAAGAATGGTTCTGAAATCAAAAGAAAGATCCAGAAAGTGAAAGTTTAAATCTCCTGGCAAAATTTTAATTAATAAAACAAGTCCAAAATTTTGGGGTGTCACAGGAAATCTTGAACACCCGGGAAGAACACGAGGCATGGGCGCTATTCCGTGGTATGAGGGTTTTCGGACTGGAACGCCGACTACAGAACCCGTGCGAGAAAGAAGATTGCGGAGGAGAAGAAGAGGAAGATGGAGGAGGAGCAGAGGAAGCTAGACTTTGAACGCCTTCAAGGCCATGAATCAGCGCACGCGGACTTGGCAGTCAAATTCCAGCGGCAGCAGGAGCAAATCGACTCACTTAGCCAGTAAAGGGGGTCTCAGTAGCTGCAGCAGCTAATGGATGATCTAGCATTGGATAGCACCGTTCCATCCATGCCGAGAAGCAGCATGGGTTCCGCCTTGGGCAACGCATTGCTGGATAGCTACCCAGTGGATGACATCATGGAGTACACTAACTACGAGCTACACTTCAACATGAAGAACATATCCATGAAGGTGGCGGACGCCCTTGCTTCTACAAATTGCCCCGAGGCAACCTTCCATTGCAACCTGATTCCAGCGAGCTATGCTCGTGTCTTGGTTGATGAGGTGGTGGACCAATATTCGGGGCTAGAGCTTGACATTCCTGGAGGTGACGATGAGCACACACTGGGAGAGGCCAACCATCATATCATCCTATGGAGAAAGGATTGCATCATCTTTCGAAGGCCACCGACACCGCGTCATCCGACTCCTCGTCGAAGTCCGCCACCGAGTCAGCAGACTCCCGCTCCTCCAAGTCCACCAACGTGTCAGGCCACTCCTCCTCCAAGTCCGGCACAACTTCAGGCCACTCCTCCTCCTCCAAGTCCGGCAAAGCATTAGGCCACTCCTCCTCCAAGTCCGGCACAGCTTCAGGCCACTCCTCTTCCAAGTTCGGCACAGCTTCAGGCCACTCCTCCTTCTCCAACTCAGCCACATCAGCCGTCTTCGCCGCCTCAGCAATCACGGAAGAGAGCGGCCTCAGCTATGGTGCGTAGCGGTACAAGTCGAGGTAGTACTGGAGGTACAGGCGGAGGCAAGCGATTTCAATATGGTCCAAGCCTCGCGCCTCTTCCGCAGAGGCCTTATGACAAGTCTGAGGAGGAAAACGTAGCCATATCTAAGGCCGAGGTGGAAGCCCATTTTGCACCGAAACCGCCACCGCTGCCAAGGGAGAAAGTGCCTGAGGAAAAGATTGACCACTTCATTCGTATGGCTAGAGCACCAGCTCCCAAGCCTATTGACACACACTATGAGCGCCACATCAAGAAGTTAAATCGAGCACGTCTACAGAAAGAGGCGAGCTCGAGCTCGAGCAAATCAGCTGGCAAAAGGAGCGGTAAAACCGTTCCCAGCTGAGAGAACAGGCGGCGCAATCAATCCCCCCGCTTGTTGTGCCAACAACACATGAGAGTAGGCGCACCCAATATTATTGTGGGCAAATCGTTAACGTTCCCGGGCTGGGCGATGTGGTAATAACCGAGGAGCATATTGAGCAGGTTGAAACGGTCATGATCACTGTTGGACAACTCCTCGATATCGAGCCCATGTCTTCGACTAGATAGGAGGAAATAAAACGGAAATATGTCCGGGGCCAACCTTTGGTCGAGCCAGACGAGGTCAAGAAGCTCCCAACGAGAATGTATGAATTGCATCAATGGTACATGGACATTACCAAGATTTCCAATCGAGAGTCCCTCATGGTGAATCTCAAGAAGGATCATTACTACCATGAGAAAGTTGTGACCGTTGAGTATTCAGAACTATTTCAGCTATACAATCAAGACGCACTCGACAAATCTATCGTCAGTTGCTATTGTCTGTAAGTGATTTCTTTCTGTAATTTAAGTCTCAAGCTAGCTGTAGTGATCATTTTGATCAATCATTACCTGTAATTATCCTCACTATATTCTTTTCTGTGGTATTATGCGGGATGAAGATTTATGAAATGAAAAAAGGTGGACGCTATGGCATTGGGTTCGTTGACCCAAATACCATTAATGAATACACATGGAAATTAGATCCATATTACGAAAAAAGTGTAGAGGAAAGCATGCTAGAGTTCTTCAAGCGCCTCAAATACAATGAAGATATACTACTTCCTTCCAACTTTGAGTGAGTCACACTGTCTTGTACTACAAATTCTGTTTTTGCCTACTAGCTAGCTACATGTTTTTGCTTACATATGCCCGCTTAATTAAGACATGCAAATGTGTGTGCATGCAGATTTCACTGGATCTTGTCAATCATTAAAGTTGATGAAGGAACAGTTGAAGTACTAGACTCACTACTTAAGAAAGCAAGTGACTACACCATCGTGAAGGGGATAGTCAACAGGTAATTTCAATCATTATTAACTATATCTCGGCCTATTTAATTAGTTCGTCATTTCCTGATAACAACTATTTAATAACCCATTTATTCATTTTCTTTGTCGGCGGGCAGGGCTTGGGCAAAGTTCATTAGGGCTACTCCAGGCCCATGGAAACAAAATCTGAAATGGTATCGACCCCAGGTAAGTAATTAAGTGGTACTAGCTAGCTGCCATCTCTTTAATCATCATGCTTGATTAATTATTATCTGATTAAATTCCATTCTCGTAAAGGCCCTGAAGCAGGCGCCGGGGAATAATTTGTGTGCATACTATGTTTGCGAGAACATTCGCATGATGGCGTCCGAAAGGAGCAGATCTCAAAGACAGGAGTGGGTACGTTTGTCAGAACACTATTCACAATTTTTACACCATTATCGATATCTAGTCACACAACTAATACACATGCATATTGATCTCCTTCTTAATAGTTCAAAGAGGTGTGGGAGAAGCTCCTAACAGAGGACCGCATAGAAGCAATTCAAAAGGAAATAGCGGGATTTTTGCTCGACCAGGTCATAGATCCCAAAGGAGAATACTATTACCTGCTACCGCCCCCATGAACCACTTCCAATTGTTATCGTGCTCCGAAGGCACCAATTAAGCTAATGCTAGTGGCTCCGAAGGCATGTGTGTATATACGTGTGAATTAATTAATGGTGGTTGTGAGACATTTGATGATATATATATTATGATCAGTTCTACTAGAAATTCTATTTATATATATGCATAACGTGTACAATATGTAGTATCGTAAAATACCAGCAAACGAAAAGGAATTAAATGGAAAACACAAAATTAAATGAAAAAGAAATCATAAAGCCAAACCCCCCCCCCCAACCTTTTAATACCGGTTGGTGACACCTGATGAAGACATGTACCTAGGGTAGGGGCACGGACCTGTCCAAAGAGCCCTACCCTAGGACATCCCTAGGAGAAGTCACCTTTCAATCGACTTGAAGGTATCCCACTCGACGGACTCAAGACACTCGACCAGAAAGCTATAACTCGACCATGAAGCCAACCACTCGACCGCCAGGAGACCTACAGTCACTCCGCAGGCAAACGGTCAGTTGTTAAGTAGTCTTTATGGTCATCATAGCACTTTATTAGGGGCGTTACCAGTAATGCCCGACCTTAAATGTACCTTAAACCCTGCATTACTGAGGGCAGGAGGGGGGCTGCGAACTCTATATAAGCCACCCCCCTCCTCAGTATGAAGGGTTCGCACCCCTGTTATTCACACGCCAGTAATCCAACCGACCGCCTCCGAGCACCGAGACGTAGGGCTGTTACTTCCTCCGCGAAGGGCCTGAACTCGTACATCTTGGTGTGTTTACAACTTCCCAATACCTGAGATCTAGCCTCTCCATACTTACCCCCCTACATCACTGTCAGAGTTAGAACCACAACAGTTGGCGCCCACCGTGAGGCAGGAATCTTAGCGCCTGATTGGAGAAGTTGCGATTTTTCCGATCCCTTTGATCATGGTTTCGCGCGGAGTTTTGGTGGAGGGCCGCGAGATCCGTCTCGGCGCGCTCACGTTCATCGCCGACGACTCCGCCTGGCTTCAGGAGGCACCACTCGACATCGACGCGCTCCCCGTCCGTGGTGCGACGCATTTCCACGCATGCGTTCGTGGCATCCTCCTGCGGCAGTCGTCGACCCAGTATCGGTCGGCCCCCGTGTCGTCTCCCCGCCCTGTCTCCCACCGGCGCAAGCGCTCCGGTCGGTCGAGACTTCAGCGGTGGGTGAGGCATGCCGTGGCCCGCCAGTCGGCGGCCCCACAAGTCGTAGCGATCGAGCCCGACGAATCCCTCTACAGCCTGTTCGACCAGTCGACTGGCTCCGCGGAGACCGCATCCGAGTGCGACAGCAGCGACCCAGCGGCTGAGGTCCTGGCGGTCGATGGGACGCACAGTCCTCCCGGTTTCCCTCGCGCTGATGGAGGCGCGGGTGGGGGCGACCTGTCGCATCCCCACAATGAGTATCTCCCCGAACCTCTCACGTCATTGCAGTGAGAGGAGCTTCGCCGCCGGAACATGGACGCGGTCCACACTCCTATTGTCGGAGAAACCCCCGAGGCCCAGGCCTTGGAGGACGCGCGCTTGGCTAACCTGGCCGAGCGCACTCGACTGGAGAATCTCCAGCGAATACTCGACGAGCAAGCGCGTCAGCGGGCTCCCGAGTCCAGTCGACGTCAGCAAGCTCCCGAGTCCAGTCGGCGTCAGCTCTTCCCGCCGCTGCAGGTATACCGAACCTAGTTTAGAATTTGGCCGCTGCGGCCCGTATAGCAGAATCAATTCAGCCCTCCTAGTCAGAGGCTGGCAGGGGCTTGTTGCAGATCAGAGCGTTGCTCCGGGCGGCGGGAAACCAGAATTCCGCCGTCTCTCAGTCGCGGAACAGGATCCACAGTCGATCCGTCGCAACAGATACAGTCGAGTCGGCTCACAGCCCGACATCGCCCCCGAGGCGTGAGGGATGTGGTGACCGGCATGATCAGTACAGGAGGAATGAGCAGTATGATCACCGATTCGATCGTGATGATCGACGTCGAGTGCCAACCCCTCCCCCGAGGAGTGGGTCATACGCGCGTCGACGGCAAGACGACAGACGCCCTCATAGTGTTGGGCAGAGGATTCCAGTCGACCCCAGAGACCCAGGCTTTGATGCGAGATCCATCCTCGTTCAAGGTTTGGTTGACAGGAACAGAGCTCATCGAGAAGGCCACAACAGAGATGCGCCCGCCAGCTGCAGAATACGTGTTTCAGGGCCAGAGTGTTTCAGTCGAGCCATCAGAGCCGCAGTGATTCCTCCCAATTTCAGGCTGGCGACTAGAATCAGCAAGTTCACCAGTGAATCTAAGCCCGACACGTGGCTCGAAGATTACCGAGTGGCTGTACAGATTGGCAGTGGCAATGATGAGGTGGCCATGAAGCATTTGCCTCTCATGTTAGAGGGCTTAGCCAGAGCGTGGCTAAATCAGTTGGCACCCAGCAGCATTTACACTTGGGAGGATCTCTCCCGAGTGTTTATCACAACCTTTGAAGGAACATGCAAGCGACCCGCAGGCCTCACAGAGTTGCGGTCTTGCATGCAGAAGCCGAATGAAACTCTGAGGGAATACATCCAGAGGTGGATCACACTGCATCACTCGGTTGAGAATGTGCCAGACCATCAAGCAGTTTGTGCCTTCAAGGAAGGCGTTAAATACAGAGAGCTGAACCTGAAGTTCGGTCGGACGGGAGAAATGTCCCTGAATCGGATGATGGAAATTGCCACCAAATACGCTAACGGGGAAGATGAAGATTGAATCCGGAGTGGCAAGCAGAAGGCAGTCGCCCAGGAAACCGGAGGCAATTCCAGTCGGAAACAAAAGCGGAAGGCCGAGCCAGCCGCTCCTGGGGAGGCCCTGGCCGTAGCCCAGGGAAACTTCAAGGGAAAACCCAAAGGCCCCTGGAAGCCCAAGAAAGTCAAGGATCAAGATGGAAATGATGTTTTGGATCTGCCATGTCACATCCACACCAAGAAAGATGAAGAGGGTAATTTTATTTACCCAAAGCATACCACTCGACAGTGTCGGCTCCTGATCCAGCAGTTTCAGGGCAAACAACCCAAAGATAAGGAAAAAGAGTCGGACAGAGTCGAGGACAAGGAGGATAGCGACGATGAATATCCCCAAATCAATTCCACCCTGATGATTTTTGCTGATGTCGAAAGAAAAAGTCGACTGAAAGTCATTAACCGTGAGGTGAACATGGTTGCTCCGGCGACACCCAGTTATCTGAAGTGCTCTCAGACTGCCATCACATTCGACCAGTCCGATCAACCTACGCACATTGCCACCCCTGGGAAGAAAGCTTTGGTGGTCGACCCAGTTGTCGAAGGCACTCGACTGACCAAAGTCCTGATGGATGGTGGCAGTGGCCTGAACATATTGTATGCTGAAACATTGAAAGGGATGGGCGTTCCGATGTCCAGGCTCAGCACCAGCAACATGAGCTTCCATGGAGTCATTCCTGGAAAGAAAGCCGAGTCACTCGGCCAGATTGCTCTCGACGTGGTTTTCGGTGATTCAAAGAATTACCGCAAGGAAAAGTTGACATTTGAGGTTGTGGACTTCCAAAGCGCTTACCATGCTATTCTGGGCCGGCCAGCTTATGCACGCTTCATGGCTCGACCATGCTACGTATATCTCAAGTTGAAGATGCCCAGCCCCAGAGGTGTGATCACCGTTACCGGCAATAGGAAGAAAGCTGAGGAGTGTTTTCAGAAAGGATCGAAGATTGCTAACGCTCAGATGGCAGTTGTTGAGCTGCAAGAATACCAGAAGACTGCTGATCCGAGTGAATTGCTATGAGCCAAGAAGCCTGCTTCAGAATCCGCTTTTCAGTCATCCGGCGAAACTAAGACAGCTCACATTCACCCGACCGACGCTGCTCTGACTCACATCTCGATGACGCTCGACTCCAAATAGGAAGAAGCGCTCATCCAGTTCCTCCGTGAGAACTGGGACGTCTTCACATGGAAGCCTTCTGACATGCCTGGAGTTCCCAGGAGGCTGGCTGAGCACTGTCTACGAGTCGACCCGAAGTTCAAGCCTGTGAAAGAACATCTTCGACGGTCCGCCGTCCAGAAGAGGAAAGCTATTGGCGAGGAGGTGGCTCGGCTCTTAGCAGCGGAGTTCATCCGAGAGATTTACCACTCCGAGTGGCTCGCCAATGTCGTCATGGTCCCCAAGAAGGACAAGTCACTCCGCATGTGCATTGATTTCAAACATATCAATCGGGCCTGCCCGAAAGATCATTTTCCTCTCCCTCGCATCGACCAAATAGTCGACTCGACTGTGGGGTGCGAGAGATTGTCTTTTCTAGATGCCTATTCTGGGTACCATCAGATCCGTCTGTATGGACCCGACGAGATCAAAACAACTTTCATCACTCCATTCGGATGCTTCTGTTACGTCACCATGTCGTTTGGCCTCAAGAACGCCGGAGCCACGTTCATGAGAATGATTCAGAAGTGTCTACTCACTCAAATCAGTTGGAATGTGGAGGCATACATGGATGATATTGTGGTCAAGTCACGGAAAGGTTCCGACCTGCGGGCTGACCTTGCTGAAACCTTTGCCAACCTCAGGAGGTATGATATCAAGCTCAACCCATCAAAGTGCACGTTCGGAGTTCCAGGTGGAAAGTTACTCGGTTTTCTCGTTTCCGAACGGGGGATCGATGCCAATCCTGAAAAAGTTGGCACCATACTCCGGATGAAGCGTCATGTACGCGTGCACGATGTCCAAAAGCTTATAGGCTGCTTGGCCATTCTAAGTCGATTCATTTCTCGTCTCGGTGAAAAGGCGCTGCCTCTTTACCGACCGATGAAGAAGTCTGACAAGTTCAAGTGGACTCCAGAAGCTGACGCAGCATTTGCAGAGCTCAAAGCTCTGCTCTCCACCCAGCCGGTGCTTGCTACCCCAATCAGCAAAGAGCCTCTGCTGCTTTACATTGCAGCCACAGGACAAGTTGTCAGTACAGTACTTACGGTCGAGCGGGAAGAAGAAGGAAAGGCCTTCAGAGTTCAGCGCCCAGTCTATTATCTGTCTGAAGTTTTGACCCCTTTAGAACAAAGATACCCTCACTACTAGAAGCTTGTATATGGGATTTACATGACCACGAAGAAGGTTGCACATTACTTCTCTGACCACTCCATTACAGTCGTCAGCAACGCCCCATTGTCAGAAATCCTGCACAACAGAGATGCAACTAGTCGAGTGGCTAAGTGGGCGATTGAACTCCTTCCCTTAGATATCAGGTTTGAAGCAAAGAAGGCTATCAAGTCCCAAGCAATCGTAGATTTCGTCGCCGAGTGGATTGAACAGCAACTTCCGACTCAAGTCCACTCGGAACACTGGACCATGTTCTTTGATGGATCTAAGATGCTGAATGGTTCCGGTGCTGGGGTAGTATTAGTCTCCCCCCGAGGAGATAAGCTCAGATACGTTCTCCAGATTCACTTCGATTCCTCCAATAATGAAGCAGAATATGAAGCACTTTTATATGGGTTGCGCATGGCCATTTCACTCGGCGTCCGTCGCCTCATGGTCTATGGCGACTCAGATTTGGTGGTCAATCAGGTGATGAAGGAGTGGGACATCAGAAGTCCGGCTATGACTGGTTATTGCAATGCAGTGAGAAAGCTAGAAAAGAAATTCGAGGGGTTGGAGCTTCATCACATCCGCCGACTGAAAAATCATGCAGCTGACGACTTGGCAAAGATATGCTCCAAGAGAGAAGCCATTCCCAGCAACGTGTTCCTGGAACACATTCACTCACCGTCAGTCCAAGAAGATCCTTTTACAGAAGAAGCCCCGCAGCCGAAAAGCGCCACAGATCCGACTGAAGTCGAAGTTCCTGCTGTGGTCGACCTAATCATGGAAATCTTGGCAATCACTCCCGACTGGACGATACCGTACATCGCGTATATCCTAAGGAAAGAACTCCCAGAGGACGAGGAAGAGGCTCGACAGATCGTCCGTCGATCCAAGGCCTTCACAGTCATAAAGGGACAGTTGTATAGGGAAAGCGCAACTGGAATTGGTCAGAAATGCATAACACCAGAAGAGGGTCAGATGATCAAATGATATCCACTCAGGGACCTGCGGTCACCATGCGTCCTCTCGGACCATTGTGGCTAAAGCATACCGAGCAGGATTTTACTGGCCAAGAGCAAATGAGATGGCAAAAGAGATAGTCGACAAGTGTGGAGGGTGCCAGTTCTACTCCAACATGTCACACAAGCCTGCATCAGCCCTGAAGACCATTCCACTCGTCTGGCCCTTTGCTGTCTGGGGACTAGACATGGTTGGTCCACTGAGAACAGGCAGAAGTGGTTTCACTCATGTGCTTGTGGCAGTCGACAAGTTCACCAAATGGATTGAAGCTAAGCCTATCAAGAATCTTGATGCTTGCACTGCTATCAGTTTCGTCAGAGGGCTAACATTCAGATATGGAGTCCCGCATAGCATTATCACTGACAATGGGTCAAACTTCGATTCGGACAAGTTCAGAGCTTTTTGCGCCTCTCAAGGCACCCGAGTCGACTACGCTTCGGTCTCCCATCCCCAGTCGAATGGACAAGCTGAAAGAGCAAATGGTCTGATTCTCAAAGGACTAAAGCCTCGACTGATGCGTGATCTCAAGCATGCGGCAGGCGCTTGGGTCAACGAGCTTCCGTTAGTTCTGTGGGGATTGAGGACCACCCCTAACCGGTCGACTGGAAGAACTCCATTCTTTCTGGTTTATGGAGCCGAAGCAGTTCTGCCAAGTGATCTTCTTCACAACGCGCCCCGAGTCGAGCTTTACACTGAAGATGAAGCAGAACAGGCCCGGCAAGACGCAGTCGACCTCCTAGAAGAAGAGAGGGAGATGGCCATGATCAGATCGACCATTTATCAGCAAGACTTGCGTCGATTCCATGCCCGGAATGTGAAGAGTCGAGCCTTCCAAGAAGGAGATTTGGTCCTCCGAGTGGATCAACAGAAACCACACAAGCTTGCTCCTACTTGGGAAGGCCCCTTCGTCGTCACCAGAGTCCTCCACAACGGAACGTATCACCTCTACAATGTTGACCGCCAGATCGACGAGCCGCGAGCTTGGAACGCGGAGCTGCTCCGCCGCTTTTACACTTGAGTTCATTCCCCTAAAGATGTAATAAGAGAAACTTCTGCAGTTCATTTTTATCAAAGACAAGAGTGTTCCAATGATTGCTGTCACTTTTGTTTGCATACGAAATCCCCCAGTGGGTGACTTAGCCGCGAATCCGTTTCGCCTAAGTTTGAAAAAATCCTACCGAGTGGAGAGCAAACCTCCCACTCGGGGGGCTTAGCTGCAGTCTAGCACTCGCCTAAGTTCTCCCACTAAGAGACTTAGCTGCAGTCGGACACTCGCCTAAGTTTGAAAAAATCCTACCGAGTGGAGAGCAATCCTCCCACTCGGGGGCTTAGCTGCAGTCCAGGACTCGCCTAAGTTCTCCCACTAAGAGACTTAGCTGCAGTCAGTGCTCGCCTAAGTGTTTAAAAAACCCTACCGAGTGGAGAGCAAACCTCCCACTCGGGGGCTTAGCTGCAGTCCAGCACTCGCCTAAGTTCTCCCACTAAGAGACTTAGCTGCAGTCAGACACTCACCTAAGTTTGAAAAAATCCTACCGAGTGGAGAGCAATCCTCCCACTCGGGGGCTTAGCTGCAGTCCAGGACTCGCCTAAGTTCTCCCACTAAGAGACTTAGCTGCAGTCAGTGCTCGCCTAAGTGTTTAAAAAACCCTACCGAGTGGAGAGCAAACCTCCCACTCGGGGGCTTAGCTGCAGTCCAGCACTCGCCTAAGTTCTCCCACTAAGAGACTTAGCTGCAGTCAGACACTCACCTAAGTTTGAAAAAATCCTACCGAGTGGAGAGCAATCCTCCCACTCGGGGGCTTAGCTGCAGTCCAGGACTCGCCTAAGTTCTCCCACTAAGAGACTTAGCTGCAGTCAGCGCTCGCCTAAGTGTTTAAAAATCCTACCGAGTGGAGAGCAAACCTCCCACTCAGGGGCTTAGCTGCAGCCCAGCGCTCGCCTAAGTGTTTAAAAATCCTACCGAGTGGAGAGCAAACCTCCCACTCAGGGGCTTAGCTGCACCCCAGCGCTCGCCTAAGTGTTTAAAAAATCCTACCGAGTGGAGAGCAAACCTCCCACTCGGGGGCTTAGCTGCAGCCCAGCGCTCGCCTAAGTGTTTAAAAATCCTACCGAGTGGAGAGCGAACCTCCCACTCGGGGGCTTAGCTGCAGCCCAGTGCTCGCCTAAGTGTTTAAAAATCCTACCGAGTGGAGAGCTAACCTCCCACTCGGGGGCTTAGCTACAGCCCAGCGCTCGCCTAAGTGTTTAAAAATCCTACCGAGTGGAGAGCAAACCTCCCACTCGGGGGCTTAGCTGTAGCACAGCGCTCGCCTAAGTACAGGACACAGCCCAATTCGCGAGTCGACTGCTACCTTCTCCCTCGGAGCCGCGTCGCAAATACAAGGTTATTCCGAGTGAAGATCAAGTTCCACTCGACGAATCAAACCATGAAGATATCCAACGAGAAACCAAGTTCAGATAAAGCCTAAAATGTCCCAGACCTCAAAGTACTCGAGCCCTCGGCTCGACAGAGTTTAACTGTTACAATTCCACTCGGCATCCCGAGGCAAATTTAAGGCAGAGTTTAAACGGTTACGAATCCACTCGGCATTCCGAGGTAAATTTAAAGTTTTTCACTCCTCAGGAGGAGGACTGGAAGGGGCGACGAACTCATCCAAGTCGATCCCGTCGGCAATACGGGTGGCAGCAGCGATGAAAGTCTCTATGAAGTCTTGAAAGTTGTGCTTCCTGGTATTGGCAACTTGGATGGCCGCCAGCTTTTCTTCTCGCGCCTCCTTGCAATGGACACGGACCAGAGACAGAGCGACATCAGCACCACATCTAGCAGAAGATTTCTTCCATTCCGCCACTCGACCTGGGACTTCGTTAAGTCGAGCCATCAGAGACTCGAGGTCGTTCTGAAGCGTCGCCCCAGGCCAGAGTGATGTGTCGATCCGTGACATCGCAACTTTCAGCCGAGCCAGATAGTCAACGACGCTGGCTGTGCGAGACTCCAGACGGAGCACGTTCATTGCAGCCTCGTCCTTCACAAGAGAGTTAACAGGGTCCAAGCTTGGCTCCACTCGACTGGTCTCCTCTTCAAAGTTCTGGCAGAATTCTGCAAACATGATTCAAGAGTAAGACAGTGGCCCCACACAGGCTCGGTAAACTGCAAGACAGTCGGGACAGAGTAATTACCTTCGAGCATGACGAACAGCTTCTTGGCGAGTCCTCCGAGATAAGCCTCCAGATCTTTTGCCTTCCCCGCCAGCTCGCCCGCCTTGTCGTGCAGAGCCATCTTCTCCTTCTTCAGTCGACTGGCATCTCGATTAGCTGTCTCGAGAGCAGTTTTTAGTCTGGAGTTCTCCTATTCAAGAGCTCCGACCGAAGCCCGTTTCTCTTCTGCGAGCTTCGTTTTGCTCGAAGCCTCCCTCTGTGCCTCCGCAAGGTCTTGATCCTTCTTCTTCAGAGCTTCCTCCAGTTTATCTGCGGCGCATCGAGTGGAACCAACATCAAGAATGGACAAGAAAGAAAAGCCACCCGTTAAGAATGGAGAACCTCACCAGCCAGACCTTTTGCTTCTTCTCGCGCCTTCTTCAAATTCTCCTGAGCAAGCTTCAAGTTAAGGTTGAGCTGGATCTGCTGATTCTCCAACTCAGTATAGCGAGCTACAAGTTCGCAAGATTTCTGTAAAAAGAAAAAAGAAAAATCAGTCGAGAGACGTCCAAGATAAGTTGCTTCCGAGTAACTAAGAGACAATGATGACGTTTCTAAGACCATAGCCGAATCAAAAACATTCGACAGTAGTCTCGCGGACTACACCCAATGGGTGCACTCAGCGTGCCCCCACTGGTTCGACCAAAAAAAGAGAGAAAAAGTCGACTGCCCACAGTCGACCGAATACAGTTCCACTCGACCTGACCCGACCAAACCGAGTGAAGAAATACAGCTACAGCAACACAATGTAAAGACTACAGTCGACTGCCAGCAGTCCACCGTAGTCTCGGGGACTACACCCAGTGGGTGCACTTAGCGTGCCCCCACTCGTCCAAGGATTGGCAGACACACCCAGTGGGTGTACAGACACAGATACAAAAGATCTTCGGAAAAGAGACTCTTCAAACAGCATATCATAACAGACCAAGTGTTGAGTCGACTGACCAGGACGTTGCTCTGAAGAGCCGAACTCGCGTCATAGGCTGCTTGGCTGGCCTCCCGAGCCATCTTCACTTGCTCCATCATGATCCCCGCCTGGCGTATAGCCTCCTTTGCATTAGCCGCTTGGTCCTCAGGGACGGGATACGCAGCAAAAAGCGAAGACGGATCCGCAGTCGACAACGAGGGCCGCGCACTCGCCAGAGGAATTGCGAAGGTCACTGAAGCCCGAGTGGTGTCACCACCATCCCGAGCCTCGGCCTCGGACGCCGGAGCGGATTGGGGGGTCTTGTCAGCCGACGCCCTCTTGTGCCTCCTCACTCTCAACGGACCGTTGTCGTCGTCATCCGAGAGGTCGATAACATGAGGAGGGGCTACAAAGGAAAGGTTCAATCGACCAGGGTTGCAATAAATGATCAGTCGACTCAAAGCAGAACGTCAGTAACCGTACCAGGGTTGGAGGTAACAGCATCCTCCATCTCTTGGTCACCGTCCTTGGCGGAGACCTCAGAAGTAGCAGCGCTGCAAATCTCGAAAGTCAGTCAGTTAGCTCAATGAATCGACCAAGGATCTGTCCATGGTAGACGAAGGAAAGCAAGTTTTATTATTACCCGGAAATGGTAGGGACAGCTATCTTCATCTTGGGCAGGGCCTTGGGCGGCTTGGATAGCGTCGTGCATGGGTGCTTGGGAACCTTCCTAGTCGGCGTAGGAGAAGAGGTCCGAGGGCGTTTCGACGACTGCCCAACAGAAGCAGTCGCCTTGCCACGTTCCCGCGCTGGGTCGTGTGTGTGCTTGGACCGCCCCTCCGAGCGAGGGGGTTCGACCTCCTCCTCCTCCTCTTCGCTAGAGTCGACGTTGTCGTCTCCCTCTCCTTCCCCGTCGGACTCCAACTCGCCTTGGTCGTCCCCACTCTCACCTCCGCTCGCCTCCCCTTCCACAGTTGGCTCCTGACCCCCGTTGGGCGTCGAGTACATCTCGGTGGTCGCCTGGAAAGCAATAGACAAGACGAAAGTCAATCGACCAACTCAAGAAAGACCAATGCAGAAAACAAGATTTCAGTCGGGAGCATAAAGGCATACCTGGTCCACTTCATATGAATTGTCGAGTGGAGTTACCCTCCTGGCTCCTCGGGGGTTGTCTTTGTTCCCCGTGATGCTCGACAGCCACCCCTCCAGCATCTCGTCGGTGACCTCCTCCGGATGGATCCAAGTGGTGTCATCGAGACCAGAGTACAACCACATCGGGTGGTCATGGGCCTGGAGCGGTTGAATGCGCCTCTGGAGGAAGACCTCTAGCAGGTCCATCCCAGTCACACCCTCGCGGACAAGCTCGACCACTCGACCGGCCAACACTTTGACTTGGTCCCTTTCCTCCGGCGACACTTTCAGAGAAGCAGGCTTTTCAGCTCGGTCGAGAGAGAACGGAGGAAGTCCAGTCGACTGCCCTGGGGTCGCCTGGTCTTGACAGTAGAACCAGGTTGCCTGCCAACCGCGGACCGATTCCGGGAAAGTGATGGAAGGAAAACAACTCTTCCCCCCTCGCCTGGATCGCCAGACCCCCGCATAGCTGGATCACCTGCGTCCTCTCGTCACTCGACTTGGCCTTCTTGACCGATTGAGAGCGACTGGTAAAGATGTGCTTGATGAGTCCCCAGTGGGGGCGGCAACCCAAGAAGGCCTCGTACATAGAAATGTAAGCGGCGAGGTATACGATGGAGTTGGGAGTGAAGTGATGGAGCTGCGCTCCGAAGAAGTTCAGGAAACTCCGGAAAAAGGGATGGGGCGGCAGAGAAAACCCTCGGTCGATGTGGGTGGCTAGGAGCACGCACTCACCATCGCGGGGTTGAGGTTCGATCTCTCCCCCCGGAAGACGCGCGGCTTGGTGGGGGATGACTCCCCCCTCGACCATGTCGTCGAGATCCTCTTGACGGAGCACCGACGGAATCCAGTCGCCCTGGATCCAACCTTTGGGCAAACGGTCCTAGAGGAGGATCCGCCCCGAGCCGATCTTTTTCCCTTCCCCTGCGCCGCCGCCTTCTTCGCGCGCTCCAGAGCGGAGATCTTGCCCTTCGTCATCGTCACCGGCGAAGTCTCGCACGGGCCTGCTACGCTGGGGCGAGAACGGAGGTGGCGGAAGGGCTTTCGAAGGGAGAGAGGAAGAAGAAAGGAGGACAAGAGAGCGCACTGCTTGGAAACCCCGAGCCGGTGATTTATAAGGGACCGCTTCCGAGTGGCTGACTGGTAGGCCCAGGCTATCCAGTCAAATCCCGCAGCAGACGCGCGCGTAGTACGTGGCGAAAAAGGCGACGCGGGGATCGAGGAGCTTCCGCTTTATCGCTTCCGATTACGCGGCCGCTCCCGTCCCGCGCGCTTCCCAAAATCCGAATCCTGCGACATCCGCGGGCCACAGAACAACTTGTCAAAACAGAAGACACCGATCACGCCGGCGCTCGGTATGTCACAAGCAAAGAAATTCACTCGACGAAAGGCCTGGAATGGATCAAGGCGACTGAAAAAGTTGGCAACGTCATCCGTGATGATTGACCCAAAACGAGGCGCTCACGTAGCCCAAAGAACCAGTCGGAAAGATCTCCAACTCTTTCCCCACTCTAACCTCGATCCATTCGGGGGCTAATGATGAAGACATGTACCTAGGGTAGGGGCACGGACCTGTCCAAAGAGCCCTTCCTAGGACATCCCTAGGAGAAGTCACCTTTCAATCGAATTGAAGGTATCCCACTCGACGGACTCAAGACACTCGACCAGAAAGCTATCACTCGACCATGAAGCCAACCACTCGATCGCCAGGAGACCTACAGTCACTCCGCAGGCAAACGGTCAGCTGTTAAGTAGTCTTTATGGTCATCATAGCACTTTATTAGGGGTGTTACCAGTAACGCCCGACCTTAAATGTACCTTAAACCCTGCATTACTGAGGGCAGGAGGGGGCCGGTGAACTCTATATAAGCCACCCCCCTCCTCAGTATGAAGGGTTCGCACCCCTGTTATTCACACGCCAGTAATCCAATCGACCGCCTCCGGGCACCGAGACGTAGGGCTGTTACTTCCTCCGCGAAGGGCCTGAACTCGTACATCTTGGTGTGTTTACAACTTCCCAATAGCTGAGATCTAGCCTCTCCATACTTACCCCCCTACATCACTGTCAGAGTTAGAACCACGACAACACGAACCGGTACTAAAGGGCTCCCTGCCCCCGAAGCTAGCTCGTGCGACGTGGTTGCCCTTTAGCACTGGTTCGTGCTGAACCGGTACTAAAGGGGGGGCCTTTAGTGCCTACACTTTAGTGCCGGTTACCGAACTGGCACTGAAGGGCCTTACGAACCGGTGCTATTGCCCGGTTCTGCACTAGTGTGAGAATGCGCACGATAAGGCCAAATGGCCCTTCCTTCAACAGGCATTGCGTATGAAAGGTTTTGATCAGGCCTGGAGACACCAGGTTGACTCTTTCACGCAAAAAGGGAGCGTTGGGATTAAAGTGAATGATGACATAGGTCACTATTTCCAAACACACAAAGGGCCGAGGCACGGAGATCCGATGTCACCTATGTTCAACATAGTGGTCGATATGTTGACAATTCTGATAGGAAGGGCTAAGGACATGGGTCAGGTAGGTGGCCTCGTCCTGCACTTAGTTGACGGAGGTGTATCCATTCTACAGTACGCTGATGACACTATCATCTTCACGGAGCACGACCTGGCAAAAGCGCAAAACATGAAGCTCGTGTTATGCTTATTCGAACAGTTGTCCGGGTTAAAGATTAACTTTGACAAGAGCGAATTGTTCTGCCTCAGAAGAGTTAATGATGACCAAGATGTACAAACAATTGTTCCGTTGTGAATTGGGGGCTTTACCTTTCACGTATTTAGGTACACCTATTCACCATCGTAAGCTGACCAACATAGAATGTAAGTGCATTGAGGACCGATTTGAGAAGAAATTGAGCTGCTGGAAAGGTAAGCTCATGTCATACGGAGGACGGTTAATTCTCATTAATTCGGTCCTCACGAGTATGCCCGTGTTTCTTCTCTCCTTTTTCGAGGTACCGGTTGGAGTCCGGAAGAGGCTAGACTTCTATCGATCACGCTTCTTATGGCAGAGTGATGAACTTAAGCGAAAGTACAGACTTGCTAAATGGGATATCATTTGTAGGCCGAAAGACCAAGGGGGTCTAGGTATTGAGAATCTGGAATTGAAGAACAGATGTCTCCTTAGCAAGTGGCTCTTTAAGCTTTCTGTCGAGACGGAGGCCACAAGGGCTTAGATCTTGCGTAATAAGTATCTTCACTCTAGAACCTTGTCCCAGGAGACAGTGAGGCCGACTGATTCGCCTTTTTGGAAAGGATTGATGAGAGACCACTCTTTTTCAATAGGATAAGGTTCATAGTTGGCAACGGTACCGCTACAAGGATCTGGGAGGATACATGGCTAGGGGAGACGCCCCTCGCACTCCAATATCCTTCTTTATATAACATTGTTCAGCGTAGAGACGCTTACGTTGCAACAGTGCTGCAGTCCACTCCCCTCAATATTCAATTTCGGAGGAGGCTAGTGGGAAACCGTTGGAAAGTTTGGCTCAATCTTGTGAGAAGATTGATGGATATTCAGCTGTCTCAACAGCCCGATCAGTTATGCTGGAAACTAACTAAGAATGGAGAGTTCTCGGTTAAATCCATGTATTTGGATGTTATTAACTCTAGCGTGATTCCTAGATCGAAACATGTTTGGAAAGTTAAAGTACCTTTAAAATCAAAGTGTTTATGTGGTTTGTGCATAAACAAGTTATTTTAACTAAGGATAATTTGGCAAAACGCAATTGGACAGGAGCTACAAGATGTAGCTTCTGCGACCAACATGAATCAATCAAACACCTCTTTCTTGATTGTCCTCTGGCAAAAATTATTTGGCGGCCGGTTCACATAGCTTTTAACATTACTGCTATGAATTCTATCAACACGTTATTTGGGACGTGACTTGATGGGATAGATTCTGATGTAGCGAGACAAATTCATGTAGGAGTATGTGCTTTATTATGGGCAGTCTGGAACTGCAGAAATGATTTGGTCTTTAACAGAACATCAAATATTCATTTTTTCGCAGGTTATCTTCAGAGCCACTGCGTTGATCCGTATGTGGTCGCTACTCACTTCGACGGAGGCTAGGGAGCGTTTGGTTACTGGGTCTACCCGATGGGAGATGGTAGTACAGAATATTTTCAACCAGTTTGGATGGCGGTCATGTAATAGGATAGGCATTTAGTGTTCCTACCTTTTTATGCCAGCCGGCTGTGCTTTTTCTACTACTCCCTCCGTTCCATAATATAGTGCCTATAGATTTTTTGAGAAGTCACACTTTACAAACTTTGACCAAGTTTGTAGAGAAAAATACTTATATCTACAATTCCAAAAATATATAATGTGAAACTACATCTTATGATGAATCTAGTGATATATGTTACACACTCTAGATGTAAATGTTTTTCTCCATAAACTTGGTCAAAGTTTATGAGGTTTGACTTTTCAAAAAATCTATAGGCACTATATTATGGAACCGAGGGAGTATTGTTTAGCTCTTCGTGAGCCTTTTTTTCTTCCTTGTTCGAGACTTCAAGACTTATCTTGAACATTTAGCTTTTTAATAATATTGGCTGTATGCATCGTTTTGATGCAGAGGCTGGGGCGAACCCCCTTTTCAAAAAAAATATATTCTGATTTGCTGGAGCATGTAGAGCAAAGGAACGCAAAGAGTTTTTGGAGAGGAAGATTGTATGCCATTTGCTTAAAATCATTATGTAGTACAAAGTCAATTTTTTGATCATCTAGTATTGGTTTGCTTAGTTTCTTTAAGAACACACCAAGCCACACAACCAGTGAACAATGGGAGTTTGCCATGGCCAATCAATGTTGACGATGATACTAATGGTGGCGATTGTGCAAGGACTGAAAAACACTTGCTATCGACTAAACAGGAGCTTCGACTGGTAAGTTTATTTGACCAATATAGCTAAAAGTAAGCCAAGCATTACCATGTATTCTCAATAATCGGATCGTCTGTACGCATCCAGACTAGAGTATGCAATTATAATTAATTGAATTGCATGTTCATCTGTTTATGTTACGATACTTGTTACAGAAATGTTGTCATGCCACAGTTTATTGCTTTGCCTCTTGACTTCATATGGAACCTGTTTACAGGGATTAACGTGCCGATTTTGAGAATATAGTATATATATCCAGCATTGGAATCCAAGCAAGGGTTGGTAAAGCAGACCGGATCTCCTTGCAAAAATAAAAAGGCAGGCCGGATCTGATAGTCACTCCAGTCCCGACATAGCGTAGGCAACTTCTATATATATAAAAACAATCCAGCTGGTTATATTCTTATATCCCGACCTGATGTTTCCATACATTGCTTGAAAAGATTATAGGGCATGCATCCTGCCATGTGGATGTAATCTTCTAAGCTTCTATGAGATGTTTATCTGGGAGGATGCATCCATGCATTAGCTTTGCACTACACTACCTCCCCAAACAAATGGCATGATTAAGTCCAAGCCCATTATCACGAACAGCAACAAGGAGTAGCACCAATGCCGTCAGGTCTGAATCAAGACCATCTCATCTGGGCTCAAGTTCTGTGATGGACATCTTATTTGACGACGCTTTCGCAGGATTTTCTTCCGATATGGAGCTAGCCCCAATCTCCTGGGCGCCGAAACCTGGCCTGGACAGAGAAGGAAGACTCACAGTGCTACTGCTAAGCATGACATTCACCGCTGACATCAACGGCCTGTCTGCGGGTTTTTGCTGGACACACAATAGGCCTATGTGAATGTATTTCAGCAACTGGTCAGTGGGACAATGATTCCTCAAGGTTGGATCTATCAACTCCGCCGCTCTTTCCTTGGTCCAGTGTTCCCATGTCTGCATCAAATTGGGACTCAATCATTCAGAATTCTACAAAGAGATCCAAGTTAACTCTTCTGAGAAACTACTATAATAGTGAGACCTAGCTTAGCTGTCAGGAACATGCTATTACTTACAATGTTTATGAGATCAGTATCATGCTCCGAGTCGTGGGGTCCATGGCTTCTTCTTCCGGTGATGATCTCCAAAATTAGAACACCTAGGCTGAATACATCTGACTTGATGGAATACTGACCACGCATTGCATATTCGGGCGACATGTACCCACTGAAACAAGAGGGTAGCTTTTCAGTGTGATGAACTTTTAGGACATGCTTGGTTTGCTACCAGAATTTGGCTAGCCAATGTACGTATTGGGTTATTGCTCATTTTGGCAATACCAAGACTTGCCAAAAAAATGAAATTTAATGTGAGTTTTTTTGTGCGAACTTAATGTGAGTTTGGCTAGACAATTTGGTAGCTAACCAATTAGTAGCCAATATTTAAGCCAATGCCAAACATTGGCACAACAAAATTTAGCATCAAACCAAACATGATTGACAGTGTTTAAAAAACATTAAGTATGATTGACATATTAATATGCTACTGCAGACCATACGTACTATGTTCCAGAATGCGATGTGTAACAGTTTGTGATCGATCCCCTCCAAATATCTTTGCTAAGCCGAAGTCAGAGATCTTAGGATTATAATCAGAGTCTAAAAGGATATTGCTTGCTTTGAGGTCCCGGTGAACTATCTTCAGTTGTGAATCTTCGTGAAGATATTGTAAGCCCCGAATTATTCCATTTATAATCCTGGATCTCTTCCCCCAATCTAGCTTCTTGGATTCCTCAGCATCTGTTACTCAAAGAAGAAATATCAATTATTATAATGTTGTAAACTTTCTTTGGTAGAACTTGGCACTATCCTTGTAGCGGATGTTTTCCTTTGTGAAAACAAAACACAGTGAGAAAATTTTACCAAACAAAATTGTATCAAGACTTCTATTTGGCATGTACTCATACACAAGTATTTTCTCATGTTCCTCCAAGCAAACACCAATTAGCCTGACAAGATTCTTGTGGTGCAGCTTGGCAACCAAAAGCAGCTCGGTTTTCAGCTCTTCTATTCCTTGTCGGGAAGTCTGTGAGAGCCTCTTTACCGCTATTTCTTGGCCTTCAGGTAGGTCTCCCTGCACAATGGTTAATAAGGAAATTTCAAGGGCTTTTTTGGCTTATGTAATTTTCTTGAATGCTTTTGGCATTAGAACTAACAAAATACTAACACCTTTAAATGAAACACCACACATCTGAACACGCTCTAACGAACAGATATCAATCCATTAAAAAAATCATACAGTGGGACCTATACCTTGTAAACTACACCGAAACCTCCCTCGCCAAGCATTTTATGTTCAGCAAAATCATCTGTAGCAACTTTTAGTGTTGATAGATCAAGGAGGAGAGACTCCATATTGCGAGCGTCATCCAGGCTTGTTGATTCTGTTGGAAGAGACAAAGTAAACAATGAGAGCAACATTAAAAGTTATTAGGGAATACGTAGGGTCTAGCTGAAAATTTCTAGGGATCTCCCTTTTCTTATAGGTACACATATTGGTACTTAATCTTTTCAGCAGAACTTGGTTATTAAAAATCCATCCACTAAAGTGATTTATTACATACTTGTGGTACTAAAATTTAATAATTCAAAATGGTTAAGAGAATTTACTTGGTTCTAATATTTTTGCTTCTTGTCTCTGTCTCCTCGTCGTCATCCTCCTCCTCCTCCAAATTTAATACCATGCTATGACGACAGCGACTGGTGCGGCACTCGTAAGCACTGCAATTGTTACTACTATAACTGTACTTATCTTGTGTTTTGGTCCTTCTGCAAATGTATACCAACTTTGTAAGTACCAAAATATACCTCCATACGTAACTGATGATGTCCTAGAAACTAGAAAGCGGGTACGTAAAAACTTTATATTTAATTATTGACCTGGAGAAATTCACTTTGAAGGCATAATTTTTTTGTTAAATTCACCTTTACCGTCCCAAGGAATGACACGCTGACACACAACTGATATGGCTTGGTAGTAGACCCCCACAGTCCAATAACAACGAAAAACGACATTTAAGAGCTTCTCCAGCCGTTGGCCCCCAGGCGGTGAATTTACGCGCACCCTGGGGACGAGCCGGCGCTAAAATTGGCGCGGGGGTGAGCAGGTTCCCAGCCGCTCGCCCCAGAGTCGCCCCAAACACGGTTTTTTCTTTTTGAAAAAAATGAAATCGGCAAAGTTCGGCAAATTGGACAAAACGTTCGGCTAAATTCAGCCAAATTCACATAATATTTGACAAGTTCAGCGTTTATTACATAAGTTACTAAAAAAACACAACTACGGGGCGAAGAAGTTGCTCAGCGCGGGGAAGTCGCCGACGTCGCCACCGTCCTCGTCGTTGGTGGCGGCGGCCTTCTCCTTCTTGATGGCGCGGCCGCCCCTGCTGGACCGCTGCCAGCGTCTCCATGGCAGACCGGTGGCGGCGGCGTGTCGTCATCGCTGTCATCGAGGACGACGACGCTTCCCTCGTCCCGGCCACGGCGCCGAACTTCGAAGTGCTCATACGCGAGGCGCTGGCGCTCCAGCTCCAGCTGCGCCCAGTCATCGCGCGCCCATTTGAGGGCCACCAGGTCGTCGAGCTCCTCCTCCTTGACGCCGCTGGCGAGCCTGGGCTCCCTCTTCACGACGGGGAGCCCCGGCTCCGTGTTGACGGCGGCGAGCCCCGGCTCCTTCTTTTGCTTGACGTAGCGCGGAGGAGCCGAGGACGGGGCGCGCCTGCCGCCCTCGTTGATGACGATGCCGCCGGCCGAGCGGCGTCTCCGCAGCAGGCTCCGCCTTGATGCCGAACAGCGTGGGCGAGCCAGAAGAGTGGGAGGAGGAGCGGGAGGACGACTGTGATGAGGAAGAGGAGGAGGAGCCGAACCTCCTAGGCACCCATGGCCCGGCGCTCCCGCGTGGGGGCGGGACGGCCGCGGCGGCAGGGTATGCCAGCGGTGGGTCATTGCCGCCCTTGAGGTACGCCAGCACCTCGCGGAGTGTGCGGCCCGGGACGCCCCACCAGACGCGGCGGCCGTCGCTGTTCTTGACGCCGCCCATCACCGGCGCCCCGTTCGTCGACGCCAGTCGCTACGCCTGCCGGCGCCGGAAGTACTTCGCCCACGCCGCATGGTTGTCGGCGGTGTACTGGGGGAGAGCGCGCTTGTCCTCCGGCAGGGACGTCCTCACGCGGTCGACCTCGGCGGCGAAGATGCCAGGGCGCGCATCGACGTCGGGCACCGGGGGGATGGGGCCGCCCCCGTTGCTGAGCCTCCACTCCGTCGGCCCGCATGTCCGGCAGCGCCGGGATGTTGACCTCGAACAGGAGGTACGCCTCCCACTCCTGGAGCCAGCGGCGGCCGAAGTCATTGGCCGTCGCGGCGTCGCCGGGGAAGCGTTCGGCTATGGAGAGGAAAAGGGAAGGGGAGGGGAGGGGAGGGGAGAGCGGCAGAGCTCGGCGGCGGACGGGATGGACGGCGGCTGGTTTGGGCTCGGCGGCTCGGGCTGGTGTGGCCAGCGGCGAGGGGGCCCTCTGGTTTTATAGCCCCGCGTCCTGTGAACGTGTGGCGGAAGGGGAGGTGTCGCCGCGCCCGCCAGCCCATGACGCGCCGCCCGTGAGGAATTAATGGCAAGGCTGACCGGCGACAGCCTTTTCATTGATTCCCGCAGGAAACCGAGGCGTTCTGGGGAAGACGGGGCACGTGCCGCTGACTCGACGGGCCCGTGGCTCTTTCGCGTCAAAACCGCTCGCCCCGGCGCCCCCGGGCGCCCCCAGCGCGCCGGGTTTGGCCTGGGGCTGCCGGCGCCAATTTCGGTCCAAGCCTCCGAAAACGAAAACGGGCTCCTGAGGGCGCGGCTGGGCCGTTTTTTGGGGGCCGGCGTGAAAAAAAACATCTGAAGAGGGCCCGTTGTGGACGCGGCTGGAGATGCTCTAAGTCTCCACACGTGGAACTACGGGTTTAGTTTGCCGCTGTCAAACAATGTCATGTCAAACTTATTTTATACTACTACTCCCTTCGTAAAAGAAATATAAGAGTGTTTACACCACTAAAGTAGTGATCCGAATGCTCTATATTTCTCTACGGAGGTAGTACTTATTAACTATGAAAAAATAGCAACGAAAGCAATAAAATGGTGGTCAAGTAGTCGGAGAGAGTAGCATGGCGCCGGATGGGCATCGTTGCCATGGCGATAGTGCTCTGTCTGGCAGCGTAAGCCGGTCGTGGAGTTGAGCAAAGATCGATCACGAGATGTACCACGGCAGCGTGGACTGGTTGACTGCAAACAGCGACTTGATAGAGAAAGGAGTGCCCAGAACCCAAGAGTACACGGACTGAGGTCGTCGGTCAAGCAGATCAAGCAGAGGATTCTTGGGTTTGGTGGAACTTGGAGTCGTCGGTCAAGCGAGGGCAGCTCCAACTCTCTTTTTTCCTTCTGTTTTCTTCGTCTGATATTCTACGACTCTTCCACAGCAATAGTGACCCTAGTCTTCATTCCCTTCTGGAGACCGGATATTTAGTACCCAGGTGTCTCTCCCTCCTATCCCACCGTTCATGCATAGCAGTAGCCCTGGGGATCTGTGACATGCGCTGCAATGCTGCTTTGTATCGCAGGTCTACTTGAATAGTCTAGGCATACACAAATACCCACTGCCTATCCTACTGCTCAGTTCTCCACCTCTAGTACGTCTTAGATGAGGCAAATGGCTGACAAACAAGCTGGTGCTGCAAATGAACTGTTCCCGGTCAGAACCTAACGCGAATGTCAGAGCGACTGAACGGGGCAGATAAGGGGGTGCCGGGAGTCCCGGGTGCTACCACACCTTTCCCTTCTGTTCGAAGGATTTTTACCTAAAAAACATTGGAAGAAAGATTTTTTAGAATTTTTTCTTCAAATGCATTCGGTTTGTAGGAAACGAGTACGGGGATTTCATAGAAATACTTATTAATTTCCTGTGATGTTGATGGAATCTACATATCTACTCAAAATTTATTTTATGCATATGAACGAGGCAAGACAATTCTTTAGGCCTTGTTTAGTTAATCCCCACCACAAGGGGATTGAAGAGAATTGGAGGGGTTTGATGTAGATTTTGACTTGCTGGGGATTTAATCCCTGCCAATCTGCTCCAAACCTTTGAAACCCTGTGGAACCGAGCAAGGCCTTAGGATGACAAGTCGGATGAGGCTCTAGGAGTTCTCTATGCTGGACCGTTGGATTGCTCGACCCGAGCGTCCCTGGTGGCCATCTGATCTACCTATTCTGAACACTCGCTTCGTGGTCGGATGTGTAATCTTGGAGAACTCGACGCATTGTATTCTACTCTGAACACTCGCTTCGTGGTCGGATGTGTAATCTTGGAGAACTCCACGCATTGTATTGCTTGGGTCCGGTGTGTATATATACATGTTCAAAGGCGGGAAAATTACCTGTTTCATTCTTGAACTGGCGCATAACACACCGAGAACACTACTCCCTTCAATCTATACTACTTGTCTAGTGTTCGTATCTAGATAAGTTTAGAACAAGTACTTCCTCCGTTGCTAATTATATGTCATTTCAAAGATTTCAATATAAACTATATATAGAGCAAAATGGCTGAATCTACACTCTGAACAATGCCTATATACATTCATATATAGTCCATATTAAAAACTATAAAACATACTTATATTTAGGAACCGAGGGAATAATATGGATTGGGCGGAGTAGTATTTATTCCTAGCCGCCATATAAACCAAAAGCCAGTCTGGTTGGTGTGGAGTTAGGTACGGTAAATGGCTTTGAGAGACTGAGGTATGTTTTCGAAGTTATACGTAGATAGTATCTCTACTTTTAGGTGGGGAGTTGGTACGTAGTCCGCCGCTCCATCGATCAAAAAATCGCCTACCTCGACGTACTGCGATCCCTCCCACCCTATCCGGTTTTCCACCACGTTCAGGTCTTGGTTTTTTAGGGTCCTCTCACAAATCAGACGCTCTCCCTCAAGCCTCCCCACCATGCCGTCCGTCCCACCCATGTTATACCCCTAGACGACCGCCACCGCTTCCGTCAATCCTCGACCTCCCAGTGGTCGCGTCCATCACACTGGTCAATGTCGTGCCCCAGGCCACCGTTCGCCAATTCGTGCACTGCTAGCACTGGGCCGATTGCCATTGTTGCCGACCTGTCCTCTGATCCCGTGAGAAGCGTCCTCCTTTGGTTTCACATCTCGGTTCAATCCTAGAGGCAAAGAGGACCATGACATCGTCGGATGTGCCAGGCTCATCATCACTATTGTACGACCCCACACCCTGCCTTGATCACTAGTCAACAGCTGGTTGTTGTAGCCCTATGGGTTCCTTCTGATGATACGCATTGGTTATTGTGGGGTTGACTTGTATGAGATCTCATATTTAAGTGAGATCGTAAGATCAACCCTAAAAAAAAAATTACACATTAAAAAAATTCTTAAATTATTTGGAAACATCAATGTGGGGTATGTCTACAGCTCCGAAAAAATAAGCTCAAAACTCGGTGTACATTTAGAGATTAACGTGAATAGTGACAGTTTTGCGTGAATAGTACTTTGACACTATTCACATCTGATTTTTTTTCGTTTTTGTTTCTGTTAATGTAACTTGAATTAGGACCTGGAATTTTTTGAGGTTGTACATCGAACATTGTTGTGTGTCTACAATTTTTTTAAAAATGTTTGAACATGTATTTTTTTCAAAATGTGAGATCTCACACAAGTCTCCCCCTAGTTATTGTTGTAGTGTTTGTGGTGCGGGGGACTCGATAATGCAAGAGCTTGAAGATGATAGCCATGAGGCTGGAAGAGTCGCCTCTATCCTATAGCGGGGATGAGAGGGTTCTGCGGTTGCGCCGGTGGCTTGTATGTCACGAGGAGATGGACCTCGCCCTTCTTGGTGTGAATCGCTTGTCTGCTTTCACTAGTAGAAAAAGGGTCAAATGTGAAGCACATTAGTGTCGGTTTGAATTTGAGCCGGCACTAATATGACCATTAGTGCCGGTTCCAACGGCTAGGTGGGCGGACATCATTAATACCGGTTCGTGGGCAACCTTTAGTACCGGTTCATGCCATGAATCGGTACTAACGAGGCCAGTGCGGCTGTGGTCAGGCTGGGGCCCCCATGAAGACCTTTAGTACCGGCTCATGGCATGAACCGGTACTAGAGTTTCTTATTAAGCTGATTTTTAGTCCCACCTCACCAAGGGAGAGGCAGTATGAGCGGTTTATAATCCATGACTGCAAAGACAATGACGAAGTGGCGCAATGCTCACCTGCACGTTAATTAGCTTCAAGCCTTTCGGAATAGCATAGATTGCACTGAGCTATGTGCAGTGCAGTCTACACTATTCCGAAAGGCTTGAAGCAAATTAACCAGCATTGCACCTCTTTTTTATTTTTCATAACTTATTTGGACTCCGGACTTCTTGTGTGTTTAGTATGCAGCATTCAAAGCGACGTCATCAATTTTCAACATGTTCTGACATCATTTGCTGTTTTTCAGTCATTTAACTAATTGTTTAGAGAGCTAAATGACCGTGAAACTGAAAGTCACTACAAAATGAACTGTGAAAATGTTGAAACTTGGCACTGTAAAATCATTTCACCCGCATAGCATGTGCGAAAGAGTAGAGAGGGTTACGGCAAAAACTAGACGCACTTCGTGTACAAACTGGACAATCTCTTTCGGAGTATCAGGGTTTCGGATGAGAACTCATCTGTTACATGGGCACTTCAATGTTTTTCAAAATTATTTGAACTCCGGACTTCTTGTGGGTTTAGTATGCAGCATTCAAAGCGACGTCATCAATTTCTACCATGTTCTGACATCATTTGCTGTTTTCAGTCATTTACCTAATTGTTTAGAGAGCTAAATGACCGTGAAATTGAAAATCACTACAAAATGAACTGTGAAAATGTTGAAACTTGGCATGGTATCATCATTTCACCCAAATAGCATGTGCGAAAAAGTAGAGAGGGTCACGGCAAAAACTGGACGCACTTCATGTACAAACCGGACAATCTCTTTCGGAGTATCAGGGTTTCGGACGAGAGCTCATCTGTTACATGGGCACTTCAATGTTTTTCAAAATTATTTGAACTCTGGACTTCTTGTGGGTTTAGTATGCAGCATTGAAAGCGACGTCATCAATTTCTACCATGTTCTGACATCATTTGCTGTTTTCAGTCATTTACCTAATTGTTTAGAGAGCTAAATGAACGTGAAATTGAAAATTAATACAAAATGAACTGTGAAAATGTTGAAACTTGGCATGGTATCATCATTTCACCCGCATAGCATGTGCGAAAGAGTAGAGAGGGTCACGGCAAAAACTGGACGCACTTCGTGTACAAACTGGACAATCTCTTTCGAAGTATCAGGGTTTCGGACTAGAACTCATCTGTTACATGGGCACTTCAATGTTTTTTAAAATTATTTGAACTCCGGACTTCTTGTGTGTTCAGTATGCATCATTCAAAGCGATGTCATCAATTTCCAACATGTTGTGACATCATTTGTTGTTTTTCAGTCATTTACCTAATTCTTTAGAGAGCTAAATGACCGTGAAATTGAAAATCACTACAAAATGAACTGTGAAAATGTTGAAACTTGGCATGGTATCATCATTTCACCCGCATAGCATGTGCGAAAGAGTAGAGATGGTCACGACAAAAATTAGACGCACCTCGTGTACAAACTGGACAATCTCTTTCGGAGTATGAGGGTTTCGGACGAGAACTCATCTGTTACATGGGCACTTCAATGTTTCTTAAACTTATTTGGACTCCGGACTTTTTGTGTGTTCAGTATGCATCATTCAAAGCGACGTCATCAATTTCCAACATGTTCTGACATCATTTGTTGTTTTTCAATCATTTACCGAATTGTTTAGAGAGCTAAATTACCGTGAAATTGAAAATCACGACAAAATGAACTGTGAAAATTTTGAAACTTGGCATGGTATCATCATTTCACCCACATAGCTGTGCGAAAGAGTAGAGAGTGTCACGGCAAAAACTGGACGCACTTCATGTACAAACTGGACAATCTCTTTCGTAGAATCAGGGTTTCGGACGAGAACTCATCTGTTACATGGGCACTTCAATGTTTTTTAAACTTATTTGAACTCCAGACTTCTTTTGCGTTCAGTATGCAGCATTCAAAGCGACGTCACCAATTTCCAACATGTTCTGACATCATTTGTTGTTTTTCAGTCATTTACCTAATTGTTTAGAGAGCTAAATGACCGTGAAATTGAAAATCACTACAAAATGAACTGTGAAAATGTTGAAACTTGGCATGGTATCATCATTTCACCCGCATAGCATGTGCGAAAGAGTAGAGAGGGTCACGGCAAAAACTGGACGCACTTCATGTACAAACTGGACAATCTTTTTCGGAGTATCAAGGTTTCGGACGAGAACTCATCTCTTACATGGCACTTCAATGTTTTTAAGACTTATTTGAAGTCGGACTTATTTTGCGTTCAGTATGCAGCATTCAAAGCGACGTCATCAATTTCCATCATGATCTGACATCATTTGCTGTTTTCAGTCATTTACCTAATTGTTTAGAGAGCTAAATTACCGTGAAATTGAAAATCACGACAAAATGAACTGTGAAAATGTTGAAACTTGGCATGGCATCATCATTTCACCCACATAGCTGTGCGAAAGAGTAGAGAGGGTCACGGCAAAAACTGGACGCACTTCGTGTACAAACTGGACAATCTCTTTCGAAGTATCAGGGTTTCGGACCAGAACTCATCTGTTACATGGGCACTTCAATGTTTTTTAAAATTATTTGAACTCCGGACTTCTTGTGTGTTCAGTATGCATCATTCAAAGCGATGTCATCAATTTCCAACATGTTGTGACATCATTTGTTGTTTTTCAGTCATTTACCTAATTGTTTAGAGCTAAATGACCGTGAAATTGAAAATCACTACAAAATGAACTGTGAAAATGTTGAAACTTGGCATGGTATTATCATTTCACCCGCATAACATGTGCGAAAGATTAGAGGGTCACGGCAAAAACTGGACGCACTTCGTGTACAAACTGGACAATCTCTTTCGGAGTATCATGGTTTCGGACGAGAACTCATCTCTTACATGGGCACTTCAATGTTTTTTAAACTTATTTTAACTCCGGACTTCTTTTGCATTCAGTATGCAGCATTCAAAGCGACGTCATCGATTTCCAACATGTTCTGACATCATTTGCTATTTTTCGGTGATTTACCTAATTGTTTAGAGAGCTAAATGACCGTGAAATTGAAAATCACTATAAAATGAACTATGAAAATATTGAAACTTGACATGGTATCATCATTTCACCCGCATAGCATGTGCGAAAGAGTAGAGATGGTCACGGCAAAAATTAGACGCACTTCGTGTACAAACTGGACAATCTCTTTCGGAGTATCAAGGTTTCGGACGAGAACTCATCTGTTACATTGCACTTCAATGTTTTTTAAACTTATTTGGACTTCAGCCTTCTTGTGTGTTCAGTATGCATCATTCAAAGCGACGTCATCAATTTTCAACATGTTCTGACATCATTTGCTGTTTTTCAGTCATTTACCTAATTGTTTAGAGAGCTAAATTACCGTGAAATTGAAAATCACGACAAAATGAACTGTGAAAATTTTGAAACTTGGCATGGTATCATCATTTCACCCATATAGCTGTGCGAAAGAGTAGAGAGGGTCACGGAAAAAACTGGACGCACTTCGTGTACAAACTGGACAATCTCTTTCGGAGTATCAGGGTTTCGGACAAGAACTCATCTGTCACATGGGCACTCCAATGTTTTTTAAACTTATTTGAACTCCAGACTTCTTTTGCGTTCAGTATGCAGCATTCAAAGCGACGTCATCAATTTCCAACATGTTCTGACATCATTTGCTGTTTTTCAGTTATTTACCTAATTGTTTAGAGAGCTAAATGACCGTGAAATTGAAAATCACTACAAAATGAACTGTGAAAATGTTGAAACTTGGCATGGTATCATCATTTCACCCGCATAGCATGTGCGAAAAAGTACAGACGGTCACGTCAAAAACTGGACGCAGTTCGTGTACAAACTGGACAATCTCTTTCGGAGTATCAAGGTTTCGGACGAGAACTCATCTCTTACATGGGCACTTCAATGTTTTTTAAACTTATTTGAACTCCGGACTTATTTTGCGTTCAGTATGCAGCATTCAAAGCGACATCATCTTCCAACATGTTCTGACATCATTTGCTGTTTTTCAGTCATTTACCTAATTGTTTAGAAAGCTAAATTACCGTGAAATTGAAAATCACGACAAAATGAACTGTGAAAATGTTGAAACTTGGCATGGTATCATCATTTCACCCACATAGCTGTGCGAAAGAGTAGAGAGGGTCACGGCAAAAACTGGACGCACTTCGTGTACAAACTTGGACAATCTCTTTCGGAGTATCAGGGTTTCGGACGAGAACTTATCTGTTACATGCGCACTTCAATGTTTTTAAACTTATTTGAACTCCAGACTTCTTTTGCATTCAGTATGCAGCATTCAAAGCGACGTCGTCGATTTCCAACATGTTCTGACATCATTTGCTGTTTTCCAGTCATTTACCTAATTCTTTACAGAGCTAAATGACCGTGAAATTGAAAATCACTACAAAATGAACTATGAAAATGTTGAAACTTGGCATGGTATCATCATTTCACCCGCATAGCATGTGCGAAAGAGTAGAGAGGGTCACGGCAAAAACTGGACGCACTTCGTGTACAAACTGGACAATCTCTTTCGGAGTATCAAGGTTTCGGACGAGAACTCATCTCTTACATGGGCACTTCAATGTTTTTTAAACTTATTTGAACTCCGGACTTCTTTTGCGTTCAGTGTGCAGCATTCAAAGCGACGTCGTCGATTTCCAACATGTTCTGACATCATTTGCTGTTTTTCGGTCATTTACCTAATTGTTTAAAGAGCTAAATGACCGTGAAATTGAAAATCAATACAAAATGAACTGTGAAAATGTTGAAACTTGGCATGGTATCATCATTTCACCCGCATAGCATGTGCGAAAGAGTAGAGAGGGTCACGGCAAAAACTGGACGCACTTCGTGTACAAACTGGACAATCTCTTTCGAAGTATCAGGGTTTCGGACCAGAACTCATCTGTTACATGGGCACTTCAATGTTTTTTAAAATTATTTGAACTCTGGACTTCTTGTGGGTTTAGTATGCAACATTGAAAGCGACGTCATCAATTTCCACCATGTTCTGACATCATTTGCTGTTTTTCAGTCATTTACCTAATTGTTTAGAGAGCTAAATGACCGCGAAATTGAAAATCACTACAAAATGAACTGTGAAAATGTTGAAACTTGGCATGGTATCATCATTTCACCTGCATAGCATGTGCGAAAGAGTAGAGAGGGTGACGGCAAAAACTGGACGCACTTCATGTACAAACTGGACAATCTCTTTCGGAGTATCAGGATTTCGGACGAGAACTCATCTGTTACATGGGTATTTCAATGTTTTTTAAACTTATTTGAACTCCGGACTTCTTTTGCGTTCAGTATGCAGCATTCAAAGCGACGTCATCGATTTCCAACATGTTCTGACATCATTTGCTGTTTTTTGGTCATTTACCTAATTGTTTAGAGAGCTAAATGACCGTGAAATTGAAAATCACTACAAAATGAACTATGAAAATATTGAAACTTGACATGGTATCATCATTTCACCCGCATAGCATGTGCGAAAGAGTAGAGATGGTCACGGAAAAAATTAGACGCACTTCGTGTACAAACTGGACAATCTCTTTCGGAGTATCAAGGTTTCGGACGAGAACTCATCTGTTACATGGGCACTTCAATGTTTTTTAAACTTATTTGGACTTCGGCCTTCTTGTGTGTTCAGTATGCATCATTCAAAGCGACGTCATCAATTTTCAACATGTTCTGACATTATTTGCTGTTTTTCAGTCATTTACCTAATTGTTTAGAGAGCTAAATTACCGTGAAATTGAAAATCACGACAAAATGAACTGTGTAAATGTTGAAACTTGGCATGGTATCATCATTTCACCCACATAGCTGTGCGAAAGAGTAGAGAGGGTCACGGAAATAACTGGACGCACTTCGTGTACAAACTGGACAATCTCTTTCGGAGTATCAGGGTTTCGGACAAGAACTCATCTGTTCCATGGGCACTTCAATGTTTTTTAAACTTATTTGAACTCCAGACTTTTTTGCGTTCAGTATGCAGCATTCAAAGCGACGTCATCAATTTCCAACATGTTCTGACATCATTTGCTGTTTTTCAGTCATTTACCTAATTGTTTATAGAGCTAAATGACCGTGAAATTGAAAATCACTACAAAATGAACTGTGAAAATGTTGAAACTTGGCATGGTATCATCATTTCACCCGCATAGCATGTGCGAAAAAGTAGAGACGGTCATGGCAAAAACTGGACGCAGTTCGTGTACAAACTGGTCAATCTCTTTCGGAGTATCAAGGTTTCGGACGAGAACTCATCTGTTACATGGGCACTTCAATGTTTTTTAAACTTATTTGAACTCCGGACTTCTTTTGCGTTCAGTATGCAGCATTCAAAGCGACGTCATCGATTTCCAACATGTTCTGACATCATTTGCTGTTTTTCAGTCATTTACCTATTTGTTTAGAAAGCTAAATTACCGTGAAATTGAAAATCACTACAAAATGAACTATGAAAATATTGAAACTTGACATGGTATCATCATTTCACCCGCATAGCATGTGCGAAAGAGTAGAGATGGTCACGGAAAAAATTAGACGCACTTTGTGTACAAACTGGACAATCTCTTTCGGAGTATCAAGGTTTCGGACGAGAACTCATCTGTTACATGCGCACTTCAATGTTTCTTAAACTTATTTGGACTTCGGCCTTCTTGTGTGTTCAGTATGCATCATTCAAAGCGACGTCATCAATTTTCAACATGTTCTGACATCATTTGCTGTTTTTCAGTCATTTACCTAATTGTTTAGAGAGCTAAATGACCGTGAAATTGAAAATCACTACAAAATGAACTATGAAAATGTTGAAACTTGGCATGGTATCATCATTTCACCCGCATAGCATGTGCGAAAGAGTAGAGAGGGTCACGGCAAAAACTGGACGCACTTCGTGTACAAACTGGACAATCTCTTTCGGAGTATCAAGGTTTCGGACGAGAACTCATCTCTTACATGGGCACTTCAATGTTTTTTAAACTTATTTGAACTCCGGACTTCTTCTGCGTTCAGTGTGCAGCATTCAAAGCGACGTCGTCGATTTCCAACATGTTCTGACATCATTTGCTGTTTTTCGGTCATTTACCTAATTGTTTAAAGAGCTAAATGACCGTGAAATTAAAAATCACTACAAAATGAACTGTGAAAATGTTGAAACTTGGCATGGTATCATCATTTCACCCGCATAGCATGTGCGAAAGAGTAGAGAGGGTCACGGCAAAAACTATAAAAACTATATAAAAAATTAGTCTTAAATAAATAGAAGAAAATAAATAATGCAGTAAAGAAAAAACTATAAAAAAATTGTTGGGGCGCTGCCCAGTGGGCCTGCCAGACCTAGGTTGTGCAAATTCAGGCCTAGAAGGTCCGGTAGGCTCACAGGGCAGCGCGGCATAGTTAGGCCCAGATGCCTGCTATATAGAGGAGTTCGAAGGACCAGCCGTGGCTGGGTTTATAAACTAGTGCGGTTGCCCTTCGCCCGACGAGGTGGGACTAAACTTTATGCACCGTGGGTGGCAGCGCACGACCTTTAGTACCGGTTGGTGGCTACAACCGGTACTAATGATTGGGTCTTTAGTACCCGTTCGTGGCACGAACCGGTACTGAAGGGGCCGTTTCCGCCCGTTGGCCTGGCGAAAGTTGGCCTTTAGTACCGGTTGGTGGCTCCAACCGGTACTAAAGGCCCCTCCTATATATATGGCACTTCAAAAAATTCAGTTTCTCATCTGCTTCTTCTCCTCTGTCCCGTCGCCCGCCGCCCCCATCGCCGTCCCGTCCCCGTCCCCGTCGTGGCCGCTCCGGCCGTCCCCGTCCCGGTCGCCGCGCCCCGCCCCGTCGTCCCGTCGTCCCGTCGTCCCCGCCCGACCCGTCCCCGTCCCCGTTGTCGCCGCCCCGTCCCCATCCCCGTCGTCGCCATCCCCGTCGTCACCATCCCCGTCGCCGTCCCTGTCGCCGCCCCTGTCACCTCACCTCGCCGGTGAGATCCTGCCCCCGCCGCCATGTCCACACACACACATTGTTTTTTTAGTTTTTTAGTTATAAATTTTAGTTTATTTTTAGTAATTTATTAGTTGAATTAGTTGAATTAATAGAACTAGTTATTTTTAGTAAGAAAATTTAGGTATATGAGATTTGATGATCTAATCAAAATATTACTATATAGAACTACCTACTTTATTTTAGTAAGAAATTAATAGAACTAATTTATTTTTAGTAAATGCTTAGTTGAATTAATAGAACTAGTTTATTTAGTTGAATTAGTAGAACTAGTAAGTGTTTAATGTTTCACCTATATATGAACATATGTTAGATATTAATGTCAAATGTTAGATGAATTAGATATAAATTATATGTTAGATATATATTTAATTTAGTTATATGAGATTTCATTATCTAATTAACATTTTATTATATAGAACTAGCTACCTTATTTTTAGTAAGAAAATTAATAGAACTAGTTTAGTTGAATTAGTTGAATTAATTAGTTGAATTAGTTAGTTGAATTAGTTGAGCTACTTTATTTAGGTATATTTTTCGTAAGTGCTTAGTTGAATTAATTAGTTGAACTAGTTGAATTAACAGAATTAGTTGAATTAATAGAACTAATAAGCGTTTAATGTTTCACCTATGAACATAGGAATGTCGTATGATGACGAACACGATTTCATTATGTGCGAATACTGCGAAGACCAGCGCGGCCTGTGCGGCAGAAATTTTCTAGTTGATGATTGACGCTTCAGCATCAAGCTAGATGAGAACTTCGAAGTGGATACAGTAAGTCACAATGACAAGTCTTTTTTCGTAATTAAGCATGACTTATGGTTCATTTGTTTCAACTTTTAATTTTAATTTTTCACTATTCTACTAGCATATCCCCTGCCATGCAAGAATTTTTGTCTTGGATAAGATAAGTTTCAGTCCTAACGAAACTATGGAGGTAAAAAGAGTTTACTTGAAGACCGAGCATGGTTATACCTTCAACGTCAAATTATACAATGCAGACACATACACCTATTTTGGATGCAAAACTTGGCAAGCACTATGCAAGGCTTATGCATTTCAGCCTGATATGGTTATCACCTTTGATATTCGTCCGGAAGATGATATTATAGGTAATAGAGACATCTGGGTCGATGTGCAGACGCCTCCAGTTCTACCATTATGTGAGTTTCTCAACCATATTTATGTCTTCAATATGAGATTATTTGAACCAGTTGAATAATTAATAGATCTCAATTTATATTGACAGCTTACTTCCAATCAAGCAAACATGTCCAGCGCTTGGTAGACAGGACCGTCCACTGTCCTGGGGCTGAACTAAACTGCGAGAAGACAAGTCATTATGTTTTATGGCTTGAGGATCTTGATGCTGTCAAGACAAATTTTTTTCCTGCACTTAGAAATGTTAGTACTCAAAACGTGCGACCAATAGTGTTCGTACTAAACTACGGTCACATATATTTAGGAAAGATGGTAAGATTTCTACTATTTCTCCTCAGTGCATCTTTTGCATACATTATTTTTTTAAGCTAAACTTCATTGCTAAGTATGTTACTATACGATGTTCTTCAACAGGGACTCCCGATGAATGTTGTGCCTGATTGGATCGAGACTAAAGGTACCATGAATATTGTTAGCTTACGGCCAAGATATCCTACAATGCACTTTAGTGCATTCAGGATTTCTAATAGCGAGGAATGCTTAATAGTAAAAGACTGGAGCAAAATTATGAACGATCACAGAGAAGTACTAGGGGGCAGCAATCAGAAGCGCAACCCACGATTAGGAGACAGGTTCATTTGCATGCTCCAATATGATGAATCACGAAAGCTATACATGTTCTATGCTATTTTACCTGAGAGAGAGCAGCAGGAGTGATTAATTAGCTAGTTCATGCTTTTAGTACTTGTCCTCTCATGTCCGTGTTCTTCATCGTGAACTTAATCTCAAAGAGTGATTTGCTTTTGTGGTGTTATGAACGCTTATAATATCATTACCATGTTGAACTCGATGATATCTTTGCTATGAAAACTGTTGTTGGTGATGATATATATGATGCAAGAGTTTTTATATTAATATGATGATGATGATGAGTTATTATATCATTTATGAAAGAAACTGCATATTAGTTTCAACTGGATGGATTCTAGCTAAGTAATCAAGTATATGTCATATCCATATTACCTTGGTCACTTAATTAGGTGATCAAGTATATATAATATGGATATGACATATACTTGATGACTTAGCTAGGATCCACATGCATCCAGTCAAACTAATCTGCGGTACATTCACCTAATGATTTAACAACTTATTATAATGTAAAACAATCACTAAATTAAATTGAAAACATAAAATTAAAGTAAAAATAAAAAATAAAACCAAAACACACCCAAACATTTAGTACCGGTTGGTGTTACCAACCGGTACTAATGTCCTACGCGCCCACGGAGCTGACCCGTGCCACGTGGTTGCCCTTTAGCACCGGTTCGTGCTGAACCGGTACTAAAGGAGGGGGGGGGGGTTTAGTGCCCACACTTTAGTGCTGGTTACCGAATCGGCACTAAAGGGCCTTACGAACCGGTGCTATCGCCCGGTTCTGCACTAGTGTTTGACCATCGTTTTAGTTAGAATTTTACGTGATTGTTTCGGCAGATGAGACAGTGGTTGATTCATATTGATCGCCCTTATTTTGAGATATTGCAGAGTCATCGAGCACATGTAGCGCCAGTTCTTTCTCCGAAAGGAATCATGCAAATTTGTGGACGGACGAGTTATCTGACAGGGAAACCTGCTTCACAGGTACATCCCTCATTGATCTTTCTATTTGTTTTGTTGCGTTATTATTTCGTTTCTTTGTACTTAAAGCTAGAGCTGTTAAAATAATATACATGTACGATTGACCAGGTGTTGAGAGGCATTAAATTTCTTTTTACTTACTGCCTCAAGATCTTGCTGTTTACGCTCTTTGTCGGTGGGAAAATTGGCAGTCATGTAACCTTGAATTTTCTCAAGTTGTCCCTTTCACAATGTAATTCTGCTATCATGTTCTCCATGCCAAACGAATCAAAGTAGAATAATACAGTGGCTCGTAATGATAAAATGGTGCTTCGGAATGGATGACATGCATTTCTACATATGTTTCTTACCTACTGTCCAGACGCTTGTCTATCTACCATCCTGATTTTAGTAATTTATGGTATCTCGCTAGGTTCTCTCAAGCAACGAGTCATGCTGGATGTTCGAGAATATGGAAGGCTTCCATCACGGACCAAATTCTGTTGCTGAACTTTCTTATTGGCATCATAGCAGCTATCTCCAAGATCATTCGATGGTAATAAAATCTTCATCAAAACCACGTCTTTTAAATCCCATCCTTGTTACCCTGGGCAACTATGTCGTCATTCAAGATTGGTACATGCTTTATATATCTGGGCAACTATTTCATTCTTTATTGGGACATGCTTTATCCATCTGGGGAACTATGCCATTCTTGTTACCCTGCAACTGCAATGTTCAAATTCAAATTACATAATGGCAACTCTGTTGTTAATACTGGGTAATTTTATGATCTAGTTATAAGTCATAATAACTACCCAATAACTTTGGTTTTGTAAAGATCTCTGGAAGTTTGCTGCATTATTGGCTTACAGTGCCCTACTGCCCTTGCAGTCATGTGTTAGGTCAGCATCATGTGAAGAACATTTGACGCATAATTTATTTTATATTTCTCACCTTGTCAATAGCAAACAATTGGGTAACTTAGTGGCATTGAATAACAAATTAGTAGCACATGCTAAATTTTGTTGTTCTTTCGTGGATCAAGTTAAACAGAAAACTTGACATGTCGTGCTACAAGATCCTTTTTATAATACCACACTTACACATATCCCTCAACTGTTGCGTGTATAATACTTGTGAACTTGTTTCTTGATATCATTAGTCTACAATATGAATGAGTATCCGAGCACTGCCTACAATAGTAATGTTGTTTTCCACTTTTTTAATCTTTGATTAGAGAGTGCATTCAGGCTTTATGATTAGAACATGCAAATGTTTTTCCTGTGATTATATGAACCTTTAGCTAAGATGGTTCTCTTATTAAACTCGGCAGACCAGCTAATTGTTAATGCTCTAAAAAGAGTGTAAGTATCCGTCTTACAATGAATCTTACTTTCGCCCTTTCGTCCGTCGTCCCTCTCGTTTGTGGTTTTCCTGCGTCCTGAATCATTTTTCCCTCTGATCCATTTTATGCGAAATAAATGATATTCGAGAATGAGAAGAGAGCTGACACTACATGTGCTTGAAAAAATTGAGAACCTCTACTATACCATATGTGCTCATACCAGTTTATTATTACATTGACACCTTCTTGTTTATATGTAATAATCATAAAACTAGCTGGACCAATGTAGTCTTGTTTTGACAGGATGAATCATAGCAGAAGGAGTAGCTTAAGACCAGTCATTTTTATACAATTCATTTCAGTTACAGAAGCATAGAAGCTAAGAATTACAGCCCTTTCTTGTACTGTGGACGAAGATTCTACCAAAAATAGCACATAACCAAGAAATATTAGCATTAACTCAGGACGCGGATTTGGTGAACATGGGTGCGCGCGCACCCTTTATGAATAGACAATTCAAAAAAATGCTAGCAAAAATCAAAAAAATCTGAATTTATTTTTTTAATATACATAGTCAACCGGTATACTCGCATATGAAGTTTCACGAAGAAATCACATCCGTGATAATCTTGGCAAAAATGACAAAATCGAAGGTAATCGAAGCTATATTAAAAAACAATGTTTAATGAATAGTATGGTCGCATTTGTATTTTCTTCACTAAGAATACCACAGGTGTAAATACATCATGAAACTTCACACGTGAGTAGAATGATCGTCTAAGGTTCATACGGCAAAATTTCAGAATTTTTTAAATTTTTCTAGTATTTTTTATGAATTTACTATTCATGTGGGTGCGCGCGCACCCATGTTCACCTTTGTACTCTTAATGCAGCTATTTTCATGAAAAACAATACTACCATTAATTGAACTGAAGGAGCAAGGTGCGGGCGTCCATCAGGATATTTCCAGTAGCCCCACATCCGAAGAAGCTGAAGTGGGTGGTGCATGACTCAAGATGCATGACAGGGTACGGAGGGTGCTACAAGCTAGACAAGGGGCCCGAATATGTTGGTAGCAGAAAAAGTGCAAATATGCACTTGAAGGCGACCTTCAGGTTTAGTAGGGGGAAACAATTTTGTAGAATGTCTTGTTGTTTGATGTGATATATGGCGAAGAGTTTAGGAGTCCACTAATATGTGCCAATTCTAATTCTAATAGCAAACAAGGCGTGAAGTATAGGAGAAGCTTCACCGTTTGAGCACCAAAGATATGTCATTGACTACATTGTTTATCAAGCTGCTTAGAAGAGACATGAGAAAAAGTATTATCATTTGGAAATACTCTTTTCGAGTGGGATAAGCAGCAGTAGCAAGATAAATAACAATATAAAGTTTAGTTTGATTTTTAATTTAGCTGAGTTTTTTATAGGGCTGACATTTATTTGGATATGATTTAACTGTTAATTAGATTTTTGACTTCAAACCTTTTGGTATAATTCACTCATTTTATTTCGAAGTTAATAACTATGGATCATGCTTTGGCCTGTAATTTCTAATCAGTATTTCCTAAATTATGATGTAGGTGTGCCATACAGCTGATTTTTGGTGCTTACGAAATGTGCAATGCATGTTCCATGAAGGGGGCACTTAGTTTGATTTGCTCGCCTATACTTACGCCCCCCCCCCCAAAAAAAAACCCCAAATCCATAATTTAAGCTGTAATCCGATTTTCTAAATTCATAGTTGACTACTACACATTGCTATTTGGCTAATTATATGGTAAATCATTAATTTGACAGTAAATAATGCCTTGTAGTTTTGAAAGGAGGCAGTATTTATTTTCCACTACTTTTTTGTGCTTGGATAAATGTTATCTTTGTTGCAGTTGAATAACACAAATATTGACATTGTCATCCTTCACTATTTGTAGTAATAAATATAATATGTGTCATCTCTCATCGGCTCATCCACTGAGACATTGTCATCCTTCATTAGTTGAAATAAGTTTTTTTTAGGGAAATTAGGCTGAAATAAGTTTCTTTAGCATCATTAGGCTGGCTGTTTTTAGTAGTCATTAGGCTGAAATAAGTTGTTTTTTAGGGATGGCTTAATTCTTAATTTATTTTTTGAGAAAGAGGGATGGCAGAAATAAGTGACTCGGAAGTCTCATGGGCGTGCAAGCAAACGTGTGTCGGGCTTTGGCCCAACATCTTTATCTTCTATATCTAAATAGCTAGTCCCCACTAGACTATTTCTATGAACATGCAAGTATGTCACCTCATCATTCAACATGCATGGAGAAAGCTGCATCACGACATGCAATCATGCATAATATGGAGGCACCTCATCATGCAAACATGCATGAGAATTTACATTCTATTATGATATTTACATTATACAATAATCAAACACCACAAATCATATTTATTTTCAGTTTTAGTTCTCATATTATTACTCTAAATATTCATGTTTCATACAATCAATTTTAATTGAATATATTACAAAACATTCCCGCAACAACGTTTGGGGTATCACCTAGTATACAAAGTAGAGCCTACCATCGGCCACAGTCTACTCCACTGAATCCCCAAACCCTCGCCGGCTCATCTACCGGCGCCGCCGTCTGACCATGGCCGACCCGAGGCCATTCACCAACGTGGATCCGGCGACGGCGGATGCAGCGCGGCGGAGGGGTCGTGACCCTCATGAGCTGGATGCGGCCACGGAGGAGATGCTGACGTACATCTACTCCCTCCTCCCCCGCCGGCCGGTCAGCAGCAAGGGGCGGCTCACCGCTTTCGTCGCCGCCTCCGACGGCGTGAACCGCATCAGCCTCCTCCCCGACGAGCTCCTCCGCACCATCGTCTACCGCCTGCCCGCCAAGGACGCCGCGCGCACCACCGTGCTCTCCTCCCATTGGCGCGCGCTCTGGCTCTCCACGCCCCTCGTCCTCAGTGACACCCACCTCCTCCGCAAGGGCCACCGCTAGCCGCCCACGCCCGCCGACTCGCCGGTCGTCACCGCCGCCATCTCCCACATCCTCGAATCGCACCCGGGGCCCTTCCACTGCGTCCACCTCGTGTGCAGCCACATGAGCGCCTACCGCGCCCAGCTCGCGCCGGCTCCAGCTCCTCACCGCCAAGGCCGTCCAAGATCTCGTCCTCGTAAACCGCCCGTGGCCACGCGCCATGCCCCTCCCTGCCACGCTCTTCAGCATCACCACCCTCACACACCTCTACCTCGGCGTCCGGAAGTTACCGGACCCTGCCGGCCTGCATGGCGCGTCCTTTCCCCACCTCCATGAGCTCGGCATCTGCTGCGTTCTCATGAGGAGCCCCGTCTTGGAGATCCTCAACATCCACGGATACATGGAAGCGCTGTGTCTCCGTCTCGCCAGCCAGAGTCTACGGTGCGTGCAAATCGGCAGCTCGAATACGGAGCACATCACGGTGGTGGATGCTCCACGCCTCGAGCGGCTCATCTTGAATGGCCCTTGGAACTTTGACAGGCTGCTGGGTACCAGCATCAGGATTGGCCACGCCCCCAAGCTGCACACATTCGGATTTTTGGACCCAAAAAACATGTTTTGGAAATTCGAGACACTATGATCATGGTACACCCCCTTCTCTTGTCCAAGTTATAATTTTATCAAATGTATATGACAGATGGGGAGGTACAAGGCTCATTTTGTAACCTTCATTCCTGAATTGGGTAAATTTCAGGCTGGGATAAAGGTGAGCAGAAGGGCCATGGTCACAAGCGTCAAAATTCTGAATTTACATGTGCGTTTCGGGGTTCACAGTGACATTAAGGGCCTGTTCGGATCTCCTCCAACTTCACAGAACTTCCCAAATCCAGCTTCTCTTCTTGGCTTCTCACTCCACCGAGCGATCTCGTTTCGTTCGGCAACTAAATCAGCTTCCCATCGCGATTTTGGGCTGGGAGAAGTTGATGGGCTATCTAGGACCATATTGGGTCGACTGGAACAACCCCAATACGGCTGTCGAGGGGACCATATTGTACCTGGAAGGCTTATTACTGACAACATTATATGTGCCTATGAGTGTCTGCATTTCATCAAGTGGAATAGATCAAAAACTTCCGGACTTTGTGCCTTGAAGCTGGATATGATGAAGGCCTACGACAAGCTTGAGTGGGATTATTTACAGGCGATCATGGTGAAACTGGGTTTTGCCCCAGCTTGGGTTGATGTGGTGATGTCTATGGTCAGGTCCGTATCTTTTTCGGTCTTATTCAATGAAGAGAAGCTGGAACAGTTCAAACCTACAAGAGGTATACGACAGGGAGATACCATCTCCCCCTATCTATTCTTGCTAGCAGCGGAGGGCCTTTCATGCCTTTTAAAATCTAATTCTCAGTCATCAATGCTTAGTGGCGTCAAGGTGGCACCGACAGCTCCTGCTGTTAACCACCTTTTGTTTGCGGATGACAACCTGCTGCTTTTTAAGTCTAGTGTGGAGGGTGCAACCAGGGTTTCAAACCTGTTGGATATTTATTGTGGAGCGTCGGGACAGAAGGTAAACAATGAAAAATCATCTATTTTCTTCAGCAAGGGGTGCCCTGTCTTTGAGAGACAGGAAGTAAAGGATGTCCTTAATGTGCAAAACGAGACCTTGAGTGAAAGGTATCTAGGGATGCCGACGGAGGTTGGTCAGTCAAAGAATGGCACCTTCAAATACCTTCGTGATAGGGTATGGGAAAGGATCAAGGGATGGATGGAGAAGCTCTTGTTTGCCTCTGGGAAGGAGGTTTTGATTAAATCAGTAGCACAAGCTATTCCGGTATTTTCAATGTCTTGCTTTAGATTGCCAAGGGGTCTTTGTGAGAGCATAACTTCTCTCATTCATCAATTCTGGTGGGGCAGCAAACGTGGAAAAAGAAAGCCGTGTTGGGTATCTTGGGATATTATGACTAATCCTAAAAACTTGGGTGGTCTAGGCTTTAGGGACATGGAACTTCTCAACCTAGCCCTGTTGTCTCGGCAAGCTTGGCGGCTACTTCAAAACCCAGAGTCCTTGAGTGCGCGTATACTGAAGGCAATCTACTTCCTGAACACCACTATTGTTGAAGCTGAACTTGGATCATCACCATCGCAGATTTGGAGTTCTATTGTGGACGGGCGGGACACCATGTTGAACGGAATTATTCGGAGGATAGGAGACGGAACCACAACACATATTTGGGAGCATAATTGGCTGCCCAGGGACAGGCTGATGAGGTCTCTTTCTTCAAGGGTTGCTAACCCTCCGCAACTTGTTTCACAACTTATCAACGCCACCACGACTTCATGGAGAGAAGATCTAGTGCGGGATGTGTTCGTGCCACTGGATGCTGAAACAATCCTCAAGATCCCTCTATGCACGAGATAGGTTAGTGATTTTTGGGCATGGTCAGAGGATCCTTGAGGCCAGTTCTCTGTTTCTTCGGCATACAGGATGATCTCACGCATCAAGGCGAGCAGAGAGGCATGGTTGGAGGAGGGGCATAATGCTTCTAACACTGCCATCAAGAAGAAGGGATGGTACTCAATGTGGTCTATGCAAGTTCCATGGCTCAACACTCGCTGCCGACGGGTGACGTCCTACATCACCGTAATATGGCGTCTACTCATGTGTGCGCACTGTGCGGAGTTGAAGATAATTGGAGACACTCGTTGCTTGAGTGCAACATGGCGAGAAGTGTGTCGGCCTTAAGCAAAGAGGAGCTGGTTCAACACATGTGTAACGCCACGGACACACCCGCCGGTGGTCGTTACTTCTGGCGGGATCTAGACTGCCCCCACAGATCAATATTAGTCTTTTATGTGCACTTTGTCCTCACTCATGCGCACCCGGGAGCAACTTCCCGGTCGGTCACCCATCCTGACACTACTCCAAGCTGAGCACGCTTAACTTTGGAGTTCTGTCCAAATGGGCTCCAGGAAAAGAAGGACTTCCTTATTGATATGAGTAGTCTATCATCCCTAATGAGCCAGGCCATCACATACACCCCCACTCAGAGGAACCGACGTCCTCGTTGGGCCATAGGAACGTTCCCTCTTGGCACATACGTCTGTGCTTCCACTCTAGTACATGTGCCATGCCGTGTGCCACGACGGGTCACAAATGTCATGAACAACATGACCACGCACCTGTCCGCAACCATCCGTGTAACAGCGAGGGTCGGCTCTGATACCAACTTGTAACGCCCCGGACACACCCGCCGGTGGTCGTTACTCCTGGCGGGATCTAGACTGGCCCCACAGATCAATACTCCGCCGGTGGTCGTTACTCCTAGAGGGATCTAGACTGGCCCCACGGATCAATACTAGTCTTTTCTGTGCACTTTGTCCTCACTCATGCGCACCCGGGAGCAACTTCCCGGTCGGTCACCCATCCTGACACTACTCCAAGCTGAGCACGCTTAACTTTGGAGTTCTGTCCAAATGGGCTCCCGGAAAAGAAGGACTTCCTTATTGATATGAGTAGTCTATCATCCCTAATGAGCCAGGCCATCACAACATGTGCGCGAATAGAGATGACAACACGAAGAGCTGGCTTTTTACTATGAGTGAATCACTACCAGCCGAAGACTTCACGGAACTGATAGTCACCATGTGGGCGATCTGGCGTGCACGTCGCAAGGTAATCCACAAGGGAATCTTCCAAACACCTTTTGCGGCTCATAGCTTTATCACAACTTACCTCTCTGAACTACAAGCGTTGAAGAAGCCTGTACTAAGACCGGCACCTCAGGAGGCACGACCTAATTCCTGGATCCCTCCGACGACTGGACATGTGAAGATCCGACCTAATTCCTGGATCCCTCCGACGACTGGACATGTGAAGATCAATGTCGACGCAGCTACTCCTAGAGTGGGAGGTTTTGGGGCTGTGAGCGCTGTTGCGCGTAACTTAGAAGGCATCTTTTAGGGAGCTTATGTGGTAATTTTCAGAAATATTGATGATCCCGAAGTTCTGGAAACTCTAGCGATCAAAGAGGCGTTAGCACTGGCTAATGACCTGTACATTCAGCAAGTTCATGTGGCATCCGATTGCAAGTAGGCCGTCGAAGCCATCAAGGGAGGAACTGCCTCATCTTATGCGGCAATTGTGTTGGAAATTAAGGCAGAAGCTACTTCTTTAGTTTCCTATTTTTTTAGCCATGAATTTAGAACCTCGAATGTCGAGGCTCACAAACTAGCAAAGCATGCGTTAACGCTTGGGGTTGGCCGCCATGTATGGTTAGGTTACCCTGGGGATCTTTTGTTCATCCATGTAAACTGTGTGACGGGTGAATAAAGCTTTGTTGGTTTGCCTTAAAAAAATTTCCTAGCGATGCGTGGCTATCGAGGGCTGAATCGTTTCTTTTGCGTGGCTCACCGAACCGTTATCTTTGGCGGTGGCATTTCAGCTGTAATATAGGGGAACTCCAGATTCTGGTTTCTGTGGAGCTGGGTCTTGCTCACTCCAGATTTTTACACTACAATCGATCGCTACTTCTCGAAGCCAGCTTCTCGGGGATATTTCGTTCGGCTCCGCTCCGCTCCGCTCCGCTCCAGAATTTGGTGAAGCGTGGAGCGGGAGGAGATCAGAACAGGCCCTAAGATAGTGCCAACATTCCTCAGATGCTTTCCCAACATCGAGAGACTCCATATTACGGTATTTGGCATTAACTCATATTCTGCTTACGTTCTTACCATTTTCTTGTCTCTAAAATGTAGCAAGTGCCTGTTGTGTGGCTCACGTCTGGAATTCAGTATTACAGAGCTTATCTGGCAAAACGTGTTTAAGATGTCCACTGTGGGCTGAGCTTTGCAGCTCCATATTTTGATTCATTATTTGTTACACATGAATTATAATCATGAGAGGCTGTATAGTGCGGACATCGTGCCACTTCCTGTTTTTTTCTCTGCTAGTTTGGTAATTGACGCTCTCTGCTAGTTTCATTCATGGAATTATAGTCTGGGTGCTTCTTCTACATATCATATAACACACCGGGAAATATCCAATGGTTCTTGGGGACATCTGTCCCTGAAATCTCACCGGTCATCCACATTGGCCTATTAGTATATTGCATGGTCTCGTTTTGTATTACACCTTTATCTGTACCAGCAGCTCTTTGTATTTGATTCCGTAGGGCCTGTTCCTCCTGCTGTCCCACTCGCATTGAACCAGCTACTTCCTCCGCACCCACCTCTCACTTGCATACTGCTCATGTCGGAGGACAGCAGTAAACAAAGCGCGTCTGCCCCCTTGACTGGGACTGTTCATATGCTTTTGGGATGATTGTTTTTCTTTATTTGTACTTTTACCACGTCAATGATACAGTGACATAGTAGATTAGTGGGATTAGTAGTTTATGTAGTGCCTAATTGCTCGTCAGGCTAAAGGATTAATGGATATGATTAATTGAGACATGATTTACTGCTCATGTCCAGAGGAGAGACAAATAATTTCCATCGCTGCACTTACGTACCCAGCAGAACAAAACACAGCCTCCCCGCACTGCTCCAGTAAGAACCCTAAATTTCTCCTCACCCTCGCTACCTCTCTCTTCACCGTCCACAATTTGCAGCATCTGACACCTTCTTCATATGCTCGAGCGCTCCTGCAAGACTACGTCCCCGTGTCAGGTCAATATAAACCTCACTCATTGTTCCCATAGTTTTTGTACTCCTAAAACAAGTCAACACAAAAACTATATATTTTATCGATTATAAGTTTATGTAATAGTTCCCATAGTTTTTGTACTCCTAAAACAAGTCCAGACAAGAAACAGTTTCATTTAACAGATCACCTCCCTCCACCTCATTTTTTTGAGTGTAACGCAGAACCTTGACAGTGCCAATTGTCAACATCAATTTCTCCACTGATTTATCTGTCTGAATAAGTTTTTTCTTCCTTTCTTCAGTGAGGCAATTTTCATTCATCAGTTCTCCATGTAACTTCATTGATCTTTCAATCCTACATTTTGACTGATGTGCAAGTTCTTCAAATATCAAATCGGCATGCATTATCACCATCATATAAGAACTCCTGTTGATACTGCTTTTCTTTTCCCCAAGACCCAGTGCAATTGAAAGGTAAAGCATTGCGAATGCTCTCCGTGTTCTGGCAGCATCATCATCTTTTAACTTCAAGACCTTCTTAGTTTCTTCCAATAGCAGGGCAGCAAGTTCAGAAACAATTATTTCTTCAGATACATCAGGTACTTTCAGTATGCTTCAGTCTTTATTTCACTAGCCATTGGAACACCATCAGAAACTGGAATAGTTAATGACCCACCCATCCTGTTTCCAATGATGTTAGCACAGCTGCAGCCCATGTAGTATGAACTATGTCACAATCAGCCACGCCAATTCTCAGAGAACGGTCCTCAGGCATGACATTCAGCATCAACTAAGCTGAATGATTTAGGTCAGTGTGCACTAGCTTGTTAACCCAGTCTATTCCTTCAAGTCCTATCTTTCTTATTAAGAGTTTAAGACATGTTGCTCTATAGGAAGTGCATGATACAATTTGTGCAGATCCAATGGCCTGTATCTGATTTGTTCTTTACCTCTGTTACCAGTTCCACAGCAGGCTGCTTTACTGCTTGCAGACTCTTCTAGTGGGCAAGAATCCTTAACAAGATCTATCGGGTGACAACTACTCAACCCATCCCCAGTGATCAAAGCTCTCTTATCGGGCTCCTCTGCAGATCTAGGAGGCTCTACCACATCCTGGTAATTTTTTCAACATGTTACTCAAGAAACCGAGCTATGTTTGTAATCATGTCTAATGGCCAAATCAACAAGAAAGAAATTTCTGACCTTTGATGCAGACAGTTCCGCCATTGCATCCAGCACTTTGAGCTTCCTTCTTCTGCCTTAGTCACAGAGTGGCTGTTTGCTTAACTTGGGAGGAGGACTCTGTTCAGAATAATGGATGGACTCAATGCTCGCTGTAGCTTTACCCCAACAATTCCACCGACGCTCCATAAATGATGACCAACCAACCACTAGAATTTACTATCCTTTCATTTTATTACTGACCCAACTAAACACTGGGGGGGTTATCCTTTTAATAGTAAATATAGTGATTACATATACACGTTAACAGCATGTGTGCAAGAGAGGTCTTGTTTCTATTATTTTCCACAAAAATATTTAAATTTTTTTTCCATCATGACATCATGTTATTACATGTATCATTTTTGGAAAGTTCCAGTCCTTTGGATGTTTAAAATAAGACAATTTCCCAAAGGATTTACCTTTCTGAAACGCAGGCAGAAACATGATGGGTGCTAACAAAGTGTAGTTTGTCCGACTACTAACAAAGTGCAGTTTCTCCCACTGCTCTGACAGAGACATCGGGCGTGCACAGAGTTTGTGTGTCCCAGCTATACAGCACTTAACCATACAGGAGGCAAACCGCGTCAGGACCCTGCTCTGGATGCTGTACAATCCTATTCCAGGCCTCGTACTTGACTGTTCTGCATGTGTATATGCCTTTATCCAACTTTAAGTCCACACCGTATTGACAGAAACGCTACTTTAGCTACACATCGTGATGCACTTACTGACGAAGAGGATATTGGGGACATATGTCCCATAGACCAAAAGTTCGCCTCCATAACACACCAGTATAATTCGCAGTATTCACCGCAAACAGGTACACTCACTACCGGAATCGCGCCCTATGCCGACGGCCAGGTCCGTTGGCATAGCCTTGACTGGCCGTCGGGACAGGCCTATGCCGACGGCCCCCGTCGGCATAGGGCCGTCGGCATAATATCCGTCGGCGTAGCCAGGAAGGCCGTCGGCATAATATCCGTCGGCGTAGCCAGGAAGGCCGTCGGCATAGGTCCTATCCCAACGGTGTCCGTACAACTATGTCGACGGCCCTGGCCGTCGACAACGTTATCACCTAACGGCGGCCGCCGTCAAGTGCTGACCAACGCCTGCTCGCCACGTGGCATGTCTATGCCGACGACCTAGCCGTCGGCTTAGTTTCCAACTGAACCGACGGCTGGGCTGTCGGCATACACGTGCCACGTGGAGAGCAGGCGTCACCCCTGGGGCAGGTCTATGACGACGGCCTAGCCGTCGGCTTAGTTTGAAACTATGCCGACGGCTAGGCCGTCGGCATAGGCCTGCCACGTGTCAGCCATTGGAAGCTCACGCTGCAGGTCTATGCCGATGGCCTAGCCGTCGGCTTAGTTTGAATCTATGCCGACAGCTTGGCCGTCGGCATTGGCCTGCCACGTGTCACCCATTGGGAGCTTACCCCAGCTCTATGCCGACGGCCTAGCCGTCGGCATAGTTTCTGTCTGTTTTTTTCTTTTTCTTTTTTGTTTCAGCTCAATTCATTTGAATATATACAGCATCACACAACAAATATATGCATCACATAACAGCTGGCCCAGTAGCATCACACAACAAATTCATCATCACACATCATAAGTATCATCACCATCAAGCATATAAGAATCTCACAAACAACAATGAGAAACATCACAAGCATATAATTAAGTATCATCACCACCAAGACCGCCGAATCCTAGGTCGTCACTGCTAGTGGCAGCGCTACCGACAAGACCGCCTCCACCTCCGCCTCCGCCTCCGTGGATCGGAGTGGTCGGGGTCCGTGACTCGGGAGTGCTGCGAAGACCACCGCCAACGCTTGATCCACCGGTTCCCTGGATGTTGAAAAGACATATTAACGGGATATATGACTGTGTTGAAAGGCATGATATGCTTTGAGTGAATAGATTGGGGATGAACTAACCGGCGAGGGGCCAGCGTTCTGTGCGACAAACTCCTCAATGGTAAGCAACCTTGGTTCTGGTGGAGGAGATGCTGCCGGTTGCAATTGAGGAACCCTGCCGGCCGCCATTTGCTGAAGAGCATACTGCATCTGGAGATTGTTCAGCTCATGGTATGCGTGGAGGGCCGCGTGCCACGCCATGGTCTGCTGGCGTGTGTACTCCATGTAGGCCTACAGTATGACATGATGGAACTCATAAGACTACTAAATGCGGAAAATAAAGTGAGCAATGAAGATAAGAGGGAAAATATTTACAGGTTGCCGCTCCTGAAAGAGGGACTGTGACTGTGCGCTGGTCATGGGCGTGCTAGTGCGCTGGCTCAGGCTCGGGTCGATCCGACGGAGCTGTGTGTAGGAGATAGTAGGAGTGATCACAGCATCGAGAACCGCCTCCCGACCGTGCTCCTTGGGCCCCATGCCCACCACCACCCTCTCATCCAGATCCGTCGCAATGGGGTCGGGTGTGTTAGGATGTAACCTCAGATACCCATCGGAGTAGGCCTTCTTCCTCTGTGCGGTCTTCTTGCCGTAGTACTTGGGCTCACCAGGCTTGGAGTCCTTCCGCGTATGGGCGATCTCCCACGCCTGCATGTGTGAGAGCGGCCGCTTCAGTTTCTCCTCCTGCACCACCAAACATAGGTTAGTCATACATAAGAAAGTGATGGTAAATAGAAGAAGAAGAATGTTTAATGGGGTTAGTCATACATTAAGTGCCTTTTGTGGAGAAAGTGGTTTCGGTTTCCCTGAGCATATACTCCCTCATTCCCTCGGTTAGCCTTGTTTTTGATTCTCGTAGCCGCCCAGGCCCCATCCTCATCACACCAAAGATCCACCAATGCCGCCCAGGACTCGTCTTTTTGATAACACCAATTTGGACACACCTACATAATGAAAGCATAATGGCATGTCAACATGAAACGGTGAAATGTACGACAAGGTAATGAAAGCATAATGAAAAATCTTTTATACTTACCGCCAAGTACTCGTGCCTCTCCAAGGTAATGCCCATCCTTCGTGCTTCTTCCTTGGTCATCTTCACACCAAGAGCGTCATGATAGTATGTCGAGATGGGCACATAGCGCACCTCGTACTGCATCTGGCGGGCCTTCTTCTTGCATTGGCGCAACACGATCTGGTCCGCTCTGGCCTTGTGCTCTGGAAGAACTCGATAGAATTTCTACAATCATGCATGAAACAAGAATGGAAGAAAACATGAGTTAAATCATTCATGAAACTAGAATGGACTTGTGCTTCTGAAGAGAACTCACCCAGAAAGTAGTGATCACGGCCTTGGCATGGGTCTCATGGTCCGCGTGGAGGGCCGCTTCGCAGTGGTCCTAGCTCGTGGCCAAAACCCGACGGTCCGGGTGCCTAACTGGATCCGGACAGTACAACCCCGGCTAGTGTAACTTCAGCAAGACAGTGATGAGGCCGTTGGGAATATGTACCCCTTTAGAATATATTGATACGTCTCCAACGTATCTATAATTTTTGATTGCTCCATGCTATATTATCTAATCTTTTGGACATTATTGGGCTTTATTATCCACTTTTATATTATTTTTGGGACTAACCTATTAACCGGAGGCCCAGCCCAAAATTGTTGTTTTTGCCTATTTCAGGGTTTCGAAGAAAAGGAATATCAAACGGAGTCCAAACGGAATGAAACCTTTCGGAACGTGATTTTCTCACCGAACGTGATCCAGGGGACTTGGACCCTACGTCAAGAAACAAAAGAGGAGGCCACGAGGAAGGGGCACACCTACCCCCCCTAAGCGCGCCCTCCACCCTCGTGGGCCCCCTGTTGCTCCACCGACGTACTCCTTCCTCCTATATATACCTACATACCCCCAAACGATATTAGACGGAGCCAAAACCCTAATTCCACCGCCGCAACTTTCTGTAGCCACGAGATCCCATCTTGGGGCCTATTTCGGAGCTCCGCCGAAGGGGGCATCGATCACGGAGGGCTTCTACATCAACACCATAGCCCCTCCGATGAAGTGTGAGTAGTTTACCTCAGACCTGCGGGTCCATAGTTAGTAGCTAGATGGCTTCTTATCTCTTTTTGGATCTCAATACAATGTTCTCCCCCTCTCTTGTGGAGATCTATTCGATGTAATCTTATTTTTGCGGTGTGTTTGTTGAGACCGATGAATTGTGGGTTTATGATCAAGTCTGTCTATGAACAATATTTGAATCTTCTCTGAATTCTTTTATGTATGATTGGTTATCTTTGCAAGTCTCTTCGAATTATCAGTTTGGTTTGGCCTACTAGATTGATCTTTCTTGCAATGGGAGAAGTGCTTAGCTTTGGGTTCAATCTTGCGGTGTCCTTTCCCAGTGACATTAGGGGCAGCAAGGCACGTATTGTATTGTTGCCATCGAGGAAAACAAGATGGGGTTTTCATCATATTGCATGATTTTATCCCTCTACATCATGTCATCTTGCTTAAGGCGTTACTCTGTTTTCATTAACTTAATACTCTAGATGCATGCTGGATAGCGGTCGATGAGTGGAGTAATAGTAGTAGTGGCAGGCAGGAGTCGGTCTACTTGTCTCAGACGTGATGCCTATATACATGATCATACCTAGATATTCTCATAACTATGCTCAATTCTGTCAATTGCTCAACAGTAATTTATTCACCCACCGTAGAATACTTATGCTCTCGAGAGAAGCCACTAGTGAAACCTATGGCCCCCCGGGTCTATCTTCATCATATTAATCTCCCAATACTTAGTTATGTCCTTTGCTTTTTACTTTGCTTTTATTTTACTTTGCATCTTTATCACAAAAATACCAAAAAATACTATCTTATCATTTGTATCAGATCTCACTCTCGTAAGTGGCCGTGTAGGGATTAACAACCCCTTATCGCGTTGGTTGCGAGGATTTATTTGTTTTGTTCATGTACGAGGGACTGGCGCGTAGCCTCCTACTAGATTGATACCTTAGTTCTCAAAAACTAAGGGAAATACTTACGCTACTTTGCTGCATCATCCCTTCCTCTTCGGGGAAAACCAACGCAGTGCTCAAGAGGTAGCAAGAAGGATTTCTGGCGCCGTTGCTAGGGAGGTCTACGCAAAAGTCAATATACCAAGTACCCATCACATACCCTTATCTCCCGCATTACATTATTTTCCATTTGCCTCTCGTTTTCCTCTCCCCCACTTCACCCTTGCCGTTTTATTCGCCCTCTCTCTCTATCCTCCTTCTCTTTCCCGTTTGCCTCGTTTTGCCCTCTTGGTTTTTGTTTGCTTGTGTGTTAGTTTGCTTGCTTGTCATGATGGCTCAAGATAACACTAAATTGTGTGACTTCACCAATACCAACAATAATGATTTTATTAGAACTCCGATTGCTCCTCTTACCGATGCTGAATCTTGTGAAATTAATACTGCTTTGCTGAATCTTGTCATGAAAGATCCGTTTTCCGGCCTTCCTAGTGAAGATGCCTCTACCCATCTAAATAGCTTTCTTGATTTGTGTGATAGGCAAAATAAGAAAGATGTGGATAATGATATTATTAAATTGAAACTATTTCCTTTTTTGCTTAGAGATCGTGCTAAAGCTTGGTTTTCGTCTTTGCCTAAAAATAGTATTGATTCCTGGAATAAGTGCGAAGATGCTTTTATCTCTAAGTATTTTCCTCCCGCTAAGATCATCTCCCTTAGAAACGATATTATTAATTTTAAGCAACTTGATCATGAACATGTTGCACAAGCTTGGGAGAGAATGAGATTAATGATACGTAATTGCCCTAGAAATCTTTTAGATTCGGCCGCGGGAGGCACTTTTATGGAAATCACTTTAGGAGAAGCTACTAAACTCCTAGATAATATTATGGTTAATTATTCTCAATGGCATACTGAAAGATCTAGTAATAAAAAGGTGCATGCGATAGAAGAAATTAATGTTTTGAGTGGGAAGATGGATGAACTTATGAAATTATTTGCTAGTAAGAGTGTTTCTTCCGATCCTAATGATATGCCCTTGTCTACTTTGATTGAGAACAACAATGAATCTATTGATGTGAATTTTGTTGGTAGGAACAATTTTGGTAACAACGCGTATAGAGGAAATTTCAATCCTAGGCCTTATCCTAGTAATCCCTCTAATAATTATGGTAATTCCTACAACAATTCTTATGGAAATTATAATAAGATGCCCTCTGATTTTGAATCTAATATTAAAGAATTTATTACCTCACAAAAGAATTTCAGTGCTTTGTTGGAAGAAAAAATGCTTAAGATTGATGAGTTGGCTAGGAACGTTGATAGAATTTCTCTTAATGTTGATTCTTTGAAACTTAGATATATTCCACCTAAGCATGATATCAATTAGTCTCTCAAAGCCATGAGAATTTCCATTGATGAGTACAAAGAAAGAACCGCTAGGATGCGTGCTAAGAAAGATGCCTTTATAAGAGCGTGTTCTTCTAGTTCCTATGAAAATAAAGATGAAGATCTAAAAGTTATTATGTGTACCCTATTAAATCTTTGTTTTGCAATGATGGGACTGAATATGATCCACCTTTACCTAGAAGGCATTTCAAGAATTCGGAATTTTTTGATCTTGATGCTAAAATTGATAAAAGTGGGATTGAATAAATTAAAACCCTAGATGTTGCTAAACCCACTATTATGGATTTAAAGGAATTTAACTATGAAAATTGCTCTTTGTTTGATTGTATTTCCTTGTTGCAATCCGTGCTAAATTCTCCTCACGCTTATAGTCAAAATAAAGCGTTTACTAAACATATCGTTGATGCCTTGATGCAATCTTATGAAGAAAAACTTGAATTGGAAGTTTCTATCCCTAGAAAACTTTATGATGTGTGGGAACCAACTATTAAAATTAAAATTTAAGATCATGAATGCTATGCTTTATGTGATTTGGGTGCTACTGTTTCCACGATTCCAAAGACTTTGTGTGATTTGTTAGGTTTCCGTGATTTTGATGATTGCTCTCTAAACTTGCACCTTGCGGATTATACTATTAAGAAACCTATGGTAAGAATTAATGATGTTCTTATTGTTGCAAATAGGAATTATGTGCCCATAGATTTTATTGTTCTTGACATAGATTGCAATCCTTCATGTCCTATTATTCTTGGTAGACCTTTCCTTAGAACGATTGGTGCAATTATTGATATGAAGGAAGGAAATATTAGATTACAATTTCCATTAAGGAAAGGCATGGAACACTTTTCTAGAAAGAAAATTAAATTACCTTATGAATCTATTATGAGAGCCACTTATGGATTGCCTACCAAAGATGGCAATACCAAGATCTATCCTTGCTTGTTATGCCTAGCTAGGGGCGTTAAACGATAGCGCTTGTTGGGAGGCAACCAAATTTTATTTTTATTCCTTGCTTTTTGCTCCTGTTTAGTAATAAATAATTTATCTAGCCTCTGTTATGGTTGTCTTTTTTGTATTTAATTAGTTTTTGTGCCAAGTAGAACCGTTGGGAAGACTTGGGGAAAGTCTTGTTAAACTCGCTGTAAAAAACAGAAACTTTAGTGCTCACGAGAACTGCTGCCATTTTTATTTGGAAAGTGATATTTAGTTAATTATTTTTGAAGATGATTAATAGATAAATTAGTCACGTCCAGAAATTTATTTTAGAATTTTTGGTATTACATATCTTGTGCTAGCTAGAGATTACTACAGACTGCTCTGTTTTTGACAGATTCTGCTTTTCGTGTGTTGTTTGCTTGTTTTGATGAATCTATGGCTAGTAAAATAGTTTATAAACCATAGAGAAGTTGGAATAAAGTAGGTTTAACACCAATATAAATAAAGAATGAGTTCATTACAGTACCTTGAAGTGGTCTTTTGTTTTCTTTCACTAACAGAGCTCACGAGATTTACTTTGAGTTTTGTGTTGTGAAGTTTTCAAGATTTGGGTAAAGATTTGATGGATTATGGAACAAGGAGTGGCAAGAGCCTAAGCTTGGGGATGCCCATGGCACCCCCAAGATAATATAAGGACACCTAAAAGCCAAAGCTTGGGGATGCCCCGGAAGGCATTCCCTCTTTCGTCTACTTCTATCGGTAACTTTACTTGGAGCTATATTTTTATTCACCACATGATATGTGTTTTGCTTGGAGCGTCTTGTATGATTTGAGTCTTTACTTTTTAGTTTACCAAAATCATACTTGCTGTACACACGTTTTGAGAGAGCCATACATGATTTGGAATTTGTTAGAATACTCTATGTGCTTCGCTTATATCATTTGAGTTATATAGTTTTGCTCTAGTACTTTACTTATATCTTTTAGAGCACGGCGGTGGATTTGTTTTATAGAAACTATTGATCTCTCATGCTTCACTTAGATTATTTTTAGAGTCTTAAATAGCATGGTAATTTGCTTAAAATCCTAATATGCTAGGTATTCAAGATTAGTAAAATTTTCTAATGAGTGTTTTGAATACTAAGAGAAGTTTGATGCTTGATGATTGTTTTGAGATATGGAGGTAATAATATCAAAGTCGTGCTAGTTGAGTAGTTGTGAAATTGAGAAATGCTTGTGTTGAAGTTTGCAAGTCCCGTAGCATGCACGTATGGTAAATGTTATGTAAAAAATTTGAAACATGAGGTGTTATTTGATTGCCCTCCTTATGAGTGGAGGTCGGGGACGAGCGATGGTCTTTTCCTACCAATCTATCCCCCTAGGAGCATGCGCGTAGTCCCGAGGTTTTTGATGACTTGTAGATTTTTGCAATAAGTATGTGAGTTATTTATGACTAATGTTGAGTCCATGGATTATATGCACTGTCACCCTTCCATCCCTGCTAGCCTCTTCGGTACCGTGCATTGCCCTTTCTCACATTGAGAGTTGGCGCAAACTTCGCCGGTGCATCCAAACCCCATGATATGATATGCTCTTTCACACATAAACCTCCTTATATCTTCCTCAAAACAGCCACCATACCTACCTATTATGGCATTTCCATAGCCATTCTGAGATATATTGTCATGCAACTTTCCACCATTCCGTTTATCATGACACATTCATTATTGTCATATTGCTTAGCATGATCGTGTAGTTGACATAGTATTTGTGGCAAAGCCACCGTTCATAATTCTTTCATACATGTCACTCTTGGTCCATTGCATATCCGGGTACAATGCCGGAGGCATTCATATAGAGTCATCTTTTGTTCTAGTATCGAGTTGTAATCATTGAGTTGTAAAATAAATAGAAGTATGATGATCATCATTTTCTAAAACATTGTCCCAAGTGAGGAATTATAAAAAATAGAAAGGACATATAAAAAAAGGAGAAAAGGCCAAATAAAAAAATGAGAGAAAAAGAGAGAAGGGACAATGTTACTATCCTCTGCCACACTTGTGCTTCAAAGTAGCACCGTAATCTTCATGATAGAGAGTCTCTTGTTTTGTCACTTTCATATACTAGTGGGAATTTTCATTATAGAACTTGGCTTGTATATTCCAACAATGAACCTCCTCAAGTGCCCTAGGTCTTCGTGAGAAAGCAAGTTGGTGCACACCCACTTAGTTTCTTTTGTTGAGCTTTTATACATTTATAGCTCTAGTGCATCCGTTGCATGGCAATCCCTACTCCTTGCATTAACATCAATCGGTGGGCATCTCCATAGCCCATTGATTAGCCTCGTTGATGTGAGACTTTCTCCTTTTTGTCTTCTCCAGATAACCCCCCTCATTATATTCTATTCCACCCATAGTGCTATGTCCATGGCTCGCGCTCATATATTGTGTGAAAGTTTATAGGTTTGAGATTACTAAAGTATGAAACAATTGCTTGGCTTTTCATCGGGGTTGTGCATGATGAGAGCATTCTTGTGTGACGAAAATGGAGCATGACTAAACTATATGATTTTGTAGGGATGGACTTTCTTTGGCCATGTTATTTTGAGAAGACATAATTGCTTTCTTAGTATGCTCGAAGTATTATTATTTTTATGTCAATATGAACTTTTGTCTTGAATCTTTCGGATCTGAATATTCATACCACAATTAAGAAGAATTACATTAAAATTATGCCAAGTAGCACTCCGCATCACAAATTCTGTTTTTATCATTTACCTACTCGAGGACGAGCAGGAATTAAGCTTGGGGATGCTTGATATGTCTCCAGCGTATCTATAATTTTTGATTGCTCCATGCTATATTATCTACTGTTTTGGACATTATTGGGCTTTATTATCCACTTCTATATTATTTTTGGGACTAACCTATTAACCGGAGGCCCAACCCAGAATTGCTGTTTTTTGCCTATTTCAGGGTTTCGAAGAAAAGGAATATCAAACAGAGTCCAAACGGAATGAAACCTTCGGGAACGTGATTTTGTCACCGAACGTGATCCAGAGGACTTGGACCCTACGTCAAGAAACAAAAGAGGAGGCCACGAGGTAGGGGCGCACCTACCCCCCCCCCCCCCCGCCCGCCCTCCACCCTTGTGGGCCCCCTGTTGCTCCACCGACATACTCCTTCCTCCTATATATACCTACGTACCCCCAAACAATCAGAGACGGATCCAAAACCCTAATTCCACCGCCGCAACTTTCTGTATCCAAGAGATCCCATCTTGGGGCCTGTTCCGAAGCTCCGCCGGAGGGGGCATCGATCACGGAGGGCTTCTACATCAACACCATAGCCCCTCCAATGAAGTGTGAGTAGTTTACCTCTGACCTACGGGTCCATAGTTAGTAGCTAGATGGATTCTTATCTCTTTTTGGATCTCAATACAATGTTCTCCCCCTCTCTTGTGGAGATCTATTCGATGTAATCTTCTTTTTGCGGTGTGTTTGTTGAGACCGATGAATTGTGGGTTTATGATCAAGTCTATCTATGAACAATATTTGAATCTTCTCTGAATTCTTTTATGTATGATTGGTTATCTTTGCAAGTCTCTTCGAATTATCAGTTTGGTTTGGCCTACTAGATTGATCTTTCTTGCAATAGGATAAGTGCTTAGCTTTGGGTTCAATCTTGCGGTGTCCTTTCCCAGTGACAGTAGGGACAGCAAGGCACGTATTGTATTATTGTCATCGAGGATAACAAGATGGGGTTTTCATCATATTGCATGAGTTTATCCCTCTACATCATGTCATCTTGCTTAAGGCGTTACTCTGTTTTCATTAACTTAATACTCTAGATGCATGCTGGATAGCGGTCGATGAGTGGAGTAATAGTAGTAGAGGCAGGCAGGAGTTGGTCTACTTGTCTCGGGCATGATGCATATATACATGATCATACCTACATATTCTCATAACTATGCTCAATTCTGTCAATTGCTCAACAGTAATTTATTCACCCACCGTAGAATACTTATGCTCTCGAGAGAATCCACTAGTGAAACCTATGTCCCCCGGGTCTATATTCATCATATTAATCTCCCAATACTTAGTTATTTCCTTTTCTTTTTTACTTTGGTTTTATTTTACTTTGCATCTTTATCACAAAAATACCAAAAAATACTATCTTATCATATCTATCAGATCTCACTCTCGTAAGTGGCCGTGTTATGATCTGTTAACCTCGAAGTGACAATAATCGGGATACTTACCGGTGATGACCATAGTTTGAGGAGTTCATGTATTCACTATGTGTTAATGCTTTGTTCCGGTACTCTATTAAAAGGAGGCCTTAATATCCCTTAGTTTCCATAAGGACCCCGCTGCCACGGGAGGGTAGGACAAAAGCTGTCATGCAAGTTCTTTTCCATAAGCATGTATGACTATATTCGGAATACATACCTACATTATATCAATGAACTGGAGCTAGTTCTGTGTCACCCTAGGTTATGACTGTTACATGATGAACCACATCCAGCATAATTCTCCATCACTAATCCATTGCCTACAAGCTTTCCATATGTTGTTCTTTGCTTATTTACTTTCCCGTTGCTATTGCTATCATCACTACAAAATTCCAAAAACATTGCTTTTACTACTTTTACTTTTTGCTACCGTTACCACTACCATCATATTAATTTGCTACTAAACACTTTGCTGCATGTATTAAGTTTCCAGGTGTGGTTGAATTGACAACTCAGCTGCTAATACTTGAGAGTATTCTTTGGCTCCCCTTGTGTCGAATCAATAAATTTGGGTTGAATACTTTACCCTCGAAAACTGTTGCGATCCCCTATACTTGTGGGTTATCAAGACTATTTTCTGGCGCCATTGCCGGGAAGCATAGCTCTATTCTTTGAGTCACTTGGGATATATATCTGCTTATCATTATGAAGAACTTGAGAGATCCAAAAACCAAGATCTATCCCTCAACTACGAGGGGAGGTAAGGAACTGCCATCTAGCTCTGCACTTGATTCACCTTCTATTATGAGTAAGTTTGCGACACCTACACCTACTTCTGCTATTCGTTCTGATATGTCGCATGTTATTGATGATGCCACTTCTGCTATGCATGATACTTATGATGAAACTACCTCTATGTTTGATACTACTGTGCCACTTAGTGATTTTCTTGATGAACAAATTGCTAGGGCTAGAGAAATTGAAAATATTGAATCTGATGATACAGATGAAAGTGATGATGAAGAATTACTTGTTATTCCTAAGGGTTATGTTTTTGATCAAGAGGCTTCTTTCGCTATTTTAGCTTGCAAAAATAGAAATGAACTCAAAAGGTTATTAGCAAAATGGAGTAAGCAATCTCTAAATGCTAGAATGAAACCTGACCCTGCTTTTGCTACTTCACCTATCTATGTTACTGATAAGGATTATGAATTCTCTGTTGATCCTGATATAATTACTTTGGTTGAATCTGATCCTTTTCATGGTTATGAATCTGAAACTATAGTGGCACATCTTACTAAGTTGAATGATATAGCCACCCTGTTCACTAAAGATGATAGAACTCGTTACTTTTACATCCTCAAAATATTTCTGTTCTCATTAAAGGGTGATGCTAAGATATGGTTTAATTCTCTTGATCCTGGTTGTGTGCGTAGTCCCCAGGATATGATTTATTACTTCTCTGCTAAATATTTCCCTGCTCATAAGAAACAAGCTGCTTTAAGGGATATATATAATTTTGTGCAAATTGAAGAAGAGAGTCTCCCACAAGCTTGGGGGAGGCTTCTCCAATTACTTAATGCTTTCCCTGATCATCCTCTTAAGAAAAATGAAATACTTGATATCTTTTATAATGGAGTAACAGATGCCTCCAGAGATTACCTGGATAGTTGTGCTGGTTCTGTTTTCAGGGAAAAAACACCGGATGAAACTGAAATTCTATTGAATAATATGTTGACAAATGAAAATAATTAGACACCTCAAGAGCCAATTCCTGAGCGTATTCCTAGACCAACTTCGAAGAAGAGGGGTATTCTATTTCTCAGTCCTGAAGATATGCAAGAGGCAAAGAAATCTATGAAAGAAAAGGGTATTAAAGCTGAAGATGTTAAGAATTTACCTCCTATTGAATAAATACATGGTCTTAATTTACCGCCTGTTGAAGAAACATATAATCTTAATCCATTACTTATTGAAGAAACTCATGGTCTTGATAACCCGACACAGGTAGTAAAGGTAAATTCTCTCTATAGATATGATAAAGTTGAAATCCCATTTACTAAATTTGCTAGCCCATGCTTAGACCAGTTTGATAAATTTATGGCTAAGCAAGAAGATTTTAATGCTTATTTTGGTAGAAAATTTAAATACAATTCAAATATGCTTGAACACTTGGGTGATTATATGGCTAATGTCAAAGGTGAACTTAAACTTATTAGTAAACATGCATGCTTCTATGGTTACCACTCAAGTAGAACAAGTACTTAAAGCTCAAAATGATTTGTTCAATGAATTGAATAGTAAAGATAATGATAGTGCTGTTAGAGTGGCTACTAGAACTGGTAGAATGACTCAGGAACCTTTGTATCCTGAAGCCCACCCTAAGAGAATTGAGCAAGATTCTCAGAGAAATAAAATAGATGCACCTAGTCCTTCTAAAAGGAAGAAAAAGAAAAATGATAGGACTTTGCATGCTTCTAGTGATCCTATTGTTGAAACACCTGAGAATCCAAATGATATTTCTATTTCTGATGCTTAAAATCAATATGGTAATGAACCTGAAACTAGTGGTAATGCTAATGATAATGTTCATGATGATGCTCAACCTAGTAATGATAATGATGTAGAAATTGAACCTGCTATTGATCTTGATAACCCACAATCAAAGAATCAACGTTATGATAAGAAAGACTTTGTTGCTAGGAAACCTAGCAAAGAAAGAGAGCCTTGGGTTCAGAAACCCGTGCCTTTTCCTCCCAAACCATCCAAGAAAAAGGATGATGAGGATTTTGAGCGCATTGCTGAAATGATTAGACCTATATTTTTGCGTATGCGATTAACTGACATGCTCAAAACCAATCATTATGCTAAGTACATGAAAGATATCATTACAAATAAAAGAAAGATACCGGAAGCTGAAATTTCCACCATGCTTGCTAATTATACTTTTAAGGATGGAATACCAAAGAAACTTGGAGATCCTGGTGTACCAACTATACCATGCTCCATTAAAAGAAATTATGTTAAAACCGCTTTATGTGATCTTGGAGCCGGTGTTAGTGTTATGCCTCTCTCTTTATATCATAGAATTGATTTGAATAAGTTGACACCTACTGAAATATGTTTGCAAATGGCTGATAAATCAACTGCTATACCTTTCGGTATTTGTGAGGATGTGCTTGTTGTAGTTGCAAACGTTACTATTTTAACGGACTTTGTTATTCTTGATATTCCCGAGGACGATAGTATGTCTATTATTCTTGGAAGACCCTTTTTGAATACTGCAGGGGCTGTTATTGATTGCACTAAAGGCAAGGTCACTTTTCATGTTAATGGCAATGAGCATACGGTACACTTTCTGAGGAAACAACCTCAAGTTCATAGTATCAACTCTATTGGAACTTCACGTAATTCTCTAACTGTCAAATTTGATCTTTATGATAATTGTTACACTATGGACTTAGAGGATTTTACCACTGCATGCAAACTTCCACAATGGGGTAGTATAAGGGATCCTCGCAAATCTGAATTTAGAGATTTTCTTGCTAGCATAACTGTGGGAGAATGTAGAGATATTACACAAGCTACCATAGGGAGCATTCACTTTCCTGCTATACATTATTTTGCTCTCTTCATAGGTAGATGCATCAATGGTAAAGATGAGGCATGTCACATGTGTGTCCCCGATCTCATATTCTTAGGAGTGCTGTGTTAGGATACCAATCTTATAATTTGGGAGCCATTGTCGCACGTAGGTTGCACCTTAATAGATTTAATGGAGATTTCTTTGGTGGAATTTATGCAACCCGCATAGCTAATTTTCTTGGTGTAGCCATACGCGAAGATGATATTGAATTACCTACTGCTTATCTAGATTTTAATGCTATGGTTCACCACCAGTTTGTCGAGAGGAACGAATCACCTCTCCAGTATCGACTAATCTTCGACAGACGCCGTGCTGTCCGTATTACTCTCCCTACTCCTGCCTTCTTTGATTATCAGGAAAGAGGAAGATATACTATCACCAGAGAGGAGGCAGATGAGAACGAGAGGAGAGAGGAGGCCGCTCGTCACCACGCTGCAGCTCAGCAGGCGATAGCCGCTGCATCGTAGTACGACCCCAACTACTATTATGGATATCCACCAGGCCAGCCATGGCCATAGACCAACTTAGGCCAAAAGCCTAAGCTTGGGGGAGTACGTATTTCCCACCGACATTACATTTATGTTCACCCACTCATTGCTAGATGTCGGTGCTCATACTTTTTCATTGTATCATCCATGCTAGTTTATTTTCCTTTTTATGCTTTCTTCTTGTGTGTTTAATAAACCTTAAGAAAAATCAAAAAATTAGTTGTAGCTTTTAATCAGTTTAATTTACATGCTTGTAGTAGTAATTAAAAAGAAAACCGAAAAATATTTCCTGTTCTTCTTTTGCTTGTTGGGAGCTTTCCCGTGTAAATAGTTTTATTTATTTTCTTTTCTTTGGGGGTCGATAGGAGAAGACCATAATTAAATTGTTGAAGTGGCTCTTATATGCATTATTGTTGATCTGACAAAAGAGCCCATATTGCCTTGTTTTCTCCTGTTTATTGAATGCTTGCAGATTCCAGCTTAGTCCAATGCACGCGCACTATTATTATTATTTTCACATCGTTCGGTCGTGCAAGTGAAGGGCAATTATGACGATATATGATGGACTGACTGAGATAAGAAAAGCTGGTATGAACTCGACCTCTTTTCTTTTTGTAAATATGATTAGTTCATCATTCCTCATTCAGCCTATTATGAATAAACATGTTTGCAATGACAACTAGAGGTCATAGTTTCTTGTGCCATGCTTGATTAGCTATGAGTTATAATGGTTTACCTTGCGTGCCAACATGCTATTGAGATAGTTATGATGTGGTATGATAGGGTGGTATCCTCCTCTGAATGATTTAAGTGACTTGACTTGGCACATGTTCACGCATGTAGTTGAAACAAAATCAACATCATCCTTCACGATATTTATGTTCATGGTGGATTATATCCTACTCATGCTTGCATTCGGTGTTGATTAATTTTAATGCATGTTCATGACTGTTGTCGCTCTCTAGCTGGTCACTTCCCAGTCTTTTGCTAGCCTTCACCTGTACTAAGTAGGAATACTACTTGTGCATCCAATCCCTTAAACCCCAAAGTTATTCCACATGAGTCCATTATACCTACCTATATACGGTATCTACCTGCCGTTCCAAGTAAATTTGTATGTGCCAAACTCTAAACCTTCAAATAAATATCCTATTTTGTATGCTCGAATAGCTCATGTATCAACTAGGGATGTCTGTATCTTCCATGTTAGGCGGGTTATTCTCAAGAGGAGTGGACTCCGCTCCTCACTCACGAGATAAATGGCTGGTCACCGGGATGCCCAGTCTCATGCTTTATGCAAACTAAATCGAAATAATTGCAAACAAAACTCCCCCTGGGACTCTTGTTAGTTGGAGGCACTCATTGTTTCGAGCAAGTCAGGGATTGATGCTTGTTGGTGGAAGGGGGAGTGTAAACTTTACCATTCTGTTTGGGAACCGCCTATAATGTGTGTAGCATGGAAGATATCGCCATCTTTTGGTTGTTATGTTGACAATGAAAGTATACCGCTCAAAATATTATTCACCTCTATTTCAAAACCGAGCTCTGGCACCTCTACAAATCCCTACTTCCCTCTGTGAAGGGCCTATCTATTTACTTTTAGGGTCTTTTACATTTGTGTCCCTAACTCGAACCCACTACTCAGATTTGCCCCTAATTTCGAAGGGTGCTCAAATTTGCCCCTCTGCCGTTAGGTGTCCTTATGGAAATGCCCTTCCATGCCGTCTCCGTCCAGTCAAAGCCGTTTGACCGTTATTTGACCATTTCATTAACATTTTTGCCCCTGCGTGCATGTGTCACTTACTCGTGGGACCCACTCTCAAAAAATAAAACAAAAAGTATTTCTCTCACCCCTCTCTCACACACACTTACATGTGGTGCCAATCTAGAAAAAACAAAAACAAACAAAAAACAAAAACAAAAACAGAACAGTACTATTTAATCTAGATATGGGCCCACATGTCATTGGCTTATCAATATTTTGTTTTAATTAGTCCTTTTTATTAACTAAGTGTGGATTAGGCCGAGGTTGCCGGCGACCAAATACTGCGGCGGAGGCACGGTGGGAGGCTGGAAGGAGGCCGGCTGACGGAACCACACGATAGTCCTTGCTCTACCGCGTCCAGGGATGTGGGGTTCAGACCATATGGTCGCCGGAGCGAGGACTTCGACGATGGCGGCCATGGCAGAGCTCGGAGCTCATGGGCAAGACGACCAGAGGTGATGGAACTTGCTATGGAGGACTCCAAAGTCTACTGTGGTACATCAGGATCCCATAGGAGCCGCTAGGATCGGCCGACCTGCTTTAATGACGTCGAATCGAAAGCAGCAGTCCGACATCGGAGGCAGGGAAGATGCGTCCTGGCGCTCTGTCCTGGACATCTCTGGTCGAAATCAGGGGCTGGTAGGATGAGTTCATGGCGTACGAGCTTCCTGGCAAGGTGGTGGTGCTTCAGGTTGCCGTTGGCCGTGCGGAGACGAAGGCAGCAGCGATGGTGGTACTTTGCAGAGGTGAGAGAGAGAGAGGCCGTGAGTGAGTGAGGGAGGTAGGGAGAGGGAGGGGGAGGGATGGAGGGAGGGCTACGACGGGTGGGGAGCTAGCCGCGGCAGCGCACGGTCCCTCGCAGCCGACGCTCGCTGGAGTTGAGAGAGAGAGGCCGTGAGGTAGAGGGAGAGAGGTGGGAGGTGAGAGAGAGGTCATGAGGGGCCCACATGTAAGTGAGAGGGCGAGAGGAGGTGAGGGAAAGAGTTTTTCCTTTTATTTTTTTCTGAGTGGGACCCACATGTAAGTGACACGTGGAGGCAGGGGTAGAATGTCCAATAAAATGGCCCGTAGACGGTCAACGTCCTTTGACCAGACGGTAATGGCCCAAAAGGGCATTTTTATAAGGTGAACTAACGGTGCAGGGGCAAATTTGAGCAGGCTTCGAAATTAGGGGCAAATCTGAGTAGGTGGTTCGAGTTAGGGATAGAAATGAAAATGGCCCTTACTTTTATGTTGAGTCATCATCCTCTTATTAAAAAGCACCAGTTGGAGAGCACCGCTGTCATTTGCATTCATTACTATTGGTTTACATTGAGTATGACTTGACTGGATCTCTTTTACCATGAATTACAATGTCTAGTCAGTCCTTGGTCTTTAAAGGTGCTCTTCATTTATGTTTTGCGATCTCAGAAAGGGCTAGCAAGATACCATCTTGTTATATCATATTATGATTGTTTTGAGAAAGTGTTGTCATCCGAGATTTATTATTATGGCTCGCTAGTTGATTATGCTATTGATATGAGTAAACTGGAGACCTATGCGTTATTGTGAATGTGGTTAGTTATAATCTTTGCTGAAAACTTGAATGCTGGCTTTACATGTTTACAACAACAAGAGCAAATAGAGTTTGTAAAAGTTTTTCTTTATCACTTTCAGTTTGTCAACTGAATTGCTTGAGGACAAGCAAAGGTTTAAGCTTGGGGGAGTTGATACGTCTCCGTCGTATCTACTTTTCCAAACACTTTTGCCCTTGTTTTGGACTCTAATTTGCATGATTTGAATGGAACTAAGCCGGACTTACGCTGTTTTCAGCAGAATTACCATGGTGTTATTTATGTGCAGGAGCAAACGTTCTCGGAATGACCTGAAACTTCACAGAGCCACTTTTCAAAAAATAAGAAAAATACCTGCAAAAGATGAAGGCTAGGGGGCCGACCACCTCTCCACGAGGGTGGGGGGTGCGCCTTCCCCCCTAGGGCGCGCCCCCTACCTCGTGGGCCCCCTATTGCCTCTCCGACTCCAACTCCAACTCCATTTATTGAGTTTCAGGGAGAGAAAAAATTAGGGAGAAGAAATCATCGCGTTTTACGATACAGAGCCGCCGCCAAGCCCTAAAACCTCTCGGGAGGGCTGATCTGGAGTCCGTTCGGGACTCCGGATAGGGGAATCCATCGCCATCGTCATCATCAACCATCCTGCATAACCAATCTCATGACGCTCACCACCGTGCGTGAGTAATTCCATCGTAGGCTTGCTGGACGGTGATGGGTTGGATGGGATCTATCATGTAATCGAGTTAGTTTTGTTAGGGTTTGATCCCTAGTGTCCAGTATGTTCTGAGATTGATGTTGCTATGACTTTGCTATGCTTAATGCTTGTCACTAGGGCCCGAGTGCCATGATTTCAGATCAGAACCTATATGTTTTCATCAATATATGAGTGTTCTTGATCCTATCTTGCAAGTCTATAGTCACCTATTATGTGTTATGATCTGTTAACCCCGAAGTGACAATAATCGGGATACTTACCGGTGATGACCATAGTTTGAGGAGTTCATGTATTCACTATGTGTTAATGCTTTGTTCCGGTACTCTATTAAAAGGAGGCCTTAATTTCCCTTAGTTTCCATAAGGACCCCGCTGCCACGGGAGGGTAGGACAAAAGCTGTCATGCAAGTTCTTTTCCATAAGCATGTATGACTATATTCGGAATACATGCCTACATTATATCAATGAACTGGAGCTAGTTCTGTGTCACCCTAGGTTATGACTGTTACATGATGAACCGCATCCGGCATAATTCTCCATCACTAATCCATTGCCTACGAGCTTTCCATATATTGTTCTTCGCATATTTACTTTCCTGTTGCTATTGCTATCATCACTACAAAATACCAAAAACATTGCTTTTACTACTGTTACTTTTTGCTACCGTTACCACTACTATCATATTACTTTGCTACTAAACACTTTGCCGCAGATATTAAGTTTCAAGGTGTGGTTGAATTGACAGCTCAGCTGCTAATACTTGAGAGTATTCTTTGGTTCCCCTTGTGTTGAATCAATAAATTTGGGTTGAATACTTTACCCTCGAAAACTGTTGCGATCCCCTATACTTGTGGGTTATCAAGGAGGGCCTCGAAGACAACACCCCTAAGTCGGTGAGGGTGCGCTCTTTCTGTCCGCGACCCCCTGTAGTGGCTCTCCCCCCACCACCTCGCCCTCTAGGGGCTCTCCCCCCACCCCCTCCTCCTCTAGGGGCACCTCTCCCTCGACCTCCCTGTGAGGAGTCATCGTCAAGTAGCCGGGGGGGGGGGAGGATTACGTGCTCGACCAGTCCGACTAGGTAGGCCGATGACCTTGCATTGGAAACCCACGCTGTCGGCCTACCCCTTGCCCATGTTCCACGAACCTGCATTGAAAAGAGAATAAGCAATTAGTAAATTAATGAGATGAAGGAAAAGGCATGATAATAAACACATTAATAAAAAGGCATATTCCTAAACTATAGAAAAAAATACTCGAAACATACATCTGCTAGAACCCATATGAATCATCACTGTTGTAACCTCTTTCTCGGTCCGTCTCATCATCACTATCAATCATATCATCTTCATTGTCTGACGGAGGTGGAGGCTCTTCCTCGTCATCAGCGTCTTCGTTTAACTTTTCTAGCATAAGTATGTCATTTTCATTGACAATGGTCTCACCATCATTCCGTGCATCGTCGACGTTTGGATCCACATCATCATCACCCAATGGTCTAGCGTCATCATTTCTAACCACATCATCATCACCATCAGGTTGCTCTTGATAGAACACTCCCTCGTATGTCATGGGGTTAATGTTGTAGTAATCGTCTTCATTCGGGTCCGGTAGCTTACCATGTGGCGACACCTTGAACACAACTTCCCAACCCTTTAGGTACTCTTTCTGGCATGGGTAAGGCAGATAATATACTTGTGCAGCTTGGGTAGCCACAATGAAGTGATCGGCTCCGGCATAGATGGTTGATGGTTTAACTTCGACCAAACCAATGGAAGGCGTATGTTTTACCCCCTCCCACGGATCGAACCATCGGCATTTGAACAAAGGCAGACTTAGGGTCTCACGCCCCTGGCGGAATTTAACCTCGTATATATTTTGTACCCTTCCGTAGTAGTCTACTGAATTTTGACCGGGGGTATACACTCTGGTATTTATAGTTTTGGGATCGGGCCGGCTGTTCTGGTGATCCTCTGTATGGAAGCGATACCCATTCACATCATACTTTTTACATGTCATGACGGCAGGGTCAAACCCCATGGAAACCCATCTCAATTAATCATCCATAGATATGTTCGAATCTTTTCCCTACAAGTATAATTGAAATTGCCGCGTGCATTAGTTCGGTTAACTAATAAATGTTGAACTAGGTATTTAATAGGGGAGTGTGGAAAATTACTTTCTCCATGAACCAAGCAACAAAATTTTTACGTCCAGGGTTTCCATGATGGAGAAGAGTAAGTGCCTCCGCCTCAGTAGGAGGATTCATTCCCATCCATTCCTCTTGAACGGAATCACTAAAAAAAGAAAAGCGGTGTTAGACCGGGACTAAGTGAACATAGAACATGATGATGTGGAAGACATAAAGGAATGGTGTAGTGGTATTACCTCATCCACACTTCCTCAACTTCCTTGATGTTGTGCAAGATATAGAACATGAGGTCCTCCCGCTCTTGTCGTGGCATGTTATAAGATTTCGAGGCCCCAGCCCTCCCACCTTCCATGTTGAATAGATGGAGCCTGGGTTGATACTTGGGCTCTTCTATATTGTATCGAGGCACCTTGTTATGCAGATGGGGAACGTGGTCTGGATAGTATGATGTCCTGAGGTCTGACACCTCCTCTAGGATAACTGCCTCAGCTATGGAAGCTTCAATCTTAGTTTTGTTTCCACATTTCCATCGGAGATGCTTGTTCTGTCTCTCAGGGCCGTACTGCCAGCGATTCTGCATAGCCCCCCCCCCCCAACAATACCTCATTCACGAGGTGCAGAATGAGATGTGTCATCGGAGTAAAGAAGCCTGGCGGAAAGATCTTCTCTAGCTTGACTATCAACTCCAGTGCCATCTTATGCATTTTTTCAATCACCTCTTTACTTACTTCTTTAGCACAGAGCGTGCGGAAGAAATGGCTTAGCTCGGCAAGCTCTCGCCAAACATGCTCGGGGACATAGCCTCGAACCATCACCGGCATTATCCGCTCAATCCATACATGGTAGTCATGATTCTTCAGGACGGTCACTTTGCCCGTTGAAAGATTGATTCCCTTACTTATATTCGATGCATAACCATCGGTGAACTTCAAATTTTGTTTCAGCCAGATAAGTACTTCCTTTTTCTGGCGGTTTAAGGACAAAGTCAGCATCTGGCTTGAACTAGTCTTTTCGACCGCCTGTGGGAGGCTTCATGTTCAGACATGGTCTATCACAAATTCTCTGTTGATCGGCTCTAGCTTGAACGTTATCCTTCGTCTTATCAGGAATGTTGAGGATCGTGTGGAAAAGGGACTCTGCCACATTCTTTTCGGTGTGCATCACATCAATATTGTAAGGAAGTTTGAGGTCCTTGAAATAGGGAAGCTGCGAGAAGGGGGTAATGTGAGTCCAGTTGTGCGTCTCACCATATCCCTCGAAGCCTTTTCCTTTTCCTTTGCCTTTGCCTTTGACTTTAGGCTTGAGAGCTTTTAGCTGAGCAAGAACATCTGCCCACGAAAATGTTGGAATCTCGGTTACTTCATGAACAACCTGGCCTTTCGTGAAGTTCTTCTTGTCTTCCCTGTCTGGATGGTCTGGAGGGAGGAACTGTCGATGCAGGTCAAAGGCTACATACTTGCCACCCTTACCCAGCCAAATCATTCGCAGAGCCTGCATGCACATTGGGCATGGCATCTTCCCACTTGTACACCATCTGCAAAATAGAGCATAGCCGGGAAAGTCATGCGTGCAATAGTGCAACCAAACTTTCATCAAGAAATTGCTCTGCAGATCCTGGTCGTATGTCAACCTCGTAAAGTACCAAGAATGGTGCAAAGCATCCACCAGCGGCTGCATAAACACACCCATTGCTTCCCCGGGTATTCAGGCCCCGGAATGATGAGCGACAAGAACATGGTCTTCTGTTGCATTAGGGCACCGGGAGGAAGATTGAGCGGAATTACAGACACGGGCCATTAGCTGTATGGATTGGATGACATACCATATGGATTCAACCCATCACCTGATATGGCTATTCTGACATTCCCAACCTCGGCTGCTTCCTCAGGGTATTCTTCATCGAACGACTTCCATGCTTCCCCTTCCGATGGATGTACAATTTTTTTGGATTGTACCTTATACCTTACTTGTGCCACTTCATCATTTTGGCAGACTCCTTCATGATGAAAAGGCACTGCAGTCTTTTTATAAAATCAAGATACCGGAGAACCTTAAGGGGGTGGTTAGCTGCTTTTTCTCACCATCCTCACCGACCACCTCAATGTACCGAGATGAACCGCACTTCCTATAGTACTTGTCATCCGCATACTCGTGCCTAAACAAGAGGCAATCTTCGGGCAAACATCTATTTTCTCATAATCCATAGAGAGTGCCTTCATGATTTCCTTTGTATCGTACATGCTTTTCAGCAGTTCATGACCCTCAGGGAGGCTGTTAGCCCATACTCCCAGGAATGCTTCAAAGCATTTCTGGCTATAGACATACTCAGCCTTGAATGCAATCAGTTGCAAGACGGCATCCAGCTGAGATATTTTCGCGCCCGCATAAAGAGGTTTCTTCGACGAGGCCAAGACCTCCAAGAAGGCCTTTGCGGTTGCCTCCGGTTCATTCTCTGAAGGTGTCGCATTTGCTCTTTCTGCAACAATGACATCATCTAGCATGTCCCTGACCCCGTTGTCCTCATATCCATCGATGCGTTGTCGCACTACCTCCTTTCTACCACGGTCCTGCTCGGCTATGTTTATCGGCGGCATGTCAAAGTTTGGCATATATCCGTGCGTGCGAAGGTGCTCACTCATGTCCGTCTGATTTCTACGGTGACGTCTGGCACATCTCGCATAGGGGCATGGTGGGATAATTCTCATTGGACGTCGGAATATCTCCTTCAAATACACATCGGTTTTCGTGATCCACTCTAATGTTACTCGATTCCGACCGATAAAACCACTGTACATCGACTGACTATCTGCCATCCTCTGCTTTTTTGCAAGCCACACAACATAATTAAGGATTCACTTAAATTAATCACATCAAATTTTCAGTTTCTATCGCGTCGAATCCACCTACATCTCTAATAGGTAAAGATGGGTCCTAATCACAACCCAGGATGTGTAGATTGAGTATGTTCTCCATTCTACCCCGTTCCGAGACAAAATTTTGGCAGAACCTCCCCGTTGTTCTCCAGATACACATCTCGGCAAATAGCCGAGAGAATGTGCTCCGGAGAACAATGGGGAGGCACCACCAAAATCCTGTCTGGGTAGAACATGGAGAACATACCCAATCTACACTTCCTCGGGCTGTCTGTGGAAAACACTGGACAATCCGAAAGACGCCTAGGTTACGCCAGTTGAGTTGAGAATGAAACCTAGTCATATGAAAAAAGGAGGAGATGGACTTGTAGCTCACCCTCGGCTGTAGAGGAAGTAGTCGAACAATAGAGGGATGCTCAGGGGGACCAACGCATCGGACAACGGTCAATCCGATGAAATGCGACACCACAAATCTTGCAAATTCCATCACGGCAAAAAATTAGAACATCACAACTCATAGAGCATATTAAAAACATTTAAACATGCATTCATTTATTTTTTTCATCATGTAGGCAAAAAAGTAACAACATTAACAATATATTCATCATCGTCATCACATATTCATCATCATCATTATCACCTATTCGTCATAATCATTGATTCATCTCATCGAACCATTTTTTAAAAGATATGCAACATATAGCATCTCATCTAACCAATTTTTTTACTACCTATCTCACTATCTATCTAACTATCTAACTATCTACCCATCTAACTATCTATATAACTATCTATCTAACTATGTATCTAACTATCTAAATACCTATCTAAATACCTACCTAAATACCTATCTAACTATCTATCTAACTAGCTACAAAATTACTAAAAACACTAAAAAATACATTAAATTTTCACCTTCGAGAGGGTCGGCTGGAGTTGGGGCGGGGAGGCGCGGGGTCGGGGCGGGGCAGCCGGCGCGGGGTCGGGGAGGGACGGCGCGGGCGGCGGCGGGGTCGGGGCGGGCAGGGCGGGGTCGGGCCGGGGAGGAGCGGGCGGCGGCGGGGTCGTGGTGGAGCGGCGGGGGGTCAGGGCGGGGAGGCACGGGCGGCGGAGGAGGTGGGTGGCGGCGGTAGGGGTCGGGGTCGGGTGCGGTTGGAGAGAAATGAGTGGAGGAGAAGACAGGCTGAGTGGATAAGGTGGCACTATGTCGACGGCTCGGCCGTCAGCATAGGCTGGGTCCCACGTGTCAATCTATGCCAACGGCTAAGCCGTCGGCATAGATACTTTGCTTTTTTTTTTACTTTTTTTATTAAGACATATGTGTGACTCTCAGCACAATGTAAAAAATAGTCTCACCTCGCCCAAAAATAGTCTGAAGGTTTCACCGTGATAGTCCACTTTCCATGATGGATGCCGTTTTCCACCTCTGAGACATGGCGGCAGCGACACCCGTGAAGGGGGCACACTCTGGAGTCGCGTGTCGGGTGCCTGAGCATGCCACCATGCTTCCACAAGCGTAGTAGGGCCCACCACAACACCTTGCGGCATTGCTACCCCTCTCCGGTACCCCGACCCGTCTAACCCTGACATAGACGACCGCCGGATCTAGCTCTTTGACTTGCGCCGGACTGGTTCTGACCGGTGGACCTTTTCACCTGATTTTCATAGCCCAGCCCATAGCTGCATCCCCCAACACCATCCCGACCCAACCCACCCAAAGATACCCTCCGTGTCGGCCCGACGTGGCCGTTTCCCCCCTCCGGGACATGGCGGCAGCCATGCCTGTGAGGTCTACACGGCGGGACGGGGGCCCTGGTGGGGGGTAGCAATGCCACCAGAGCGTCGCACCGGGCCCTCATACATGAGGGGTGGTGTGGTGGCATGTCCGAAGAGGCGGCACGCGTCTCCAGGGTGTGCCCCCCCTCACGGACGGTGCCGCTGCTGGCACCTGGAGGGGGAAATAGACGCCTCGGGTCTACACGGAGGGGATCTTGCTGTGGGTGTGGCCTGGATGTTGCTCCAAAGTGTTCCTATGGGCTGACCTAACACAACCGGGTGGAGAGGTCCACTGGTCAAAGCCCGTCCGTGCAAAGTCAAAGGGCTAGATCCCGTGGTCAAACGCTACAGGGTTAGGCGGGACGGGGACCCTAGGGGGTAGCAATGCCACCGGAGCGTCGCATCGGGCCCTCATACATGAGGGGTGGTGTCGTGGCATGTCCAAAGAGGCGGCACGCGTCTCCGGGGTGTGCCCCCCCCCTCACGGACGGCGCCGCCGTCGGCACCTGGAGTGGGGAAACGGACGCGTCGGGTCTACACGGAGGGGGTCTTGCTGTGGGGCTAGCCCGGATGTTGCTCCGAAGTGTTCCTATGGGCTGACCTAACACAACCGGGTGGAGAGGTCCACTGGTGAAAGTCCGTCCGTGCAAAGTCAAAGAACTAGATCCCGTGGTCAAACGCTACAGGGTTAGGCGGGACGGGGACCCTAGGGGTAGCAATGCCAACGGAGCGTTGCACCGGGCCCTCATGCAACACGGAGTGGTGTGGTGGCATGTCCGAAGAGGCGGCAAGCGTCTCCGGGGTGTGCCCCCCTCACTGACGGCGCCGCCGCCGGCACCTGGAGGGGGGAAACGGACGCTTCGGGTCTACACGGAGGGGATCTTGCTATGGGGCTGGCTCGGATGTTGCTCCAAAGTGTTCCTATGGGCTGACCTAACACAAGCGGGTGGAGAGTCCACTGGTCAAAGCCCATCCGTGCAAAGTCAAAGGGCTAGATCCCGTGGTCAGACGCTACAGGGTTAGGCTGGACAGGGACCCTGGGGGTAGCAATGCCACCAAAGCGGTGCACCAGGCCCTCATACAATGCGGGGTGGTGTGGTGGCATGTCCGAAGAGGCGGCACACGTCTCCGGGGTGTGCCCCCCCTCACTGACGGCACTGCCGCCGACACCTAGAGGGTGGAAACGGACACCTAAGGGCTACACGGAGGGGATCTTGCTGTTGGTCTGGTCCGGATGTTGCTCTAAAGTGTTCCTATGGGCTGATCTAACACAACCGGATGGATAGGTCCACTGCTCAAAGCCCGTCCGTGCAAAGTTAAAGGGCTAGATCCCGTGGTCAAACGCTACAGGGTTAGGCGGGACGGGGGCCCTGGGGGTAGCAATGCCACCGGACCGTCCCACCGGGCCCTCATGCATGCGGGGTGGTGCTACCTCTTGAGCTTGCGTTGGATTTCCCCGAAGAGGAAGGGATGATGCAGCAGAATAGCGTAAGTATTTCCCTCAGTTTTTGAGAACCAAGGTATCAATCTAGTAGGAGGCCACTCTCAAGTCCCTCGTACCTGCACAAAATGATAGCTACTCGCAACCAACGCGATTAGGGGTTGTCAATCCCTTCACGGTCACTTACGAGAGTGAGATCTGATAGATATAATATTTTTGGTATTTTTGGTATAAAGATGCAAACTAAAAAGTAAAAAGCAAAGTAAAAAGCAAAGCAAGATTAAAGTGATGGAGATTGATATGATGAGAATATACCCGGGGGCCATAGGTTTCACTAGTGGCTTCTCTCAAGAGCGTAAGTATTCTACATGGGTGAACAAATAACTATTGAGCAATTGACAGAATTGAGCATAGTTATGAGAATATCTAGGCATGATCATGTATATAGGCATCACATCCGTGACAAGTAGACCGAAACGATTCTGCATCTACTACTATTACTCCACTCATCGACCGCTATCCAGCATGCATCTAGAGTATTAAGTTAAAAGCAGAGTAACGCTTTAAGCAAGATGACATGATGTAGAGAGATAAATTCATGCAATATGAAATAAACCCCATCTTGTTATCCTCGATGGCAACGATGCAATACGTGCCTTGCTGCCCCTTCTGTCACTGGGAAAGGACACCACAAGATCGAACCCAAAGCTAAGAACTTCTCCCATGGCAAGAACTACCAATCTAGTTGGCCAAACCAAATGGATAATTCGAACAGACTTGCAAAGATAACTAATCATACATAAGAGAATTCAGAGAAGATTCAAATATTATTCATAGATAAACTTGATCATAAACCCACAATTCATCGGTCTCAACAAACACACCGCAAAAAGAAGATTACATCGAATAGATCTCCACAAGAGAGGGGGTGAACTTTGTATTGAGATCCAAAAAGAGAGAAGAAGCCATCTAGCTACTAACTATGGACCCGAAGGTCTGAGGTAAACTACTCACACTTTATCGGAGAGGCTATGATGATGTAGAAGCGCTCCGTGATGACGACCCTCTTCGGCGGAGCTCCGGAACAGGCCCCAAGATTTGATCTCATGGATACAGAAAGTTGCAGCAGTGGAATTAGGTTTTTGGCCCCATCCCTGTTCGTTTGGGGGTACGTAGGTATATATAGGAGGAAGAAGTACGTCGGTGGAGCTTCGAGGGGCCCACGAGGCAGGGGGCGCGCCCTAGGGGGGGCGCGCCCCCACCCTCGTGACCGGCTCTTTGATGCCTTGGCGTAGGGTCCAAGTCTCCTAGATCACGTTCGGTGAGAAAATCACGTTCCCGAAGGTTTCATTCCATTTGGACTCCGTTTGATATTCCGTTTCTTCGAAACACCGAAATAGGCAAAAAAAATAGCAATTTTGGGCTGGGCCTCCGGTTACTTGGTTAGTCCCAAAAATAATATAAAAGTGGAAAATAAAGCCCAATATAGTCCAAAACATTAGATAATTTAGCATGGAGCAATCAAAAATTATAGATACATTGGAGACGTATCAGGCATCCCCAAGCTTAATTCCTGCTCATCCTTGAGTAGGTAAATGATAAAAAAAGAGAATTTTTGATGCGGAGTGCTACTTGGCATAATTTCAATGCAAATCTTCTTAATTGTGGTATGAATATTCAGATTAGGAAGATGCAAGACAAAAGTTCATATTGACATAGAGAATAATAATACTTCAAGCAAACCAACAAAGCAATTATGTTTTCTTAAAGTAACATGGCCAAAGAAAGTTCATCCCTACAAAATCATATAGTTTAGTCATGCTCCATTTTCATCACACAAGAATGCTCTCATCATGCACAACCCAGATGACAAGCCAAGCAATTGTTTCATACCTTAATAATTTCAAAATCATAAACTTTCACGCAATACATGAGCGTGAGCCATGGATATAGCACTATGGGTGGAATAGAATATAATGATGGGGGTCATGTGGAGAAGACAAAAAAGGAGAAAGTCTTACATCAACGAGGCTAATCAATGGGCTATGGAGATGCCCATCGATTGATATTAATGCAAGGAGTAGGGATTGCCATGCAACGGATGCACTAGAGCTATAAATGTATGAAGGCTCAACAAAAGAAACTAAGTGGGTGTGCATCCAACTTGCCTTCTCACGAAGACCTAGGGCACTTGTGGAGGCCCATTGATGGAATATACAAGCCAAGTTCTATAATGAAAAATTCCCACTAGTATATGAAAGTGATAACTCAAGAGACTCTCTATATGAAGAACATGGTGCTACTTTGAAGCACAACTATGGAAAAAAAGGATAGTAGCATTGCCCCTTTTTTGGGCCTTCTTTTTTTTCTTTGGCCTTTCTTTTTTTGGGGGCAATGCTCTATTGGATGATGATCATCACACTTTTTACAAATCAATGATTACAACTCGATACTAGAACAAAGTATGACTCTATATGGATGCCTCCGGCGGTGTACCGGGATATGCAATGAATCAAGAGTGACAAGTATGAAAAAATTATGAACGGTGGCTTTGCAACAAATACTATGTCAACTACATGATCATGCTAAGCAATATGATAATGATGAATGTGTCATGATAAATTGGATGGTGGAAAGTTGCATGGCAATATATCTCGGAATGGCTATGGAAATGCCATAATAGGTAGGTATGGTGGCTGTTTTGAGGAAGATATAAGGAGGTTTATGTGTGAAAGAGCGTATCATATCACGGGGTTTGGATGCACCGGCGAAGTTTGCACCAACTCTCGATGTGAGAAAGGGCAATGCACGGTACCGTAGAGGCTAGCAATGATGGAAGGGTGAGAGTGCGTATAATCCATGGACTCAACATTAGTCATAAAGAAGTCATATACTTATTGCAAAAATCTACAAGCCATCAAAAACCAAAGTATTACGCGCATGCTCCTAGGGGGATAGATTGGTAGGAAAAGACCATTGCTCGTCCCCGACCGCCACTCATAAGGAAGACAATCAAATAACACCTCATGTTTGAAATTTGTTACATAACGTTTACCATACGTGCATGCTACGGGACTTGCAAACTTCAACACAAGCACTTCTCAAATTCTCAACTACTCTACTATCATGACTTTGATATTATTACCTCCATATCTCAAAACAATTATCAAGCATCCAACTTTTCTTAGTATTCAACACACTCAAAAGAAAGTTTCACAAATCTTGAATACCAAGCATGTTATTATTAAGCAAATTACCATGCTATTAAGACCCTCAAAATAATTTAATTGAAGCATGAGAGATCAATAGTTTCTTTAAAACAAATCCACCACCGTGCTCTAAAAGATCTAAGTGAAGCACATAGAGCACAATTATAACGCTCAAAAGATATAAGTGAAGCACATAGAGCAAAACTACTTAGCTCAAAAAGATATAAGTGAAGCACATAGAGTATTCTATCAAATTCTAATTCATGTATGGCTCTCTCAAAAGGTGTGTACAGCAAGGATGATTGTGGCATACTAACAACCAAAGACACAAATAATGCAAGACGCTCCAAGCAAAACACATATCATGTTGGTGAATAAAAATATAGCTCCAAGTAAATTACCGATGGAAGTGGACGAAAGAGGGGATGCCTTCCGGGGCATCCCCAAGCTTTGACTTTTTGGTGTCCTTGGATTATATTGGGGGTGCCATGGGCATCCCCAAGCTTAGGCTCTTGCCACGCCTTGTTCCATAATCCATCACAAGAATTCACCCAAAACTTGAAAACTTCACAGCACAAAACTCAATAGAAATCTCGTGAGCTCCATTAGAGAAAGAAAATAAAAGACCACTTCAAGGTAATGTAATGAACTCATTATTTATTTCTATTGGTGTCAAACCTACTGTATTCCAACTTCTCTATGGATTATAAACTATTTTGCTAACCATAGATTCATCAAAATAAGCAAACAACACACGAAAAACAGAATCTGTCAAAAACAGAACAGTCTGTAGTAATCTGTAACTAACGCAAACTTATGGAACCCCAAAAATTCTAAAATAAATTGCTGGACGTGAGGAATTTATCTATTAATCATCTGCAAAAATAATTAACTAAATATCACTTTCCAAATAAAAATGACAGCAGTTCTCGTGAGTGCTAAAGTTTCTGTTTTTTACAGCAAGTTCAACAAGACTTTCCCCAATTCTTACCAACGGTTCTACTTGGCACAAACACTGATTAAACAAAAAAAACACAACCAAAACAGAGGCTAGATAACTTATTTATTAAATAACAGGAAGGATAAATATTGGGTTGTCTCCCAACAAGCGCTTTTCTTTAAATCCTTAAAGCTAGGCATTGATAATTTTAATGATCCTCACATGAAAGAAAAGAATTGAAGCAAAAAGAGAGCATCATAGAGCATGTGACAAACACATCTAAGTCTAACATTCTTCCTATGCATAGGCATCTTATAGGCAAACAAATTTCCAAGGCAAGCAAAAACTAGCGTATGCAAGGAAGCTGAAAGAAACAATAGCAATCTCAACATAACGAGAGGTAATTTAGTAACATGAAAATTTCTACCACCATATTTTCCTCTCTCATAATAATTGCATGAGGGATCATAAGCAAATTCAACAAAATAGCTATCACACAAAATATTTTCAACATGATCCATATGCATGCAAAGTTGACACTCTTCCAAAATAGTGGGATTAACATTAACTAAAGTCATGACCTTTCCAATCCCACTTTTATCAAAACTTTCATTAGATTGAACATTCTCCAAATATGTGGGATCTAAAGTTGACACTCTTCCAAACCCACTTTCAATAATACTGCAAACACTATTATCAATCTCATATTCATCATGGGTGAGGGAGCCCTGGATTAGGGGGGCTCCGGATAGCCGGACTACCTCCATTGGCCGGACTGTTAGACTATGAAGATACAAGATTGAAGACTTCGTCTCGTGTCCGGATGGGACTCTACTTGGCGTGGAAGGCAAGCTAGGCAATACGGATATGGATATCTCCTCCTTTGTAACCGACCTTGTGTAACCCTAACCCTCTCCGTAGGACAACAACCATAACATACAATCATAACATAGGCTAGCTTCTAGGGTTTAGTCTCTCTGATCTCGTGGTAGATCTACTCTTGTACTACCCATATCATCAATATTAATCAAGCAGGACGTATGGTTTTACCTCCATCAAGAGGGCCCGAACCTGGGTAAAACATCGTGTCCCCTGCCTCCTGTTACCATCCGGCCTAGACGCACAGTTCGGGACCCCCTACCGGAGATCCGCCGGTTTTGACACCGACATTGGTGCTTCCATTGAGAGTTCCTCTGTGTCTTCGCCGTTAGTCTTGATGGCTCCTACTATCATCGATAGCGATGCGGTCCAGCGTGAGACTTTTCTCCCCGGACAGATCTTCGTATTCGGCGGCTTTGCACTGCGGGCTAATTCGCTTGGCCATCTGGAGCAGATCGAAAGCTACGGCCCTGGCCATCAGGTCAGATTTGGAAGTTTGAACTACACGGCCGACATCCGCGGAGACATGATCTTTGACGGATTCGAGCCACAGCCGAGCGCGCCGCACTGTCGTGATGGGTATGACCTAGCTCTGCCGCCGAACAGTACCCCAGAGGCCGCACCCGCATCAGCTCCGACCCTTAGCTCGAAGCCAACTGCGCCAATTGAGGACGGGTGGTTAGACACCGCCTCAGGGGCTGTAGTCTCAACGGCGATCGAGCCAAACACCAGCATAATCCTCTACGCAGCCCGTGACTCCAAGGTGCCGGACTCTTTTCCGGACTCCGAACCATCCGCGCCCCTGCCAATCGAATCCGATTGGGCGCTGATCATGGAATTCACCGCCGCAGATATCTTTCAGCACTCGCCCTTCGGCGACATTCTGAATTCACTAAGGTCTCTCTCTTTGTCAGGAAAGCCCTGGCCGGATTATGGCCAACATGATTGGGATGCAGACAACAAAGAAATTCGACACCCACCCACCACCCACTTCATAGCCACTATCGATGATTTAACCGACATGCTCGACTTCGACTCCGAAGACATCGATGGTATGGACGACGATGTAGGAGACGAACATGAATCAGCACCTATAGGGCACTGGAAAGCCACCTCGTCATATGACATATACATGGTGGATACACCCAACGAAGGCAATGGCGGCGAGATAGCGGAGGATGACCCCTCCAAGAAGCAACCCAAGCACCGACGTCAGCGGCGCCGCTCTAAGTCCCGCCAAACCAAAAGTGGTGATACCAGCAAAGGAGACAATAACATTCCGGATAGTGCTGAAGATAACAACAATCCCCTCCAGCAAGATTTAGAGCAGGAGGATGAAGGAGCCAGCTCTCCTGAGAGAGCGGCAGACAGAGTGGAGGAGGAGGATCACATGCCCCCCTCCGAAGACGAGGCAAGCCTCGGCGATGATGAATTCACCGTACCAGAGGATCCCGTTGAACAAGAGCGCTTCCAGCGCCGGCTTATGGCCACGGTAAATAGCCTGAAGAAAAAGCAGCAGCAGCTTCAAGCTGATCAAGATCTGCTAGCTGACAAATGGACTAAAGTCCTTGCGGCCGAGGAATATAAACTCGAGCGCCCCTCCAAGAGTTACCCAGGGCGCAGGTTACTACCCTGACTGGAGGAAGAAGCGTATGATATGGCTGATCGGCCACCTCGTGGCCGCGATAGAGAGGCATTCCAGCCAAAAGCTCAGCCTCCACCCCAATGCCATCCAAATAAAAAGGCATGGGGAGATATGCCAGACCTGCGAGACATATTGGAGGACAAGGCAAAGCCTTCAAGATCGATCTACGGATCACGAGGGCGCACCAATCTGCGAGATGACTAACGTCACGCCAGATACAATAAAAGCAAATCTGGCCGGGCCGAACACAGCGGGCAAGACCCATTTGAACTGCGTCGTGATATAGCCCAATACAGAGGTGCCGCACACCCCTTATGCTTCACAGACGAAGTAATGGAACATCAATTCCCAGAAGGTTTCAAACCTGTAAATATTGAATCATATGACGGCACAACAGATCCCGCAGTATGGATTGAGGATTTCCTCCTCCACATCCACATGGCCCGCGGCGACGACTTACACGGCATCAAATACCTCCCACTAAAGCTCAAAGGACCAGCGTGGCATTGGCTTAACAGCTTGCCAGCGGACTCCATTAGCTGTTGGGAAGATCTGGAAGCCGCATTCCTCGACAACTTTCAGGGCACTAATGTGCGACCACCAGACGCCGATGATTTAAGCCACATAATTCAGCAGCCAGAAGAGTCGGCCAGGCAATTCTGGACTTGGTTCCTTACAAAGAAAAATCAAATCGTCAACTGTCGGGATGCGTAGGCCTTAGTGGCTTTCAAGCACAACATCCGAGATGAGTGGCTAGCCCGGCACCTTGGTTAGGAAAAGCCGAAATCTATGGCAGCTCTCACGACGCTCATGACCCGCTTTTGTGCGGGAGAAGACAGCTGGCTGGCTCGCAGTAATAACATATCAAAGAACCATGGTACCTCAGATACCAAGGACGGAAATAGCAGGTCACGTCGCAACAAGCATAAGCGCCGCATTAACATCGAAAATACTGAGGATACGGCAGTCAATGCCGGATTTAAAGGCTCTAAACCCGGTCAGCAGAAAAGGCCATTCAAACAAAGTACGCCGGGTCCGTCCAGCTTGGACCGTATACTTGATCGCTCGTGTCAAATACACGGCACCCCAGACAAGCCAGCCAATCACACCAACAGGGATTGTTGGGTGTTCAAGCAGGCCAGCAAGTTAATTACCGAAAACAAGGACAAGGGGCCGCATAGCGATGACGAGGAGGAGCCCCGGCAGCCGCACACTGGATGATAGAAGAGGTTTCCCCCGCAAGTGCGGACGGTGGACATGATATATACGCAACCCACATCCCCAAGAGGGAGCGGAAGCGTGCGCTCAGGGACGTATATGCGTTGGAGCCAGTCGCCCCAAAGTTCAAACCTTGGTCCTCCTGTCCGATCACCTTCGATCGCAGGGACGACCCTACTAGTATCCGTCATGGCGGATTCGCCGCACTGGTCCTAGACCCAATCATCGACGGATTCCACCTCACTCGAGTCCTTATGGAAGGCGGCGGCAGCCTGAACCTGCTTTATCAGGACACAGTGCGCAAAATGGGTATAGACCCCTCAAGGATAAAACCCACAAAAATGACCTTTAAGGGCGTCATTCTAGGCGTAGAGGCCCATTGCATAGGCTCAATTACACTGGAAGTGGTCTTCGCATCCCCGGATAACTTCCGAAGCGAAGAGTTAATCTTCGATATAGTCCCGTTCCGCAGTGGTTATCACGCGCCGCTTGGGCGAACCGCATTTGCTAGATTCAATGTGGTACCGCATTATGCATACCTCAAGCTCAAGATGCCAGGACCTCACGGAGTTATTACAGTCAATGGAAACACAGAGCGCTCTCTCCGAACAGAGGAGCACACTGCGGCCCTCGCAACAGAAGCGCAAAGTAGCCTCTCAAGGCAATCAACCAGTTCGGCGCTTCAAAGCCCGGACACCTTCAAGCGCGCTCAGGGCAATCGGCAAATAGACCGCCTGGCGCGATCTGAGCTCGCGTAGCAATACGGCGGCCACCCCAATCCCAGCCCAACGGCAATATGCGTGCCACGCGTACATAATTACGCATTAAAAATACCATGGGCACAGGTGGGGAGGGGGGCACAACTGCGGCACACCCCAAAACGCGGCCTAAACCGCACGAGGGGCTTCCCGTTTCATTATTTTTCTTTTTTCTTTCAGGACCTTAATCTCTGGAAACACTCTCCAGCAGCACCATTGCCGAACACATGATGCAGCAACCAAGGAGGCAGACAGCTACGTTATAACACGGAATTCCCAGGTTGATTACAGTAACGAGATAAATATTTGATTTCATATCATTCCTCAGCTTGCCCTTGGAAGGGACATAGTCCTACTCTTTGCTTATCGCACTATCTGTATCACTCTGCTTTAACGCAATTTTTTAATAAACAATGCATGATATTACGACTATTATTGCATTCTTGTTATATCTCTCCCTAATAATAAAACACGGATTGAGTCTCCGGGTTCACCATCGCGCCTTTTTGCAAAAATAGTCCCTGTGATTTTTAGAAATTAAACCCACCATCCCTATTTTAGTGAATCTGGAAAAAACGTTTCGTTTTTCTCTATTCGCGGCGAGGACCTGCAGCTGTTGAACAACGCGGGGTCGCGGGCGTGGAGGCAAGGCGGCGCAACGGCGACCCTGGCGACTTCAAGAGGAGGAGGCGCATGGCGCAGTCCGACAGACGGGGATTCTCATAATTTTTATCAACCCATAATTGTTTTTCTGATTTTAATTAATGTAAAGAAAATCCCCAAGACCAGCGGGTGTGTTAGTGTACACAATATTTGTTCTCCCAACTATGCGGACGTTGCTAGATTTGCCACATTTTTATTGTCTAAAGTAGGTATCTTAAAATAAGCATTGTATGTACAACATTTTTATTATCAGTGTGGTAATCTAAAAATAAAGTTGTTCACCCAATTAGTTGACTAGGATTCACATCGCAAGTTTAGAACTAGCATGCGAACCAACATGTGATTGAACGGTTAGGTGGACAGTATTTCCAGCCTACCAGGGTTCAATTCCTATACTCGATATTGGTGCTTGCACGATTCCTGAATTTCTTTCACGCTTTCCGTGATGTTTATTCAGTGAGGGGAGACCGACTATGAGGAGCCTCATGTGACTTCAAAAAATATTAAGATGTTATCCCGGCTCAATTTCTCAGAGTGTCCATATGGATAGGATGTGCGTGCGTGGTAAGTGTATGTTCGTGTATGTGAACGAATTCGATTTTACTGTGTTATGTTAAAAAAATTAGCTAGCGCCCCAAAGAATTCTATCATTAATTGATCTACTATTTTTGTCATTATACAACTATTCCTCTATCCGTTCAACCTAATTAATGATAATTGGCGTTTTCTTCCTAATGAAGCACGCCAACTTTTCTCTACCGTTGCAACGCACGGGCCTGTTTGCTAGTATATATATACCAGGGGCTTACAACCTAATAATTGGCATCCATTAATGACGCCTTGCAACCGTCCACTCTGGTACGGCCAATACACCAGGAGCTTACGTACCCCACAATGCGGTGTGAAAAGTCTGAACACTTTCACAAGTGCGGCACCCCGAACTTATAGCATTATATGCATTAGCTCCGAATCATGTCTTTGGTCAAATGTTGGGTTTGCCCGGCTCCTATGTTTTGGTACCTTACGTTACGCTCTATCGGCTAAGGTAGCGCTAGGAGAACTACTGCGATTGTGCCCCGGTTCTGCCGGGCTGAGCACCTCAGTAGAGAAAGCTAAAACTGATTATCATGATAAGGCGAGAGACTGGTCGCTGTTCGGGGTGGTTTTTCGAGTCCCTAAAGACTTATGCCGCTTAGGGCGAGGGGCCGGCCCTATCTGGCTTACAGGCGTGTATCGCGCCCCAAATTCGGCCTTCCGAATACCAGGGGCTTCGCCAAAATTTAAAATTATAGAATTCTATGGCTAAGTAAGAATGATAAAGCATTATTAGTCCGGTTGCCTTGTTCGTTGTGCTGAGCACCTCCCTCGAAGGACCCAAACATGGGAACAAGAGTGCTCAGGTTTATCCCGAACACCCCAGCACTCGTGGCATGGGGGCAGAAGCCGAGGACTAGCCATCTCTCAGATTGGATAAACAGCCAAACAGAAGGTAATATTTTAAATTCCAACAAGCATTGCATAGCGCATATGAAACAAGTTTTCATCCATACAGGATAAAACGAGCAAGTCTCATTTAAATATTACTTCTTTCGAACACTCATCCGCGATAAGACGGGCACCCGGCAGAACACCCTCGTAGTACATCTCAGGGTGGCGGTGCTCCTTGCCCTCCGGCGGCCCCTCCTTGATCAGCTTCACGGCATCTAGCTTGACCCACTGCAATTTCACATGGGCGGAAGCCCGGCGTGCACCTTCAATGCAGACAGATCGCTTGACGACCTCCAGCCATGGGCAGGCATTCACGAGCCGCCTCACCAGGCCGAAGAAGCTGTTCGGAAGGGCGTCGCTAGGCCACAACTGGACTATAAAGCTCTTCATGGCCTGATCGGCCGCCTTGTGCAGCTCGACCATCTGCTTCAGCTGGTCGCTCATTGGCACCGGATGTTCGGCCTCAGCATACTGAGACCAGAACATCTTCTCCGTCGAGCTTCCGTCCTCGGCCTGGTAAAATTGTGCGGCATCAGACACACTGCGGGGCAAATCTGCGAACGCTCCTGAAGAGCTCTGGATCCGGGTAAGTAATCGGTAATTTACTTTTACATGCTTCCTTTGCATATAGAAAGCCTTACCCGCCGCTATCTTCTTCATCGCGTCGATCTCTTGGAGGGCCTTTTGGGCTTCAGACTTGGCACTTTTTACACTCTCAAGGGCCGCGGCAAGCTCAGACTCCGGCGTCTTGGAGTCAAGCTCCAACACCTCGTGCTTCGCCAGAAGAGCCTCGAGCTCTTGCTGCACCTCGCCCACCCGAGCCTCGTGCTTCTCTCGCTCGGTGCGCTCCTTGGCCACTGTATCTTCGGCCTTGGTCAGCGCTTGCTTCCGGGTCGCCACCTCGGTCGTGGCCCCTGGCAAACATACAACGATCCTGTCATTTTGCAATCGCGTCCTTTTTTATATATACATATCTATAGACGGGGTATTACTTAGCCTTGTTCTCCTCGAGCTGCCTCTTGGCAAGGCCGAGCTCTTTCTTGGACCCCTCGAGGTCCTGCTTCAGTACGGCGACCTCCGTAGTTAGTGCGGCGGACGCCAGCAGCGAAGCCTGCATACGCATATTGACATACTTATATTAGACTCCTGTGATATTATTTGATCCTCTGTTCGGCTTTTCTTTGTGAACACCGAACAAAGCATCAGGGGCTACTGTCTATGCGGTAATATTTCTACTACATTTTAAAAAACTTACCTCAAAGCCTGTTAGGAGGCTAGCACAGGGTTCAGTCAATCCGCTCTTGGCGGACTGAACCTTGTGGATCACCGCACTCATGATAGTGTGGTGCTCCTCGTCGATGGAAGCGCTGCGAAGCGCTTCCAGCAGATTGTCCGGTGCCTCTGGATGGACAGAGGTCACCGGCACAGGCGTCTTGCCCCTCTTAGATGGAGGCCGCCTGCCCGAGCCCGGAACCGCTAGAGGGTCCGGAACGGTGTTCGGCTAAGGGCCGAACTCGGAGCTCTCGGGGGCCCCGTCCCCGCGGCTCCCGGAGTCCGGAAGGTCGCCTTGAGGCACCTCCAGGACTATCTCCCCTCGATCCAGTGCCTCTTGAGACAACACCTCGGTGTCATCGGCAGGATGAGGGGAGGTGGCGGTCGGGATTGGATCGCTATCCATGTCCGACAAGCACAAGGAGCCGTCCGATGATACATCGATACTGGCTCGTGGCGGCCTGCATAATTGCGTTCGGCGTTAGGGAAAGCAGTGCGATAAAGGAATCCTAGGAGTTACTCTGGTATCCGAATACTTACGATCTCCCTGGGGGCTTGACCCTAGGCAACCACTCGCCTTCGCCTTCGTCGGCGGCGGTGGAATTGTCTGGAAGGAGAGTCATTCCCTTCTTGGACCCTCCGGGGCGGCCTTCCTTTTCTTGTCTCCCCAGTCGGTGGGGGAGCATCTTCTTCTTCATCTTCCTCGTCTTCAGGGGAAGAGTGCGCCGCAGAGTCATCGGACGGTGAGTCCGACGACGCCTGGCGTCGGGAACTCTTTCGGGTCCCCTTGGCCTTCTTGGTCTTCTCCGGCACCTTATAAGGGGCCGGAGTCAGCATCTTCGCCAGAAGAGCGTCTGCGGGGCCTTCGGGCAAAGGAGCCGGACAGTCGATCTGTCCGGCCATCTTCTGCCAGTCCTATCAAAGGTACGGGAGTTTAGATCCCGCATGGAGTCAATCTATGTAAAAAGTAATTATCCTATGAAAGGTAAAGCAGCTTACCGCACTGGCTTGGCGCTTCGCGCTACATCCACGATCCTCAGTAATAGGGGGAGGGACCTCGGCACTTTTGAACAGCACCCTCCAGGCGTCTTCATGAGTTGTGTCGAAGAGCCTCTTCAGAGTTCGGTGCTGCGCCGGATTGAACTCCCACAAGTTGAACTCCCGTTGTTGGCACGGGAGTATCCGGCGGATGAGCATGACTTGGACTATGTTGACAAGCTTGAGCTTCTTGTCCACCATGTTTTGAATTCATGTTTGGAGTCTGGTCAGCTCTTTCGAACTACCCCAGGACAGGCCCTTCTCTTTCCAGGAGGTGAGCCGCGTGGGGATGCCAGATCGGAACTCGTGGGCTGGTGCCCATGCAGGGTCGTGCGGCTCGGTGATATAGAACCACCCCGATTGCCACCCCTTTATGGTTTCCACAAAGGAGCCCTCGAGCCATGTTATGTTGGGCATCTTGCCCACCATGGCGCCTGCGCACTCCGCCTGGCGGCAGCCCACCACCTTCGGCTTGACATTGAAGGTCTTCAGCCATAAGCTGAAGTGGGCTTGATGAGGAGGAAGGCCTCGCACACGACGATAAACGCCGAGATGTTGAGGATGAAGTTCGGGGCCAAATCGTGGAAATCCATGCCGTAATAAAACATGAGCCCCCGGACGAAAGGATGGAGGGGGAACCCCAGTCCGCGAAGGAAATGGGTGAGGAATACTACCCTCTCATGGGGCTTGGGGGTGGGGACGAGCTGCCCCTCATCTGGGAGCCGGTGCGCGATGTCGTCGGGAAGGTATCCGGCTCTCCTCAGTTTCTTGATGTCTCCCTCCGTGACAGAGGAGACCATCCACTTGCCTCCCGCTCCGGACATTATTGGAGAAGGTCAAGGTGGGAAGTGCGGACTTGGGTGCTAGAGCTCGAGTGTGCGAAAACGGATGGGTAAGGGAGGAAGAAGGCGTGGATAGAAAGGTGAATCTTATCCCTTTATATGGGTGGACGAAACTCGATTATCCCCCAAGCGCCGCAATTGATGGCGCGGGTGGGTTACCCACACCCGTATTGATGAGAATCCCATAATAAGGGGACACGATCTCTGCTTTGACAAGACGTGTCGAAAAACTGCCTCGCGTTATGTGCGGGGCTGGTTAAAGGAAACGGTTCGAATAATCACCGGGGCATGACGTAACGTCATGCTGCCAAAACAAGCCAACAAATTAGATCTGCGAAAATATTATTCTCTCTACGGTGGAATGTGGAACTTATTTTGCAGGGTCGGACACTATCCTCGTATTCAAATTCTTCTGCGGTGTATTCGGAGAAGGAACCCGCCTTGCAATGCCGAAGACAATACTGTGCGCCGGACTCATCGTCATTGAAGCCTGGTTCAGGGGCTACTGAGGGATTCCTGAATTAGGGGGTCTCCAGATAGCCGGACTACCTCCATTGGCCGGACTGTTAGACTATAAAGATACAAGATTGAAGACTTCGTCTCGTGTCTGGATGGTACTCTACTTGGCGTGGAAGGCAAGCTAGGGAATACGGATATGGATATCTCCTCCTTTGTAACCGACCTTGTGTAACCCTAACCCTCTCCGGTGTCTATATAAACCGAAGGGTTTTTAGTACGTAGGAGAACAACCATAACATACAATCATACCATAGGCTAGCTTCTAGGGTATAGCCTCTCTGATCTCGTGGTAGATCTACTCTTGTACTACCCATATCATCAATATTAATCAAGCAGGACGTAGGGTTTTACCTCCATCAAGAGGGCCCGAACATGGGTAAAACATCGTGTCCCCTGCCTCCTGTTACCATCCGGCCTAGACGCACAGTTCAGGACCCCCTACCCGAGATCCGCCGGTTTTGACACCGACAATGGGGCTTAAATAAATTTTCAATATCATAAGAAGAATCACCCCAATCATGATCATTACAACAAGTAGTAGACATAGAAAAACTAGCATCCCCAAGCTTAGGGTTTTGCATATTATTAGCACAATTGACATCAAGAGAATTTATAGTAAAATCATTGCAATCTTGCTTTTTATTCAAAGATCTATCGTGAATCGCTTCAAAAGTAATTCGTCACACTTTTCAGATTCACGAATTTCAAGCAAAACTTCATAAAGATAATCTAGTGCACAAAACTCACTAGCAATTGGTTCATCATAATTGGATCTCTTAAAAATATTAGCAAGTGGATGAGGATCCATAGATCTTAGGTTCTCTGTTTAGTAATAAATAAACAACTATTCCAACCACACGGGCAAACAAGAAACGGGCAAAAGGAGGCAAATAGAGAGGGAGGATAGAGAGAGAGGGCGAATAAAACGGCAAGGGTAAATTGGGGGGAGAGGAAAACGAGAGGCAAATGGCAAATAATGTAATGCGGGAGATAGGGATTGTGATGGGTACTTGGTATGTTGACTTTTTGCATAGACTCCCCGGCAATGGTGCCAGAAATCCTTATTGCTACCTCTTTAGCTTGCGTTGGATTTCCCCGAAGAGGAAGGGATGATGCAGCAGAGTAGCGTAAGTATTTCCCTCAGTTTTTGAGAACCAAGGTATCAATCCAGTAGGAGGCCACGCTCAAGTCCCTCGTACATGCAGAAAACGATAGCTACTCGCAACTAACGCGATTAGGGGTTGTCAATCCCTTCACGGTCACTTACGAGAGTGAGATCTAATAGATATAATATTTTTGGTATTTTTGGTATAAAGATGCAAAGTAAAAAGTAAAAAAGCAAAGCAAGATTAAAGTGATGGAGATTGATATGATGAGAATAGACCCAGGGGCCATAGGCTTCACTAGTGGCTTCTCTTAAAAGCATAAGTATTCTACGGTGGGTGAACAAATTACTGTTGATCAATTGACAGAATTGAGCATAGTTATGAGAATATCTAGGCATGATCATGTATATAGGCATCACGTCCGTGACAAGTAGACCGAAACGATTCTGCATCTACTACTATTACTCCGCTCATCGACCGCTATCCAGCATGCATCTAGAGTATTAAATTAAAAACAGAGTAACGCTTTAAGCAAGATGACATGATGTAGAGAGATAAATTCATGCAATATGAAATAAACCCCATCTTGTTATCCTCGATGGCAACGATGCAATACGTGCCTTGCTGCCCCTTCTATCACTAGGAAAGGACACAGCAAGATCGAACCCAAAGCTAAGCACTTCTCCCATGGCAAGAACTACCAATCTAGTTGGCCAAACCAAACGGATAATTCGAAGAGACTTGCAAAGATAACTAATGATACATAAGAGAATTCAGAGAAGATTCAAATATTATTCATAGATAGACTTGATCATAAACCCACAATTCATCGGTCTCAACAAACACACCACAAAAAGAAGATTACATCGAACAGATCTCCACAAGAGAGGGGGAGAACTTTGTATTGAGATCCAAAAAGAGAGAAGAAGCCATCTAGCTACTAACTATGGACCCGAAGGTCTGAGGTAAACTACTCACACTTCATCGGAGAGGCTATGATGATGTAGAAGCCCTCCGTGATGACGGCCTCTCCGGCGGAGCTCCGGAACAGGCCCCAAGATGGGATCTCGTGGATACAGAAAGTTGCGGCTATGGAATTAGGTTTTTGGCCCCGTCCCTGTTCGTTTGGGGGTACGTAGGTATATATAGGAGGAAGAAGTACGTCAGTGGAGCTTCGAGGGGCCCACGAGGCAGGGGGCGCGCCCTAGGGGGGGGGCGCCCCCACCCTCGTGACCGCCTCTCTGATGCCTTGGCGTAGGGTCCAAGTCTCCTAGATCACGTTCGGTAAGAAAATCACGTTCCCAAAGTTTTCATTCCGTTTGGACTCGTTTTGAAATTCCGTTTCTTCGAAACACTGAAATAGTCAAAAAAACAACAATTCTGGGCTGGGCCTCTGGTTAATAGGTTAGTCCCAAAAGTAATATAAAAATGGAAAATAAAGCCCAATATAGTCCAAAACAGTAAATAATATAGCATGGAGCAATCAAAAATTATAGATACGTTGGAGACGTATCAGGTGGTGTGGTGGCATGTCCGAAGAGGCGGCACGCGTCTCCGGGGTGTGCCCCCCCCCTCACGGACGGCGATGACACCGTAGTAGACGTTCTGCGGTAACGATGCGGCGTGAATATTATTAAATACTCAGAGCGCGATAAAATCATGAGTTTATTACACGACGTGGGCACATGTGCTATAGGACTGATGGTAATATTTCATAATTTTTGGTGATGAAGAAGTATCTGAACACTTCGGCATGTCTACGACTGTGGCCGGCGGCCTTCAGGGGCTAGCAGGCCGCCACTTGCGTAGGCGGCCTCTCACAAGTCTGGAAGTGTTGTGGCGGTTGCAAACGCCCAGCACGTGTCTCCGGGGTGTGCCTCCCTCACGGACGGCGCCGCCGCCGGCACCAGGAGGGGGGAAACAAACGCGTAGGGGCTACACGGAGGGCATCTTGTTGTGGGTCTGGCCTGGATGTTGCTCCAAAGTGTTTCTATGGGCTGACCTAACACAACTGGGTGGATAGGTCCACTGGTCAAAGCCCGTCCGTGCAAAGTCAAAGGGCTAGATCCCGTGGTCAAACGCTACAGGGTTAGGCTGGACGGGGGCCCTTGGGGTAGCAATGCCACCGGAGTGTCGCACCGGGACCTCATACATGCCGTACGGTGTGGTGGCATCTCCGAAGAGGCCACACACATCTCCGGGGTTTGGCCCCCTCCAAGTGACGGCGGCACTGCCTTGCGTGGAGGGGGGGCACACCGCAGAGCCCCAAGACGGGCGTCTACGCATGCCTGAACACTTTCACATATGCATCGGGACCCGTGCGATGTTTTGGTGACATAGCTACACCCGGAATTTCCCACTAACTAGAATTACCTCCGTGTTGACCGTTTCCCCCCTCCGTGACACGGCGATAGCGACGTTCGTAACGGGGGGCAATCGATATACCATCGGGGTATGTTTTTTAAGATAAGGCATAATTATCTTATGGAAAAACAAAAACTAAAATAAATTAAAAATAAAATAAATGTATGCCGACGGCATAGCCGTCGGCATAGCTATGCGCACACTGCACTCCCACAGATCGTTGTCGTGGAATGGCACACGGATCGATGATGTGGCAGAGGGGCATGGGCCAGACCTATGCCGACGGCTACGCCGTAGGCATATCTCTGCCACACAACGCCCCCCCCCCCACACGCTCAGATCGATGACGTGTCGACGACGCGGATCGGTGATGTCAGCAACACTATGCCGGCGTAGGTTCAACACCGTCAAACGGTCAGCGTTGACCGGGTAGGTGGGCCTAGGCTATGCCGACGGCCTGTGCTACGCCGATGGGCCGCGTAGGCGTATCTGGAACGGTGCCGACGGCCTCATCTATGCCAACGGCCCTGTAGGCTTAGATGGATGTATGCCGACGGCTTTTCTACACCTACGGCCAGTCCTAAGCCGTCGGGATAGGTCTATCTATGCCAACGGGGGCCGTCGGCATAGATGAGGCCGTCGGCCTAAGCTGATTTTCTGGTAGTGACTGCATGTAATGTAGTTTCTGAATCTTAACCATAAAAAATGCTCCCTTTGCTCACAAAAGAGTACTTCTATAATGATATTACGTTTTCCGAACAACTACTGGTAAACTATGGAACAATTTATCTGAGCTCACTCATGCTTTGTTTACATTCTTACCATCTTAATTTACTGCTTGCGAATTGTCTGTCCTAGCTGATTTGTGTAGATTTTTCAAATTAGTAATCATTAAAGCTCGTTATGATCTTTGTTGTCTTCTACAGTGAAATGAGTAATGTCTGTAATTATGCATGCTAGTCTAATTAATTTGCCTGTGAATAATAGAATATGGTGGGTATAACATCAACAATATGACTAGGCATAGTTGACTATTTATCATATAATTCTTGACCAATTATAGCTAAAGAGCTAGCCTTGCCATTTGTTCATTTGCAACTAAAATTATTCTTTACACAGACTCTTGAGTACGCAATTAAAATTCTTGCATTGCATGTTCATTTGTTTATCCTCTGACTTTTTAAGATTATTGCTTTGCTTCATGACTTCTGGTATGCCCATACTTTCTTCTTGTTCTAGTGCTTGTGTTGTGTCCATACGAGCTATAGCAGTATTTTGTGCTGTGGATGTTGCAAGTGATATGCAGCTACTTATTTCAGACTGACAAAACTTACACTATTTGCATGTATCTGGCACTTGTCTCTGATGAAGTACACATAAAGTGGTTGTCCTGGCTCATGCCTGGAAATTTGATTTGAAAATAATTTCTTTCCAAACATGCACATGTTAAGACCGATAGACTGAAATATGTTGCCTCACTTGCTAATTTGTTATAGGAACATGTATAAGTCATGAAGAAAGCAATAGCAACATACTAAACGATCGGGTGCTAAGCTAATGGAATGGGTCATGTCAATCAAATCATTCTCTTAATGATGTGATCCCGTTAATCAAATAACAACTCATTGTTCATGTTTAGGAAACATAACCATCTTTGATTAACGAGCTAGTCAAGTAGAGGCATACTAGTGACACTTTGTTTGTCTATGTATTCACACATGTATTATGTTTCCGGTAATACAATTCTAGCATGAATAATAAACATTTATCATGATTATAAGGAAATAAATAATAACTTTATTATTGCCTCTAGGGCATATTTCCTTCAGTCTCCCACTTGCACTAGAGTCAATAATCTAGATTACACCGTAATGATTCTAACACCCATGGAGCCTTGGTGCTGATCATGTTTTGCTCGTGGAAGAGGCTTAGTCAATGGGTCTGCAACATTCAGATCTGTATGTATCTTGCAAATCTCTATGTCTCCCACCTGGACTAAATCCCGGATGGAATTGAAGCGTCTCTTGATGTGCTTGGTTCTCTTGTGAAATCTGGATTCCTTTGCCAAGGCAATTGCACCAGTATTGTCACAAAAGATTTTCATTGGACCCGATGCACTAGCTATGACACCTAGATCGGATATGAACTCCTTCATCCAGACTCCTTCATTTGCTGCTTCCGAAGCAGCTATGTACTCCACTTCACATGTAGATCCCGCTACAACGCTTTGTTTAGAACTGCACCAACTGACAGCTCCACCGTTTAATGTAAACACGTATCCGGTTTGCGATTTAGAATCGTCCGGATCAGTGTCAAAGCTTGCATCAACGTAACCATTTACGACGAGCTCTTTGTCACCTCCATATACGAGAAGCACATCCTTAGTCCTTTTCAGGTATTTCAGGATGTTCTTGACCGCTGTCAAGTGATCCACTCCTGGATTACTTTGGTACCTCCCTGCTAGACTTATAGCAAGGCACACATCAGGTCTGGTACACAGCATTGCATACATGATAGATCCTATTGCTGATGCATAGGGAACATCTTTCATATTCTCTCTATCTTCTGCAGTGGTCGGGCATTGAGTCTTACTCAATTTCACGCCTTGTAACACAGGCAAGAATCCTTTCTTTGCTTGATCCATTTTGAACTTCTTCAAAATTTTGTCAAGGTATGTTGTTTGTGAAAGTCCAATTAAGCGTCTTGATCTATCTCTATAGATCTTAATGCCTAATATGTAAGCAGCTTCACCGAGGTCTTTCATTGAAAAACTCTTATTCAAGTATCCCTTTATGCTATCCAGAAATTCTATATCATTTCCAATTAATAATATGTCATCCACATATAATATCAGAAATGCTACAGAGCTCCCATTCACTTTCTTGTAAATACAGGCTTCTCCAAAAAGTCTGTATAAAACCAAATGCTTTGATCACACTATCAAAACATTTATTCCAACTCCGAGAGGCCTGCACCAGTCCATAAATGGATCGCTGGAGCTTGCACACTTTGTTAGCTCCCTTTGGATCGACAAAACCTTCTGGTTGCATCATATACAACTCTTCTTCCAGAAATCCATTCAGGAATGCAGTTTTGACATCCATCTGCCAAATTTCATAATCATAAAATGCGGCAATTGCTAACATGATTCGGACAGACTTAAGCATCGCTACGGGTGAGAAGGTCTCATCGTAGTCAATCCCTTGAACTTGCCGAAAACCTTTTGCGACAAGTCGAGCTTTGTAGACAGTAATATTACCGTCAGCGTCAGTCTTCTTCTTGAAGATCCATTTATTATCAATTGCTTGCCGATCATCGGGCAAGTCAACCAAAGTCCATACTTTGTTCTCATACATGGATCCATCTCAGATTTCATGGCTTCAAGCCACTTTGCGGAATCTGGGCTCACCATTGCTTCTTCATAGTTCGTAGGTTCATCATGATCTAGCATCATGACTTCCAGAATGGGATTACCGTACCAAGCTGGCGCGGATCTTACTCTGGTTGATCTACGAGGTTCAGTAGTATCTTGTTCTGAAGTTTCATGATCATTATCATTGACTTCCTCACTAACTGGTGTAGGTGTCATAGAAACAGTTTTCTGTGATGTACTACTTTCCAATAAGGGAGCAGGTACAGTTACCTCGTCAAGTTCTACTTTCCTCCCACTCACTTCTTTCGAGAGAAACTCCTTCTCTAGAAAGTTTCTGAATTTAGCAACAAAAGTCTTGCCTTCGGATCTGTGATAGAAGGTGTATCCAATAGTTTCCTTTGGATATCCTATGAAGACACATTTCTCCGATTTGGGTTCGAGCTTATCAGGTTGAATCTTTTTCACATAACATCACAGCCCCAAACTTTCAGAAACGACAACTTTGGTTTCTTGCCAAACCACAGTTCATAAGGCGTCGTCTCAACGGATTTTGATGGTGCCCTATTTAACGTGAATGCGGCCGTCTCTAGAGCGTATCCCCAAAACGATAGCGGTAAATCAGTAAGAGACATCATAGATCGCACCATATCCAGTAAAGTACGATTAAGACGTTCGGACACACCATTACGCTGAGGTGTTCCGGGTGGCGTGAGTTGCGAAACTATTCCACAATTTTTCAAATGTACACCAAACTCGTAACTAAAATCTCCTCCACGATCAGATCGTAGAAACTTTATTTTCTTGTTACGATGATTTTCAACTTCACTCCGAAATTCCTTGAACTTTTCAAATGTTTCAGACTTTTGTTTCATTAAGTAGATATACCCATATCTGCTTAAATCATCTGTGAAGGTGAGAAAATAACGATATCCGCCACGAGCCTCAATATTCATCGGACCACATACATCTGTATGTATGATTTCCAACAAATCTGTTGCTCTCTCCATAGTACCGGAGAACGGTGTTTTGGTCATCTTGCCCATAAGGCACGGTTCGCAAGTACCAAGTGATACATAATAAAGTGGTTCCAAAAGTCCATCAGAATGGAGTTTCTTCATGCGCTTTACACCGATATTACCTCAACGGCAGTGCCACAAATAAGTTGCACTTTCATTATCAACTCTGCATCTTTTGGCTTCAACATTATGAATATGTGTGTTACTACTATCGAGATTCAACAAGAATAGACCACTCTTCAAGGGTGCATGACCATAAAAGATATTACTCACATAAATAGAACAACCATTATTCTCTGATTTAAATGAATAACCGTCTCGCATAAAACAAGATCCAGATATAATGTTCATGCTTAACGCTGGCACCAAATAACAATTATTTAGGTCTAATACTAATCCCGAAGGTAGATGTAGAGGTAGCGTGCCGACTGCGATCACATCGACTTTGGAACCGTTTCCCACGCGCATCGTCACCTCGTCCTTAACCAATCTTCGCTTGATCCGTAGTCCCTATTTCGAGTTGCAAATATTAGCAACAGAACTACTATCAAATACCCAGGTGCTACTGCGAGCATTAGTAAGGTACACATCAATAACATGTATATCACATATACCTTTGTTCACCTTGCCATCCTTCTTATCCGCCAAATACTTGGGGCAGTTCCGCTTCCAGTGACCAGTCTGCTTGCAATAGAAGCACTCAGTTTCAGGCTTAGGTCCAGGTTTGGGTTTCTTCTCTTGAGTAGCAACTTGCTTGCCGTTCTTTTTGAAGTTCCCCATCTTCTTCCCTTTGCCCTTTTTCTTGAAACTAGTGGTCTTGTTGACCATCAACACTTGATGCTCCTTCTTGATTTCCTCCTCCGCAGCTTTCAGCATCGCGAAGAGCTCGGGAATAGTCTTGTTCATCCCTTGCATATTGTAGTTCATCACAAAGCTCTTGTAGCTTGGTGGCAGTGATTGAAGAATTCAGTCAATGACGCAATCATCTGGAAGATTAACTCCAAATTGAATCAAGTGATTATTATACCCAGACATTTTGAGTATATGCTCACTGACAGAACTGTTCTCCTCCATCTTGCAGATATACAACTTATTGGAGACTTCATATCTCTCAATCCGGGCATTTGCTTGAAATATTAACCTCAACTCCTGGAACATCTCATATGCTCCATGACGTTCAAAACGTCGTTGAAGTCCCAATTCTAAGCCGTAAAGCATGGCACACTGAACTATCAAGTAGTCATCAGCTTTGCTCTGCCAGATGTTCATAACATCCGGCGTTGCTCCTGCAGCAGGCCTGGCACCCAGCGGTGCTTCCAGGACGTAATTCTTCTGTGCAGCAATGAGGATAATCCTCAAGTTACGGACCCAGTCCGTGTAATTGCTACCATCATCTTTCAACTTTGCTTTCTCAAGGAACGCATTAAAATTCAACGGAACAACAGCACGAGCTATCTATCTACAATCAAACATAAACAAGCAAGATACTAATCAGGTACTAAGTTTCATGATAAATTTAAGTTCAGTTAATCAAATTAATTAAAGAACTCCCACTTAGATAGACATCCCTCTAATCCTCTAAGTGATTACGTGATCCAAATCAACTAAACCATAACCGATCATCACGTGAGATGGAGTAGTTTTCAATGGTGAACATCGTTATGTTGATCATATCTACTATATGATTCACGCTCGACCTTTCGGTCTCCGTGTTCCCAGGCCATATCTGTATATGCTTGGCTCGTCAAGTATAACCTGAGTATTCCGCGTGTGCAACTGTTTTGCACCCATTGTATTTGAACGTAGAACCTATCACACCCGATCATCACGTGGTGTCTCAGCACGAAGAACTTTCGCAATGGTGCATACTCAGGGAGAACACTTCTTGATAATTTAGTGAGAGATCATCTTATAATGCTACCGTCAATCAAAGCAAGATAAGATGCATAAAAAGGATAAACATCACATGTAATCAATATAAGTGATATGATATGGCCATCATCATCTTGTGCTTGTGATCTCCATCTCCGAAGCACCGTCGTGATCACCATCGTTACCGGCGTGACACCTTGATCTCCATCGTAGTATCGTTGTCGTCTCGCCAAGCTTGTGCTTCTACGACTATCGCTACCGCTTAGTGATAAAAGTAAAGCATTACATCGCGATTGCATTGCATACAATAAAACGACAACCATAAGGCTCCTGCCAGTTGCCGATAACTCGGTTACAAAACATGATCATCTCATACAATAAAATTCAGCATCATGTCTTGACCATATCACATCACAACATGCCCTACAAAAACAAGTTAGACGTCCTCTACTTTGTTGTTGCAAGTTTTACGTGGCTGCTACGGGCTTAAGAAAGAACCAATCTTACCTACGCATCAAAACCACAACGATAGTTTGTCAATTTGACTCCGTTTTAACCTTCGCAAGGACCGGGCGTAGCCATACTTGGTTCAACTAAAGTTGGAGAGACAATCGCCCGCAAGCCACCTATGTGCAAAGTACGTCGGGGGAACCGATCTCGCGTAAGCGTACGCGTAATGTTGGTCCGGGTCGTCTCGTCCAACAATGCCGCCGAACCAAAGTATGACATGCTGTTAGGCAGTATGACTTATATCGCCCACAACTCACTTGTGTTCTACTCATGCATATAACATCAACATAAATAACCTAGGCTCTGATACCACTGTTGGGTTTCGTAGTAATTTCAAAAATTTTCCTACGCACACGCAAGATCGTGTGATGCATAGCAACGAGGGGAGAGTGTGATCTACATACCTAGTAGATCGACAACGGAAGCGTTTGGTTGATGTAGTCGTACGTCTTCACGATCCGATCGATCAAGCACAGAAACTACGGCACCTCCGAGTTCGAGCACACGTTCAGCTCGATGACGATCCCCGGACTCCGATCCAGCAAAGTGTCGGGGAAGAGTTCCGTCAGCACGACGGCGTGGTGACGATCTTGATGCACCACAGCAGCAGGGCTTCGCCTAAACTCCGCTACAGTATTACCGAGGACTATGGTGGCTGGGGGCACCGCACACGGCTAAGGAATAGATCACGTGGATCAACTTGTGTGTCTAGAGGTGCCCCCTGCCTCCGTATATAAAGGAGCCAAGGGGGAGGGGCCGCCGGCCAGGAGGAGGGCGCAGGAGGAGTCCTACTCCTACCGGGAGTAGGACTCCCCCCCCCCCAATCCTAGTTGGACTAGGATTCCCCGAGGGGGAAAGAGAGAGAGGGGGCCGGCCACCTCTCCTAGTCCTAATAGGACTAGGGGAAGGGGGAGGCGCGCGGCCACCTTGGGCTGCCCCTTTCTCCTTTCCACTAAAGCCCATTAAGGCCCATTTTGCTCCCGGGGGGTTCCGGTAACCTCCCGGTACTCCGGTAAAATCCCGATTTCACCCGGAACACTTCCGATGTCCAAATATAGGCTTCCAATATATCAATCTTTATGTCTCGACCATTTCGAGGCTCCTCGTCATGTCCGTGATCACATCCGGGACTCCGAACTAACTTCGGTACAACAAAATGCATAAACTCAGAATATAACTGTCATCGTAACCGTAAGCGTGCGGACCCTACGGGTTCGAGAACAATGTAGACATGACCGAGACACGTCTCTGGTCAATAACCAATAGCGGGACCTGGATGCCCATATTGGCTCCTACATATTCTACGAAGATCTTTATCGGTCAGACCACATAACAACATACGTTTGTTCCCTTTGTCATCGGTATGTTACTTGCCCGAGATTCGATCGTCGGTATTCCAATACCTAGTTCAATCTCATTACCGGCAAGTCTCTTTACTCGTTCTGTAATACATCATCCTGCAACTAACTCATTTAGTTGCAATGCTTGCAAGGCTTAAGTGATGTGCATTACCGAGAGGGCCCAGAGATACCTCTCCGACAATCGGAGTGACAAAACCTAATCTCGAAATACGCCAACCCAACATGTACCTTTGGAGACACCTGTAGTACTCCTTTGTAATCACCCAGTTACGTTGTGACGTTTGGTAGTACCCAAAGTGTTCCTCCGGTAAACGGGTGTTGCATAATCTCATAGTTATAGGAACATGTATAAGTCATGAAGAAAGCAATAGCAACATACTAAATGATCGGGTGCTAAGCTAATGGAATGGGTCATGTCAATCAGATCATTCTCTTAATGATGTGATCCCGTTAATCAAATAACAACTCATTGTTCATGGTTAGGAAACATAACCATCTTTGATTAATGAGCTAGTCAAGTAGAGGCATACTAGTGACACTTTGTTTGTCTATGTATTCACACATGTATTATGTTTCCGGTTAATACAATTCTAGCATGAATAATAAACATTTATCATGATTATAAGGAAATAAATAATAACTTTATTATTGCCTCTAGGGCATATTTCCTTCAGTCTCCCACTTGCACTAGAGTCAATAATCTAGATTACACCGTAATGATTCTAACACCCATGGAGTCTTGGTGCTGATCATGTTTTGCTCGTGGAAGAGGCTTAGTCAATGGGTCTGCAACATTCAGATCCGTACGTATCTTGCAAATCTCTATGTCACCCACCTAGAGTAGATCCCGGATGGAATTGAAGCGTCTCTTGATGTGCTTGGTTCTCTTGTGAAATCTGGATTCCTTTGCTAAGGCAATTGCACCAGTATTGTCACAAAAGATTTTCATTGGACCCGATGCACTAGGTATGACACCTAGATCGGATATGAACTCCTTCATCCAGACTCCTTCATTTGCTGCTTCCGAAGCAGCTATGTACTCCGCTTCACATGTAGATCCCGCTACAACGCTTTGTTTAGAACTGCACCAACTGACAGCTCCACCATTTAATGTAAACACGTATCCGGTTTGCGATTTAGAATCATCCGGATCAGTGTCAAAGCTTGCATCAACCTAACCTTTTACGACGAGCTCTTTGTCACCTCCATATACGAGAAGCATATCTTTAGTCCTTTTCAGGTATTTTAGGATGTCCTTGACCGCTGTCCAGTGATCCACACCTGGATTACTTTGGTACCTCCCTGCTAGACATATAGCAAGGCACACCTCAGGTCTGGTACACAGCATTGCATACATGATAGATCCTATCGCTGATGCATAGGGAACATCTTGAGCTGTAAGTACTTGTTCTACTTGAGTGGTAACCATAGAAGCATGTTTACTAATAAGTTTAAGTTCACCTTTGACATTAGCCATATAATCACCCAAGTGTTCAAGCATATTTGAATTGTATTTCAATTGTCTACCAAAATAAGCATTAAAGTCTTCTTGCTTAGCCATAAATTTATCAAACTCATCTAAGCATGGGCTAGCAAACTTAGTAAATGGGTTTCAGCTTTATCATATCTATAGAGAGAATTTACCTTTACTACCTGTGTCGGGTTATCAATACCATGAGTTTCTTCAAGAGGTAACGGATTAAGATCATAAGTTTCTTCAACAGGCGGTAAATTAAGACCATGTATTTCTTCAATAGGAGGTAAATTCTTAACATCTTCAGCTTTAATACCTTTTTCTTTCATAGATTGCTTTGCCTCTTGCATATCTTCAGGACTGAGAAATGGAATACCCCTCTTCTTCGGAGTTGGTTTAGGAATAGGCTCAGGAATTGGCTCCGGAGGTGTCCAATTATGTTCATTTGTCAACATATTATTCAATAGAATTTCAGCTTCATCCGGTGTTCTTTCCCTGAAAACAGAACCATCACAACTATCCAGGTAATCTCTGGAAGCATCTGTTAGCCCATTATAAAAGATATCAAGTATTTCATTTTTCTTAAGAGGATGATCAGGCAATGAATTAAGTAATTGGAGAAGCCTCCCCCAAGCTTGTGGGAGACTCTCTTCTTCAATTTGCACAAAATTATATATATCCCTTAAAGCAGCTTGTTTCTTATGAGCAGGGAAATATTTAGCAGAGAAGTAATAAATCATATCCTGGGGACTACACACATAACCAGGATCAAGAGAATTAAACCATATCTTAGGATCACCCTTCAATGAGAACGGAAATATTTTAGGGATATAAAAGTAACGAGTTCTCTCATCAGTAGTGAACAGGGTGGCTATATCATTTAATTTAGTAAGATGTGCCACAACAGTTTCAGATTCATGACCATGAAAAGGATCAGATTCAACCAAAGTAATTATATCAGGATCAACAGAGAATTCATAATCCTTATCAGTAACACAGATAGATGAAGTAGCAAAAGTAGGGTCAGGTTTCATCCTAGCATTTAGAGATTGCTTATTCCATTTAGCTAATAACCTCTTAAGTTCGTATCTATCTTTGCAAGCTAAAATAGCTAAAAGAGGCTTCTTGATCAAAAACATAACCCTCAGGAATAACAAGTGATTCTTCATCATCACTTTCATCAGTATTATCAGATTCAATATTTTCAATTTCTCTAGCCCTAGCAAGTTGTTCATCAAGGAATTCACCAAGTGGCACAGTAGTATCAAGCATAGAAGTAGTTTCATCATAAGTATCATGTATAGCAGAAGTAGCATCAGCAATAACATGCGACATATCAGAACGAATAGCACAAGTAGTTTTAGGTGTCGCAAGCTTACTCAAAACAGAAGGTGAATCAAGTGCAGAGCTAGATGGCAGTTCCTTACCTCACCTCGTAGTTGAGGGATAAATCTTGGTTCTTGGATCTTTCAAGTTCTTCATAATGATAAGCAGATATAAATCCCAAGTGACTCAAAGAATAGAGCTATGCTCCCTGGCAATGGCGCCAGAAATAGTCTTGATAACCCACAAGTATAGGGGATCGCAACAATTTTCGAGGGTAAAGTATTCAACCCAAATTTATTGATTCGACACAAGGGGAGCCAAAGAATACTCTCAAGTATTAGCAGCTGAGTTGTCAATTCATCCACACCTGGAAACTTAGTATCTGCAGCAAAGTATTTAGTAGCAAAGTAATATGATAGTAGTGGTAATGGTAGCAAAGGTAATAGTAGTAAAAGTAATGTTTTTGGTATTTTGTAGTGATGATAGCAATAGCAACGGGAAAGTAAATAAGCGAAGAACAATATATGGAAAGCTCGTAGGCAATGGATCAGTGATGGAGAATTATGCCGGATGCGGTTCATCATGTACCAGTCATAACCTAGGGTGACACAGAACTAGCTCCAGTTCATTGATATAATGTAGGCATGTATTCTGAACATAGTCATACATGCTTATGGAAAAGAACTTGCATGCCATCTTTTGTCCTACTCTCCCGTGACAGCGGGTTCCTTACGGAAACTAAGGGATATTAAGGCGTCCTTTTAATAGAGTACCGGAACAAAGCATTAACACATAGTGAATACATGAACTCCTCAAACTACGGTCATCATCGGTAAGTATCCCGATTATTGTCACTTCGGGGTTAACGGATCATAACACATAATAGGTGACTACAGACTTGCAAGATAGGATCAACAACACTCATATATTGATGAAAACATAATAGGTCCAGATCTGAAATCATGGCACTCGGGCCTAGTGACAAGCATTAAGCATAGCAAAGTCATAGCAACATCAATCTCAGAACATAGTGGATACTAGGGATCAAACCCTAACAAAACTAACTCGATTACATGATAGATCCCATCCAACCCATCACCGTCCAGCAAGCCTACGATGGAATTACTCACGCACGGCGGTGAGCATCATGAAATTGGTGATGGAGGATGGTTGATGATGACGATGGCGACGGATTCCCCTCTTCGGAGCCCCGAACGGACTCCAGATCAGCCCTCCCGAGAGGTTTTAGGGCTTGGCGGCAGCTCAGTATCGTAAAACACGATGAATTCTTTTCTCTGATTTTTTTTCTCCCCGAAACACAACATATAGTGTTGGAGTTGGAGTCGGAGGAGATACAGGGGGCCCACGAGGTAGGGGGCACGCCCCCCACCGTCGTGGAGAGGTGGTGGGCCCCCTGGCCTTCATCTTTTGCAGGTATTTTTTTATATTTTCCAAAAAGGTTCTCCGTGAAATTTCAGGTCATTCCGAGAATGTTTGTTTCTGCACATAAATAACATCATGGTAATTCTGCTGAAAACAGCATCAGTCCGGGTTAGTTCCATTCAAATCATGCAAGTTAGAGTCCAAAACAAGGGCAAAGTGTTTGGAAAAGTAGATACGACGGAGATGTATCAACGTACCCTCTCCGTCACAAATCCGAAGTGCTGCCCACGCTGCATACATTTGCCGCCTTCATTTCCACTCAGTTCCACCTGCCCATCCTTTGCATACAGACGGACAATGGCAAAGAATTTGACAACCTAGCCTCACGCGATCTCTTCTCCAGCCTAGGTATAGCCCTCCGCATGTCGTGTCCATACACATGGCCACAAAACGGACGCGCCGAACGGGCGCTTCGCACCCTCAACGACATCACCCATTCCTTGCTCATTCATGCCTCCATGCCATATGTCTACTGGGCCGAAGCTCTGCAAACCGCCACCTTCTTGCTCAATCGACGTCCGTGTCGACCTCGACATGATCACAACCCCTTCTTCCTTCTCTATGGCACAGAACCCAACTACACTACTATTAGGGTTTTTGGTTGTCTGTGCTACCCTAACCTCAGCGCAACCACACCGCACAAACTGGCACCCCGATCGGCTCCCTGTGTGTTTCTTGGTTACTCACCAAACCACATGGGTTATCGTTGTCTCAATCGCGCCACAGGCAAAGTAGTCATATCCCGACATGTCGTGTTCGACGAGCATCAGTTCCCGTTATCTGAAACCACAGCTGAGTCTATCTCTGACCCCGATGAGCTCCACTACGCACCATGCATACCCCAGCGGCCCTCATCTATGCATCCATGCGCCCCTCGTCCGCCTCATACCCTGCCTCCTCCCCATGACGCCCCTGCCGTCCTGCCTAGCCTTGCCATATCAGCCACGGCTATGCCCCTAGCGCATCCACTCCTCTAACGACAGGCCTTCCAACGTCGCCACTGCTGCCGATCACGCCGGACAACTCATCGCCCATTCCCTCGCCACCACGCACCACGCCCCCCCCCCCCCCCCCCCCCCCCCCCCCCCCCCCCCCCCGACGGCGCCCTCACCCAGCTCCTACACATACGATGGTCACTCGTGCACAGGCTGGCAAGTTCTTCCCAAACCCTAAATACATCCAAGCCCTCACCACTTCCACCACTGCCCCAGCCGTCTCCCCTGTACCCAAAACTGTGCGTGCCGTGCTGCGCTGCGTGATCCCCATTGGCTAACTGCAATGCAGATGGAGTACAGGGCACTGATGGAGAACCGGACGTGGAGCCTCGTCCCGCGCCCTCCGGGCACCAACATCGTCACCAGCAAGTGGTTGTTCCACCACAAACTCAAGGCTGACGGCAAGCTGGATTGCTACAAGGCGCGATGCGTCGTCCGTGGCTTCTCATAGTAGCCGGGCATTGACTTCGACGAGACGTTCTCGCCCGTCGTCAAGGCGGCCACCATCCGCGTCGTGCTCACTATCGCCGTTGCTCGTCGGTGGCCCATTCATCAGATGGATGTGAACAATGCCTTCCTCCACGGACGCCTCGCCGAGCGTGTCTACTGCCAGCAGCCGGCCGGCTTCGGCGACGCCAACTACCCCGATCATGTGTGCCAGCTGGACAAGTCGCTCTACGGCTTGAAACAGGCTCCACACGCCTGGTTCGCGCGTTTCGCCACCTTCATTCACGGGCTCGGCTTCATCGACTCACGGTCCGACCCGTCCCTCTTCGTCCTCCACAACAGCGCAGGCACGGCATAGCTACTGCTCTACGTCGACGACATTGTGCTCACCGTGTCCACGCCTGCGCTTCTCCAACACCTCCAGCAGCTCCTCTTTCCAGAATTCTCGATGAAGGATCTCGGCCCGCTCCACTACTTCATCGGCGTCGCCATGATGAGGACGCCCGACGGCTTCTTCCTCTCTCAACGCAAATATGTTGCGGAGCTACTCGAATGCGCCAACATGCCAAGTGCAAACCGGTGCCCACACCGGTCGACACCCACTCCAAGATCTCCGCGACGGATGGCGCACCGGTCCCTGACGCCTCCCAGTATCGCAGCCTGGTCGGCGCCCTGCAGTACATGACCATGACACGGCCCGACATCGCCTATGCCGTGCAGCAGTGCTGCCTGGTCATGCACGATCCGCGCACTCCCCACCTTGCCTTGATGAAGCGCAGTCTGCGCTATCTCAGTGGCACCACCGAGCATGGTCTCCATCTGCACCCGTCAGCGTTGCTCGCGCTCACCGCGTACTCAGACGCGGACTGGGCAGGCTTCCTGGACACGCGGCGCTCCACCTCCGGCTACGCCGTCTACCTCGGCGACTCTTTGGTCTCTTAGTCCTCCAAGCGCCAAGCTACGGTCTCCCACTCGAGCGCAGAAGCAGAGTACCGTGCCGTCGCCAACACCGTCGCGGAGTGCTACTGGCTTCGCCAGCTTCTCGGTGAGCTGCGTGTCTCCCTCCCCAAGGCCACGGTCATCTTCTGCGACAACATTTCGTCCGTCTACATGGCTTCCAACCCCGTACACCATCGACGCATGAAACACATCGAGCTCGACATCCACTTCGTCTGAGAGAAGGTCGCTCTTGGTCACCTCCGCGTCCTGCACGTGCCCACCGAGCATCAGTTCGCTGACGTCCTGACCAAGGGGCTCCCGACACCGGCGTTCCAAGAGTTCCGGTCCAGCTTATGCATCCGGCCACCAGAAGCTTCAGCTGCGGAGGGGTGTAAACAGTTGCTGCCCTAGACTAGCTGCACGGCCATGCACGTCGTGCATGCCCCCCCCACTCCCCGCACGTCGCGTGTCCCACTGACCCTCTCTCTCCTGTGCTATGCGCCCTGTACATGTACGGCTCGTGTATATATTCACAGGAATGCAATGAGAGCACCTAAGGTACATTACTCTCTCGATCTCTCCCGCTCACAGTATGTGGCTATCTTGCTGTTGTTGGCTGCTGTGGCCTTGAGTTGCTGCTCTGTGATATCAGCAACATATTAACTGACATTTGCTGTCTCGGCATCTGGTCGCCGTGATTGATCATACAAATTAACTACTCTGTGGTCAGCTCATCAAGGAGCTGGTTGCTGATGATGTATTGTTGATCTGGATGAGAAAACATCCTTGATCAACTGACCCTTTTTTTTAAGAACTTGATCATCCGAGAATTACGACTCCAAACTCCAAACTTCAGCATTTAGGCCTTCTCTATAGTTATGTGAAGGGAAGAGCTCTTGCCATGTAACTGAAATATTGCCTATTGAGTTATATATATGGAGCAGCTGGATCATGGTAACTCACAGCATTTCTCTTTTAGAATTTTGCTTGTTTGAAGGAGTTGTCCAAGAAGATTGTATCTTTTCTCAAAGGTTTGTTGTGCATCAACAACATATTAATGAAATAAATGTTGGTCGTCAAGAGCTTATCTCAGTGGATCCTAGTACGCAATACGTTATCAAATATGGGATTAACAATTTTTTTACATTTTAAATTTATTGGCATCAATATTAGTGATTTATAGATAAATCAAGTTACAAGTTTCTAAAATTCTTGGATTGAACTTTGTAAATGTTTTTTATTTGAATTTTATCTGAAGCTCCCGCCCGACGCCGATATCCTCTTTGATATCCTCTCCTTGCGGCCTCTACCCATTTGCTGTTTGCTCAAATCTACATCTTAATACTGCCCTATTTTCAGGGATTCAAATTTCAGGCTGGAATCAACAAGCCCACATAATCTTCAGTTTTCCACAATTATGTTTTGCTTATTGTTCTATGGTAAGGTTGTAATTTGCTGGTGTGGTGCTGCCCTGCTTTGATTTGGGGATTCATCTGGGATCTAATTTTGACCGAACAAAGCTGGTTTGTTGGCTGCCTGCTGGTGTCACCTGATGGTACTGTGCTACAGAGAGAGATATTTTTCCAGCAAATAGAAGTGGCCAGTTAGTTAAGTTGAGGATTTGTGCGTCCTCTTCTTCAGGACTGTAGCTTGTGGTTTCAGTCAGATAGTTAAGTTGCATTTTCAGTCAGACACATGTTTGTTATTTTGCCTGCTTTTTTCTCGATTGTGCACTCTTGCCGTTCGTCTCGTGCAATGCTGAAGTTGTTCATGCGGTGGACTGGATGAAAGTGAGTACCTGACTAGCACTTTGGTTGTCCCTGTTTTGTGATAAAAAACTTTGACTGAATATTGAATCAGTAATGTTTCTTTTCAGCAATCCTTCTGCTATTGCCACTACTTCTGTTCATCAAGATATCTGTCCATGCATATCTTCTTGATGAACAGTAATAAAACCTTGGATGCCCATAAATATGTTAGATAATCACCTGCATTTACTAAACATATATGTACTTACATTTTTTTGTACTTTTATATGCTTCAACTCCAGCTAACAATCTGCTGATAAGAAGCGGTCCCAACAGATTTTATGCATTCAAAAAGAATTCTAACTTCATCAAACGAATTATAGGACCAACCGTAGGTTTCATGGACGTGTGAATCAGCAGACAAGTCTCATTGTGTTTCTATATGTGTGCCAAAGAAGAACTATACAATACAAAGCAAACCAATATACTTTGCATCTCTATATGACAGTCATAGATCGGGCAGGTAACTGCAAAGCTACTAATTTTCATGTAGCTATGTCAGTTTTGTTATGTTTTCCTCATGTTTCCTTAAGACAATAGAAGCATCCTACTTTTGAGTCTATATGTTAGTTTATGAGTTGTATCCAGTGTCGAATACAATTCAATTGAACATGTTCTGCCACTTTTAGGTAACCATTCACGTGCATATGCAGTTTGATACCATGTGAAGGAAATGACTGATTTTTTTAAGAAATTCATCTGGTATGTTTGGTGAAGTTGCATTCAACAAAGAAGATATGTTTAATTGTGACGAAATTTTACAGGTAATATCTATCCATGGGTATTCTCAGTCTCTTGCTTGGAGAAACTTTTTTTTGCCCCATTGGTTGCAAGTAAACATCAACCTCAAATTTTAGTCATATTATCAGAATACTGGAACAGGAAAAAGGGGTGTACTGTACTTTCAAAAGCTGGTGTTACTTGAGAACTTAATGATGCCTTTGTTCGATGTAAATAATTTCATTTTTAAGAAAAGGCTGGGACATCTACTGTTGTTTTGTATCTTAGTGTTACAATGTAAATCATTTGTGGTAGCAAACATGTTAACCAGGGCGCAAGTGTGTGATTCATGTTGTAGTGTACTTAAATCAGTTTTTTTATAGTCCACAGAACTAACTACATGCTTCATTTGATTTTGTGTTCTTCTTTTTTCTTTTCTTTTTTTCTTTGTCTCAGAGCTGAATGTGAGTTTCAATATGAGACATCTCAAGTCTGAAGTCCAAACCATGCAACCTCGTCTTGGACTATGAAAATATGAGCCTTTGGGCTTCCTTCCAATCGGTTGGTGCCTCAAGAAGACTCAAATAGGGTGGAAGACTGATTTGAGCTTCGGTTTTGTTGGCAAATCGAGGGGACGAGGGATGGAGGAGACACCAAGTCATGGAGAAAAAATTTGAGCCTAGACCCATGGCCTTGAGTTGTGTGCATGTGTGGTGCCACAAATTGGCGCCCTTTAGGCGGCGATTAGACACTAAGTGGTCATGCGTGGACATGTGAGGGACCCATCCTACCTGAGTGGAACAAATCCATGACACAAGTGAAGGAAATATGCCCTAGAGGCAATAATAAAGTTATTATTTATTTCCTTATATCATGATAAATGTTTATTATGTTGGGGAACGTAGCAATAATTCAAAATTTTCCTACGTGTCACCAAGATCAATCTATGGAGTCATCTAGCAACGAGGGAGGAGTGAATCTACATACCCTTGTAGATCGCGCGCGGAAGCGTTCAAGAGAACGGGGTTGATGGAGTCGTACTCGTCGTGATCCAAATCACCGATGATCCTAGCGCCGAACGGACGGCACATCCGCGTTCAACACACGTATGGAGAAGCGACGTCTCCTCCTTCTTGATCTAGCAAGGGGGGAGGAGAGGTTGATGGAGATCCAAGAGCACGACGGCGTGGTGGTGGAAGTAGCGGGATTCCAATAGGGCTTCGCCAAGCGCTGTGGGAGGAGGGAGATGTGTCATGGGAGGGAGAGGGAGGCGCCAGGCCTTAGGTATGGTTGCCCTCCCTTCCCCCCACTATATATAGGGCCAAGGGAGAGGGGGGGGCGCAGCCTTGGCCCTTCCTCCAAGGAAGGGTGCGGCCAGGGAGGAGTCCCTCCTCCCCAAGGCACCTCGGAGGTGCCTTCCCCCTTTAGGACTCTTCCTTTTCCTCTTCTCTTGGCGCGTGGACCTCTTGGGGCTGGTGCCCTTGGCCCATATAGACCAAGGCGCACCCCCTACAGCCCATGTGGCCCCCCGGGGCAGGTGGCCCCACCCGGTGGACCCCCGGGACCCTTCCGGTGGTCCCGGTACAATACCGGTGACCCCGAAACTTGTCCCGATGGCCGAAATAGCACTTCCTATATATAATTCTTTACCTCCGGACCATTCCGGAACTCCTCGTGACGTTCGGGATCTCATCCGGGACTCCGAACAACTTTCGGGTTACCGCATACCAATATCTCTATAACCCTAGCGTCACCGAACCTTAAGTGTGTAGACCCTATGGGTTCGGGAGACATGCAGACATGACCGAGATGACTCTCCAGTCAATAACCAACAGCGGGATCTGGATACCCATGTTGGCTCCCACATGTTCCATGATTATCTCATCGGATGAACCACGATGTCAAGGACTTAATCAATCCCATATACAATTCCCTTTGTCTATCGGTACGACACTTGCCCGAGATTCGATCGTCGGTATCCCGATACCTTGTTCAATCTCGTTACCGGCAAGTCTCTTTACTCATTCCGTAACACATCATCCCGTGATCAACTCCTTGATCACATTGTGCACATTATGATGATGTCCTACCGAGTGGGCCCAGAGATACCTCTCCGTCACACGGAGTGACAAATCCCAGTCTCGATTCGTGCCAACCCAACAGACACTTTCGGAGATACCTATAGTGTACCTTTATAGCCACCCAGTTATGTTGTGACGTTTGGCACACCCAAAGCACTCCTACGGTATCCGGGAGTTGCACAATCTCATGGTCTAAGGAAATGATACTTGACATTAGAAAAGCTTTAGCATACGAACTACACGATCTTTGTGCTAGGCTTAGGATTGGGTCTTGTCCATCACATCATTCTCCTAATGATGTGATCCCGTTATCAATGACATCCAAGTCCATGGTTAGGAAACCGTAACCATCTATTGATCAACTAGCTAGTCAACTAGAGGCTTACTAGGGACATGGTGTTGTCTATGTATCCACACATGTATCTGAGTTTCCTATCAATACAATTCTAGCATGGATAATAAACGATTATCATGAACAAGGAAATATAATAATAATAACTAATTTATTATTGCCTCTAGGGCATATTTCCAATAGTCTCCCACTTGCACTAGAGTCAATAATCTAGTTCACATCGTCATGTGATTAACACTCACAGGTCACATCGCCATGTGACCAACATCCAAAGAGTTTACTAGTGTCACTAAACTAGTTCACATCGTCATGTGATTAAGACCAATGAGTTCTGGGTTTGATCATGTTTTGCTTGTGAGAGAGGTTTTAGTCAACGGGTCTGAATCTGTCAGATCCGTATGTACTTCGCAAATCTCTATGTCATCTTGTAGATGCAGCTACTACGCTATATTTGGAGCCATTTCAAATAACTGTTCTACATGGAGCTATTCTAAATTGTTGCTCCATTATACGTATCCGGTATCTCTACTCAGAGCTATCCGGATAGGTGTTAAGCTTGCATCGACATAACTCTTTACGAAGAACTCTTTTACCACCTCCATAATCGAGAAAATTCCTTTGTCCACTAGTTACTAAGGATAACTTTGACCGCTGTTCTGTGATCCATTCTTAGATCACTCTTGTACCCCTTGACTGACTCATGGTAAGGCACATTTCAGGTGTGGTACACAGCATAGCATACTGTAGAGCCTATGTCTTAAGCATAGGGGACGACCTTCGTCCTTTCTCTCTATTCTGCCGTGGTCGAGCTTTAAGTCTTAACTTCATACCTTACAACTCAGGCAAGAACTCCTTCTTTGACTGATCCATCTTGAACACCTTCAAGATCATGTCAAGGTATGTGCTCATTTGAAAGTACCATTAAGCATTTTGATCTATCCTTATAGATCTTGATGCTCAATGTTCAAGTAGCTTAATCCAGGCTTCAATTGAAAAACACTTTCCAAATAACCCTATATGCTTTCCAGAAATTCTACGTCATTTCTGATCAACAATATGTCAACAACATATATTTATCAGAAATTATATAGTGCTCCCACTCACTTCTTTGGAAATACAAGTTTCTCATAAACTTCGTATAAACCCAAAATCTTTGATCATTATCAAAGCATACATTCCAACTCCGAGATACTTACTCCAGTCCCTAGAAGGATTCCTGGAGCTTTGCATACTTATTAGCATCTTTCAGGATTGACAAAACCTTCCGGTTTGTATCACATACAACCTTTCCTCAAAAAACGTCGAGGAAACAATGTTTTGACATCCTATCTGCAAGATTTCATAAATAATGCAGTAATCGCTAATATAATTCCAACAGACTCTTAGCATCGCTACGAGTGAGAAAGTCTCATCGTAGTCAACTCCTTGAACTTGTCGGAAAACATCTTAACGACAAGTCGAGCTTTCTTAATGGTAATACTTACCATCATTGTCCGTCTTCCTTTCAAAATCCATATGTACCTAACAGCCTTACGACCATCAAGTAGTTCTCCCAAAGTCTACACTTTGTTTTCATACATGGATCCTCTCTCGGATTTTATGGCCTCGAGCCATTTATCGGAATCCGGGCCCACCATCGCTTCTCCATAGCTCGTAGGTTCATTGTTGTCTAGCAACATGACTTCCAAGACAGGATTACGTACCACTCTGAAGTAGTACGCATCCTTGTCATCCCTCGAGGTTTGGTAGTGACTTGATCTGAAGTTTCATGATCACTATCATAAGCTTCCACTTCAATTGGTGTAGGTGCCACAGGAACAAATCCCTGTGCTCTGCCACACACTAGTTGAAGAGACGGTTCAATAACCTCATCAAGTCTCCACCATCCTCCCACTCAATTCTTTCGAGAGAAACTTTTCCTCGAGAAAGGACCCGATTCTAGAAACAATCCCTTATTGCTTTCGGATCTGAGACAGGAGGTATACCCAACTGTTTTTGGGTGTCCTATGAAGATGCATTTATCCTCTTTGGGTTCGAGCTTATCAGCCTGAAACTTTTTCACATAAGCGTCGCAGCCCCAAACTTTTAAGAAATGACAGCTTAGGTTTCTCTAAACCATAGTTCATATGGTGTCATCTCATCGGAATTACGTGGTGCCCTATTTAAAGTGAATGTGGTTGTCTCCAATGCCTAACCCAGAAACTATCATGGTAATTCGATAAGAGACATCATGGTATGCATCATATCCAATAGGGTGTAGTTATGATGTTCGGACACACCATCACACTATGGTATTCCAGGCTGTATCAGTTGTGAAACAATTTCCACAATGTCTTAATTCTTTGCCAAACTCGTAATTCAGATATTCATCTCTATGATCATATCATAGATCTTTTATCCTCTTGTCACGACGATCTTTCAAGTTCACCCTGAAATTACTTGAACCTTTCAATAATTCAGACTCGTGATTCATCAAGTAAATATACTCAACATCTACTCAAATCATCTGTGAAGTAAGAACATAACGATATCCACTACATGCCTCAGCACTCATTGGACTGCACACATCAAAATGTATTACTTCCAACAAGTTGCTTTCTAGTTCCATTTTACTAAAAACGAGGCTTTCAGTCATCTTGACCATGTGGTATGATTTGCATGTCTCAAGTGATTCAAAACCAAATGAGTCCAAACGATCCATTTGCATGGAGTTTCTTCATGCATATACACCAATAGACATGGTTCGCATGTCTCAAACTTTTCAAAAACGAGTGAGCCCAAAGATCCATCAACATGGAGCTTCTTCATGCATTTTATACCGATATGACTTAAGTGGCAGTGCCACAAGTAGGTGGTACTATCATTACTATCTTTTGGCATGAACATGTGTATCACTATGATCGAGATTCACTAAACCATTCATTTTAGGCGTAAGACCATTGAAGGTATTATTCAAATAAACAGAGTAACCATTATTCTCCTTAAATGAATAACCGTATCGCGATAGACATAATCCAATCATGTCTATGCTCAACGCAAACACCAAATAACAATTATTTAGGTTTTAATACCAATCTCGATGCTAGAGGGAGCGTGCGATGCTTGATCATATCAACCTTGGAAACACTTCCAACACATATCGTCAGCTCACCTTTAGCTAGTCTCCATTTATTCCGTAGCTTTTATTTCGAGTTATTAACACTTAGCAACCGAACCGGTATCTAATACCCTGGTGCTACTAGGAGTACTAGTAAAGTACACATTAACACAATGTATATCCAATATACTTCTATCGACTTTGCCAGCCTTCTCATCTACCAAGTATCTAGGGTAATTCTGCTCCAGTGGCTGTTCCCCTTATTACAGAAGCACTTAGTCTCGGGTTTGGGTTCAACTTTGGGTTTCTTCACTAGAGCAGCAGCTGATTTGCCGTTTCATGAAGTATCCCTTCTTGCCCTTGCCCTTCTTGAAACTAGTTGTTTCACCAACCATCAACAATTGATGCTCCTTCTTGATTTCTACTTTTGTGGTGTCAAACATCGCGAATATCTCAAGGATCATCATATATGTCCCTGATATATTATAGTTCATCACGAAGCTCTAGCAGCTTGGTGGTAATGACTTCGGATAAACATCACTATCTCATCTGGAAGATCAACTCCCACTCGATTCAAATGATTGTTGTACTCAGACAATCTGAGCACAAGCTCAACAATTGAGCTTTTCTCCCTTAGTTTGCAGGCTAAGAGAATCGTCGGAGGTCTTATACCTCTTGACGTGGGCACGAGCCTGAAATCCCAATTTCATCCCTCGAAACATCTCATATGTTTCGCGACGTTTCAAAACCGTCTTCGGTACCTCAATTCTAAACCATTTAACTGAACTATCATGTAGTTATCAAAATGTGTATGTCAGATGTTCGCAACATCCACAGACGACGTTCGAGGTTCAGCACACTGAGCGGTGCATTAAGGACATAAGCCTTCTATGAAGCAATGAGGACAATCCTCAGTTTACGGACCTAGTCCGCAAAATTACTACTATCAACTTTCAACTAAATTTTCTCTAGGAACATAACTAAATAGTAGAACTGAAGCGCGAGCTATGACATAATTTGCGAAGACCTTTTGACTATGTTCAGGATAATTAAGTTCATCTTATGAACTCCCACTCAGATAGACATCCCTCTAGTCATCTAAGTGATTACATGATCCGAGTCAACTAGGCCGTGTCCGATCATCACGTGAGACGGACTAGTCAACGTCGGTGAACATCTTCATGTTGATCGTATCTTCTATACGACTCATGCTCGACCTTTCGGTCTTCTGTGTTCCGAGGCCATGTCTATACACATGCTAGGCTCGTCAAGTTAACCCTAAGTGTTTCGCATGTGTAAAACTGTCTTACACCCGTTGTATGTGAACGTAAGGATCTATCACACCCGATCATCACGTGGTGCTTCGAAACGACGAACTTTAGCAACGGTGCACAGTTAGGGGAGAACACATTCTTGAAATTGTAATGAGGGATCATCTTATTTACTACCGTCGTTCTAAGCAAATAAGATGTATAAACATGATAAACATCACATGCAATCAAATAATAGTGACATGATATGGCCAATATCATATAGCTCCTTCGATCTCCATCTTGGGGCTCCATGATCATCTATTACAAGAACATGATCAATCTCATACATCACATATATCATTCATCACATCCTTTTGGCCATATCACATCACATAGCACACCCTGCAAAAACAAGTTAGACGTCCTCTAATTGTTGTTTGCATGTTTTACGTGGCTGCTATGGGTTTCTAGCAAGAACGTTTCTTACCTACGCAAAAACCACAACGTGATATGCCAATTGCTATTTACCCTTCATAAGGACCCTTTTCATCGAATCCGATCCGACTAAAGTGGGAGAGACAGACACCCGCCAGCCACCTAATGCAACTAGTGCATGTCAGTCGGTGGAACCGGTCTCACGTAAGCATACGTGTAAGGTTGGTCCGGGCCGCTTCATCCCACGATGCCGCCGAATCAAGATAAGACTAGTAACGGCAAGCATATTGAACAAAATCAACGCCCACAACTACTTTGTGTTCTACTCGTGCATAGAAACTACGCATAGACCTAGCTCATGATGCCACTGTTGGGGAACGTAGCAATAATTCAAAATTTTCCTACATGTCACCAAGATCAATCTATGGAGTCATCTAGCAACGAGGGAGGAGTGGATCTACATACCCTTGTAGATCGCACGCGGAAGCGTTCAAGAGAACGGGGTTGATGGAGTCGTACTCGTCGTGATCCAAATCACCAATGATCCTAGCGCCGAACGGACGGCACCTCCGCGTTCAACACACGTACGGAGCAGCAAAGTCTCCTCCTTCTTGATCCAGCAAGGGGGAGGAGAGGTTGATGGAGATCCAACAGCACGACGGCGTGGTGGTGGAAGTAGCGGGATTCCAACAGGGCTTCGCCAAGCGCTGTGGGAGGAGGGAGATGTGTCATGGGAGGGAGAGGGAGGCGCCAGGCCTTAGGTATGGTTGCCCTCCCTTCCCCCCACTATATATAGGGCCAAGGGAGAGGGGGGGACGCAGCCTTGGCCCTTCCTCCAAGGAAGGTTGCGGCCAGGGAGGAGTCCCTCCTCCCCAAGGCACCTCGGAGGTGCCTTCCCCCTTTAGGACTCTTCCTTTTCCTCTTCTCTTGGTGCATGGGCCTCTTGGGGCTGGTGCCCTTGGCCCATAGAGACCAAGGCGCACCCCCTACAGCCCATGTGGCCCCCCGGGGCAGGTGGCCCCACCCGGTGGACCCCCGGGACCTTTCCGGTGGTCCCGGTACAATACCGGTGACCCCGAAACTTGTCCCGATGGCCGAAATAGCACTTCCTATATATAATTCTTTACCTCCGGACCATTCCGGAACTCCTCGTGACGTCCGGGATCTCATCCGGGACTCCGAACAACTTTCGGGTTACCGCATACCAATATCTCTATAACCCTAGCGTCACCGAACCTTAAGTGTGTAGACCCTACGGGTTCGGGAGACATGCAGACATGACCGAGATGACTCTCCGGTCAATAACCAACAGCGGGATCTGGATACCCATGTTGGCTCCCACATCTTCCACGATGATCTCATCGGATGAACCACGATGTCAAGGACTTAATCAATCTCGTATACAATTCCCTTTGTCTATCGGTACGACACTTGCCCGAGATTCGATCGTCGGTATCCCGATACCTTGTTCAATCTCGTTACCGGCAAGTCTCTTTACTCGTTCCGTAACACATCATCCCGTGATCAACTCCTTGATCACATTGTGCACATTATGATGATGTCCTACCGAGTGGGCCCAGAGATACCTCTCCGTCACACGGAGTGACAAATCCCAGTCTCGATTCGTGCCAACCCAACAGACACATTCGGAGATACCTGTAGTGTACCTTTATAGCCACCCAGTTACGTTGTGACGTTTGGCACACCCAAAGCACTCCTACGGTATCCGGGAGTTGCACAATCTCATGGTCTAAGGAAATGATACTTGACATTAGAAAAGCTTTAGCATACGAACTACACGATCTTTGTGCTAGGCTTAGGATTGGGTCTTGTCAATCACATCATTCTCCTAATGTTGTGATCCCGTTATCAATGACATCCAATGTCCATGGTCAGGAAACCGTAACCATCTATTGATCAACGAGCTAGTCAACTAGAGGCTTACTAGGGACATGGTGTTGTCTATGTATCCACACATGCATCTGAGTTTCCTATCAATACAATTCTAGCATGGATAATAAACGATTATCATGAACAAGGAAATATAATAATAATAACTAATTTATTATTGCCTGTAGGGCATATTTCCAACATATTATTCATGCTAGATTTGTATTAACCGGAAACATAATACATGTGTGAATACATAGACAAACAGAGTGTCACTAGTATGCCTCTACTAGACTAGCTCGTTAATCAAAGATGGTTATGTTTCCTAACCATGGACAAAGAGTTGTTATTTGATTAACGGGATCACATCATTAGGTGAATGATCTGATTGACATGACCCATTCCATTAGCTTAGCACCCGATCGTTTAGTATGTTGCTATTGCTTTCTTCATGACTTATACATGTTCCTATGACTATGAGATTATGCAACTCCCGTTTGCCGGAGGAACACTTTGTGTGCTACCAAACATCACAACGTAAATGGGTGATTATAAAGGTGCTCTATAGGTGTCTCCAAAGGTACATGTTGGGTTGGCGTATTTCGAGATTAGGATTTGTCACTCCGATTGTCGGAGAGGTATCTCTGGGCCCTCTTGGTAATGCACATCACATAAGCCTTGCAAGCATTTTAACTAATGATTTAGTTGTGAGATGATGTATTACGGAACGAGTAAAGAGACTTGCTGGTAACGAGATTGAACTAGGTATTGAGATACCGACGATCGAATCTCGGGCAAGTAACATACCAATGACAAAAGGAACAACGTATGTTGTTATGCGGTCTGACCAATAAAAGATCTTCGTAGAATATGTAGGAGCCAATATGAGCATCCAGGTTCCGCTATTGGTTATTGACCGGAGACGTGTCTCGGTCATGTCTACATTGTTCTCAAACCCGTAGGGTCCGCACGCTTAAGGTTTCGATGACAGTTATATTATGAGTTTATGCATTTTGATGTACCGAAGTTTGTTCGGAATCCCAGATGTGATCACGGACATGACGAGGAGTCTCGAAATGGTCGAGACATAAAGATTGATATATTGGAAGCCTATATTTGGATATCGGAAGTGTTCCGGGTGAAATCAGGATTTTACCGGAGTACCGGGAGGTTACCGGAACCGCCCGGGGAGGTATATGGGCCTTAGTGGGCTTTAGTGGAAGAGAGAAGAGGTGACCAGGGCTGGGCCGTGTGCCCCTCCCCCCCTTGTCCGAATAGGACAAGGAGAGGGGGCCGGCGCCCCCCTTCCTTCTCTCTCTCCTCTTTCCCCCCTCCCGTATCCTATTCCATCTAGGAAAGGGGGGAATCCTACTCCCAGAGGGAGTAGGACACCTCCTGGCGCGCCCTCTCCTGGCCGGCCGCACCCCCCCTTTGAACCTTTATATACGGAGGCGGGGAGGACCCCTAGAGACACAAGTTGATCCACGTGATCATATTCTTAGCCGTGTGCGGTGCCCCCTTCCACCATAGTCCTCGATAATATTGTAGCGGTGCTTAGGCGAAGCCCTGCGACAGTAGTACATCAAGATCGTCACCACGCCATCGTGCTGACGGAACTCTTCCCCAACACTTTGCTGGATCGGAGTCCGGGGATCGTCATCCAGCTGAACGTGTGCTAGAACTCGGAGGTGCCGTAGTTTCGGTGCTTGATCGGTCGGGCCGTGAAGACGTACGACTACATCAACCACGTTGTGCTAACGCTTCCGTTGTCGATCTACAAGGGTATGTAGATCACACTCTCCCCTCTCGTTGCTATGCATCACCATGATCTTGCGTGTCCGTAGGAATTTTTTTGAAATTACTACGTTCCCCAACAGTGTCATCCGAGCCTAGGTTTTATATGTTGATGTTATATGCAGGAGTAGAACACAAGTGAGTTGTGGGCGATATAAGTCATACTGCTTACCAGCATGTCATACTTTGGTTCGGCGGTATTGTTGGACGAAGCGGCCCTGACCGACATTACGCGTACACTTACGCGAGACCGGTTCTCCCGACGTGCTGTGCACAAAGGTGGCTAGCGGGTGACAGTTTCTCCAACTTTAGTTGAACCAAGTGTGGCTACGCCCGGTCCTTGCGAAGGTTAAAACAGCACCAACTTGACAAACTATCGTTGTGGTTTTGATGCGTAGGTAAGATTGGTTCTTGCTTAAGCCCGTAGCAGCCACGTAAAACTTGCAACAACAAAGTAGAGGACGTCTAACTTGTTTTTGCAGGGCATGTTGTGATGTGATATGGTCGAGACATGATGCTAAATTTTATTGTATGAGATGATCATGTTTTATAACCGAGTTATCGGCAACTGGCAGGAGCCATATGGTTGTTGCTTTATTGTATGCAATGTAATCGCGCTGTAATGCTTTACTTTATCACTAAGCGGTAGCGATAGTCGTAGATGCATAAGATTGGCAAGACGACAACGATGCTACGATGGAGATCAAGGTGTCGCGCCGGTGACGATGGTGATCACGACGGTGCTTCGAAGATGGAGATCACAAGCACAAGATGATGATGGCCATATCATATCACTTATATTGATTGCATGTGATGTTTATCTTTTATGCATCTTATCTTGCTTTGATTGACGGTAGCATTATAAGATGATCTCTCACTAATTATCAAGAAGTGTTCTCCCTGAGTATGCACCATTGCGAAAGTTCTTCGTGCTGAGACAACACGTGATGATCGGGTGTGATAGGCTCTATGTTCAAATACAACGGGTGCAAAATAGTTGCACACGTGGAATACTCAGGTTATACTTGACGAGCCAAGCATATACAGATATGGCCTCGGAACACGAAGACCGAAAGGTCGAGTGTGAATCATATAGCAGATATGATCAACATAGCAATGTTCAATAATGAAACTACTCCATCTCACGTGATGATCGGACATGGTTTAGTTGATTTGGATCACGTAATCACTTAGAGGATTAGAGGGATGACTATCTAAGTGGGAGTTCTTAAGTAATATGATTAATTGAACCTAAATTTATCATGAACTTAGTACCTGATAGTATCTTGCTTGTTTATGTATGATTGTAGATAGATGGCCCGTGCTGTTGTTCTGTTGAATTTTAATGCGTTCCTTGAGAAAGCAAAGTTGAAAGATGATGGTAGCAATTACACGGACTGGGTCCGTAACTTGAGGATTATCCTCATTGCTGCACAGAAGAATTACGTCCTGGAAGCACCGCTGGGTGCCAGGCCTGCTGCTGGAGCAACACCAGATGTTATGAACGTCTGGCAGAGCAAAGCTGATGACTACTCAATAGTTCAGTGTGCCATGCTTTACGGCTTAGAATCGGGACTTCAACGACGTTTTGAACGTCATGGAGCATATGAGATGTTCCAGGAGTTGAAGTTAATATTTCAAGCAAATGCTCGGATTGAGAGATATGAAGTCTCCAATAAGTTCTATAGCTGCAAGATGGAGGAGAACAGTTCTGTCAATGAGCATATACTCAAAATGTCTGGGTATAATAATCACTTGATTCAATTGGGAGTTAATCTTCCAGATGATTGCGTCATTGACAGAATTCTTCAATCACTGCCACCAAGCTACAAGAGCTTCATGATGAACTATAATATGCAAGGGATGAATAAGACTATTCCCAAGCTCTTCGCAATGCTGAAAGCTGCTGAGGTAGAAATCAAGAAGGAGCATCAAGTGTTGATGGTCAACAAGACCACTAGTTTCAAGAAAAAGGGCAAAGGGAAGAAGAAGGGGAACTTCAAAAAGAACAGCAAGCAAGTTGCTGCTCAAGAGAAGAAACCCAAACCTAAACCTAAGCCTGAAACTGAGTGCTTCTACTGCAAGCAGACTGGTCACTGGAAGCGGAATTGCCTCAAGTATTTGGCGGATAAGAAGGATGGCAAGGTGAACAAAGGTATATGTGATATACATGTTATTGATGTGTACCTTACTAATGCTCGCAGTAGCACCTGGGTATTTGATACTGGTTCTGTTGCTAATATTTGCAACTCGAAACAGGGACTACGGATTAAGCGAAGATTGGCTAAGGACGAGGTGACGATGCGCGTGGGAAATGGTTCCAAAGTCGATGTGATCGCAGTTGGCACGCTACCTCTACATCTACCTTCGGGATTAATATTAGACCTAAATAATTGTTATTTGGTGCCAGTGTTAAGCATGAACATTATATCTAGATCTTGTTTGATGCGAGACGGTTATTCATTTAAATCAGAGAATAATGGTTGTTCTATTTACATGAGTAATATCTTTTATGGTCATGCACCCTTAAAGAATGGTCTATTTTTATTAAATCTCGATAGTAGTGACACACATATTCATAGTGTTGAAACCAAAAGATGCAAAGTTGATAATGATAGTGCAACTTATTTGTGGCACTGCCGTTTAGGTCATATCAGCATAAAGCGCATGAAGAAACTCCATACTGATGCGCTTTTGGAACCACTTGATTATGAATCACTTGGTACTTGCGAACCGTGCCTTATGGGTAAGATGACAAAAACACCGTTCTCCGGTACTATGGAGAGAGCAACAGATTTGTTAGAAATCATACATACAGATGTATGTGGTCCGATGAATGTTGAGGCTCATGGCGGATATCGTTATTTTCTCACCTTCATAGATGACTTAAGCAGATATGGGTATATCTACTTAATGAAACACAAGTCTGGAACGTTTGAAAAGTTCAAAGAATTTCAGAATGAAGTTGAAAATCATCGTAACAAGAAAATAAAATTCGTACGATCTGATCGTGGAGGAGAATATTTGAGTTACGAGTTTGGTGTGCATTTGAAACAATGTGGAATAGTTTTGCAACTAACGCCACCCGGAACACCACAGCGTAATGGTGTGTCCGAACATCGTAACCGTACTTTACTAGATATATGGTACGATCTATGATGTCTCTTACTGATTTACCGCTATCGTTTTGGGGATACGCTCTACAGATGGCTGCATTCACGTTAAATAGGGCACCATCAAAATCCGTTGAGACGACGCCTTATGAACTGTGGTTTGGCAAGAAACCAAAGTTGTCGTTTCTGAAAGTTTGGGGCTGCGATGCTTATGTGAAAAAGCTTCAACCTGATAAGCTCGAACCCAAATCGAAGAAATGTGTCTTCATAGGATATCCAAAGGAAACTATTGGATACAACTTCTATCACAGATCCGAAGGCAAGACTTTTGTTTCTAAATTCGGAAACTTTCTGGAGAAGGAGTTTCTCTCGAAAGATGTGAGTGGGAGGAAAGTAGAACTTGACGAGGTAACTGTACCTACTCCCTTATTGGAAAGTAGTACATCACAGAAACCTGTTTCTGTGACACCTACACCAATTAGTGAGGAAGTTAATGATAATGATCATGAAACTTCAGAACAAGATACTACTGAACCTCGTAGATCAACCAGAGCGAGATCCGCGCCAGAGTGGTACGGTAATCCTGTTCTGGAAGTCACGCTACTAGATCATGATGAACCTACGAACTATGAAGAAGCGATGGTGAGCCTAGATTCCGCAAAATGGCTTGAAGCCATGAAATCTGAAATGGGATCCATGTATGAGAACGAAGTATGGACTTTGGTTGACTTGCCCGATGATCGGCAAGCAATTGAGAATAAATGGATCTTCAAGAAGAAGACTGACGCTGACGGTAGTATTACTGTCTACAAAGCTCGACTTGTCGCAAAAGGTTTTCGGCAAGTTCAAGGGATTGACTACGATGAGACCTTCTCACCCATAGTGATTCTTAAGTCTGTCCGAATCATGTTAGCAATTGCCGCATTTTATGATTATGAAATTTGGCAGATGGATGTCAAAACTGCATTCCTGAATGGATTTCTAGAAGAAGAGTTGTATATGATGCAACCAGAAGGTTTTGTCGATCCAAAAGGAGCTAACAAAGTGTGCAAGCTACAGCGATCCATTTATGGACTGGTGCAAGCCTCTCGGAGTTGGAATAAACGCTTTGATAGTGTGATCAAAGCATTTGGTTCTATACAGACTTTTGGAGAAGTCTGTATTTACAAGAAAGTGAGTGGGAGCTCTGTAGCATTTCTGATATTATATGTGGATGACATATTACTAATTGGAAATGATATAGAATTTCTGGATAGCATAAAGGGATACTTGAATAAGAGTTTTTCAATGAAAGACCTCGGTGAAGCTGCTTACATATTAGGCATAAAGATCTATAGAGATAGATCAAGACGCTTAATTGGACTTTCACAAAGCACATACCTTGACAAAGTTTTGAAGAAGTTCAAAATGGATCAAGCAAAGAAAGGGTTCTTGCCTATGTTACAAGGTGTGAAGTTGAGTCAGACTCAATGCCCGACCACTGCAGAAGATAGAGAGAAAATGAAAGATGTTCCCTATGCTTCAGCCATCGGCTCTATCATGTATGCAATGTTGTGTACCAGACCTGATGTGTGCCTTGCTATAAGTCTAGCAGGGAGGTACCAAAGTAATCCAGGAGTGGATCACTGGACAGCGGTCAAGAACATCCTAAAATACCTGAAAAGGACTAAGGATATGTTTCTCGTTTATGGAGGTGACAAAGAGCTAACCGTAATTGGTTACGTCGATGCAAGCTTTGACACTGATCCAGACGATTCTAAATCGCAAACCGGATACGTATTTACATTAAACGGTGGAGCTGTCAGTTGGTGCAGTTCTAAACAAAGCGTCGTGGCGGGATCTACGTGTGAAGCGTAATACATAGCTGCTTCGGAAGCAGCGAATTAAGGAGTCTGGATGAAGGAGTTCATATCTGATCTAGGTGTCATACCTAGTGCATCGGGTCCAATGAAAATCTTTTGTGACAATACTGGTGCAATTACCTTGGCAAAGGAATCCAGATTGCACAAGAGAACCAAGCACATCAAGAGACGCTTCAATTCCATCCGGGATCTAGTCTAGGTGGGAGACATAGATATTTGCAAGATACATACGGATCTGAATGTAGCAGACCCGTTGACTAAGCCTCTTCCATGAGCAAAACATGATCAACACCAAGGCTCCATGGGTGTTAGAATCATTACTGTGTAATCTAGATTATTGACTCTAGTGAAAGTGGGAGACTGAAAATATGTCCTAGAGGCAATAATAAAGTTATTATTTATTTCCTTATATCATGATAAATGTTTATTATTCATGTTAGAATTGTATTAACCGGAAACATAATACATGTGTGAATACATAGACAAACAAAGTGTCACTTGTATGCCTCTACTAGACTAGCTCGTTAATCAAAGATGGTTATATTTCCTAACCATGGATAAAGAGTTGTTATTTGATTAACGGGATCACATCATTAGGTGAATGATCTGATTGACATGACCCATTCCATTAGCTTAGCACCCGATCGTTTAGTATGTTGCTATTGCTTTCTTCATGACTTATACATGTTCCTATGACTACGAGATTATGCAACTCCCGTTTGCCGGAGGAACACTTTGTGTGCTACCAAACGTCACAACGTAAATGGGTGATTATAAAGGTGCTCTACAGGTGTCTCCAAAGGTACATGTTGGGTTGGCGTATTTTGAGATTAGGATTTGTCACTCCGATTGTCGGAGAGGTATCTCTGGGCCCTCTCGGTAATGCACATCACATAAGCCTTGCAAGCATTGCAACTAATGAGTTAGTTGTGAGATGATGTATTACGGAACGAGTAAAGAGACTTGCCGGTAACGAGATTGAACTAGGTATTGAGATACCGACGATCGAATCTCGGGCAAGTAACATACCGATGACAAAAGGAACAACGTATGTTGTTATGCGGTCTGACCGATAAAAGATCTTCGTAGAATATGTAGGAGCCAATATGAGCATCCAGGTTCCGCTATTGGTTATTGACCGGAGACGTATCTCGGTCATGTCTACATTGTTCTCGAACCCGTAGGGTCCGCACGCTTAATGTTTCGATGACAGTTATATTATGAGTTTATGCATTTTGATGTACCGAAGTTTGTTCGGAGTCCCGGATATGATCACGGACATGACGAGGAGTCTCGAAATGGTCGAGACATAAATATTGATATATTGGAAGCCTATATTTGGATATCGAAAGTGTTCCGGGTGAAATCGGGATTTTACCGGAGTACCGGGAGGTTACCGGAACCCCCCTGGGAGGTATATGGGCCTTAGTGGGCTTTAGTGGAAGAGAGGAGAGGTGGCCAGGGCTGGGCCGTGCGCCCCTCCCCCCCTAGTCCGAATAGGACAAGGAGAGGGGGCCGGCGCCCCCCTTCCTTCTCTCTCTCCTCTTTCCCCCCTCCCGAATCCTATTCCAACTAGGAAAGGGGGGGAATCCTACTCCCAGAGGGAGTAGGACTCCTCCTGGCGCGCCCTCTCCTGGCCGGCCGCACCCCCCCTTTGAACCTTTATATACGGAGGCGGGGAGCACCCCTAGAGACACAAGTTGATCCGCGTGATCATATTCTTAGCCGTGTGCGGTGCCCCCTTCCATCATAGTCCTCGATAATATTGTAGCGGTGCTTAGGCGAAGCCCTGCGACTGTAGTACATCAAGATCGTCACCACGCTGTCGTGCTGACGAAACTCTTCTCCGACACTTTGCTGGATCGGAGTCCGGGGATCATCATCGAGCTGAACGTGTGCTAGAACTCGGAGGTGCTGTAGTTTCGGTGCTTGATCGGTCGGGCCGTGAAGACATACGACTACATCAACCACGTTGTGCTAACGCTTCCGTTGTCGATCTACAAGGGTACGTAGATCACACTCTCCCCTCTCGTTGCTATGCATCACCATGATCTTGCGTGTCCGTAGGAAATTTTTTGAAATTACTACGTTCCCCAACAACAAGTTCTCCCTCAGCGGAACAAGTCCATAACATTTGATGTTCAATTGCGAGAGGTAGTATGATGAACAATATATACAACGGGTATAGGGCATAGCTCAGATCTTGAGCTATGGTTATTATTCGGTTAGGGGCTTGTGTTATTATTTTCCCGTTGCAACGCATGGGCATTTTTCCTAGTAGAGTAGTTATGTCTTGTAAAATCTATCCGTTCATCATTGCTGCGAAAGATTTTCCATACGCCTTCGACCATCTATGGCCTCCGCGCATGTATTGTTGTTTCATTTTTTAAAATAAAAATATTTTCTTTGCCGTTTGGAATATACGAAGATGACAAAGACATAGTCTAGCTGACGGCAAAGATGCTTTTCTTTTCAATCCGGGGTACACCCGTACGACGGCATAGGATTTGTACTTGCCTGATGGCAAATTGCCGGGTTTCTGTAGTGCCCGCTTGGGGTGGCCCACAGAGTAGGGCCCACCTATACTGCGCTCAACGTGATGGTTGAAGACGCAGGATGCTCGTTTGAAACCGGCCCATGTGCCGATGACCTGTTTTTAAGTTTCATTTTTTATTTTTATTTTTATTTTTCCTTTTTGGTTTTTGTTTTTTCTTCCTTAAATAATTTGGTACTTAAAAAAGTTTCAATTTTTTTAAAAAGAGAACTTTAAATAAAATATTCAGTAAATCATAAAATGTTTGTAATTTTTAAGAAAGTTTCTGCATATTCAGAAAATGTTCTTAATATTGAAAACAAATGTTTGAGAAATAAAAAAATATTCATGAATTTTCTAAAAAAATTGTGTATTGAAAAAGTTAATAAAATTGAGCAAAATGTTCGTCAAAATATTATTGGCAACACATGGATGCAGCAAAAAAAATCATGGTCTTTGGATATTATGATTTTATTTCTCCCTTTACAACACATGGAGCCTTTTCTAGTATTACTTACATTGAATCCTGAAAATAATAACTTTTTTAGCACAATACAGATGCAAGCGTTCATACATACGCACATACACTCACCCCTATGAACACACGTACCCACACCCTATCCCTACTAGTAAAACGCTCGTGTGTTGCTACGGGCTATACTGTATATAAATGAATCAGACAAATTATTGATATTGAAGCTTATTTCTCTCTCATACACCAACCTTAAGGTTGACGGCATGTTCCGCTATCTAGTGTAGCATAAACATGGCCATATTGGAGGGCCATACTGTATATAATAAAGGGGATTTGTTTTCACTGTATGTATGATACACTTTATGATACACTGTATGAAAAATGTAACAATGCGACTGTCCAGGCTCCCACAAATCCAGACCATATTGGAGAGAAAAAAGTCTAAACTATGAACCCTGTTATCTCCAACACGCATACCCAACATAAAAACTCCACCCCATGACACACACCCTTATGTTTTCCTGTCGGACCCTCCCCTTTCGCTCGGCTTTCGCCGTAGTGAAAC
>NC_053023.1:24835320-25046267 GCF_003073215.2 Triticum urartu
TGGTTGGTGCATTGATTTGCTTGGCCGAGAGTGGCGCCTTGACGCCAGAAAAGATATTGACGATCGCTAGCGAGTCACCACTGACGAAGCTATATATCTAGGGTAGGGTTATAGATCTGTCCAAGATACCCTCCTCAAGGACATCTCTAAAAGAACCAGAAGTAGTCGAGGAGAAATCATCATCCACTCGACCATGAAGTTATGTTTCACTCGACAGTCTTGAAGATACTCGACTATGCAAACAACCACTCGACGATACAAGAAACCACTCGAAGTGTAGAAGGCCTAACGTCACTCGGGATGGCAACGGTCGGTCATTCACTCTGTAACCTTAAATATCATTTATTTCTCTTTATTACTAGCGTTACCAGTAACGCCCTGCCTTAATATACATTGAACCCTTTGTAACGTGGGCTGGCTGGGGTCCTGGCGCATTCTATATAAGACACCCCCTCCTCCGGGACAAGGGATCGCACCCCCTGTAACTCACACGCATATATCCAGTCGACCGCCTCCGGGCTCCGAGACGTAGGGCCGTTACTTCCTCCGAGAAGGGCCTGAACTCGTAAAACGCGCGTGTACAACTCCTCCATAGCTAGGATCTTGCCTCTACATTCCTACCCCCTATTCTACTGTCAGGCTTAGAACCACGACAGTTGGCGCCCACCGTGGGGCAGGTGTCTTAGCGACTTGTTGGAGAAGTTGCAATTTTTCCCACCCCCTTCATCATGGTTCCAGGCGGAGGTTTGGCTGAGGGCTGCGAGATCCGTCTCGGCGCGCTCGTGTTTGTCGCCGACGACTCCGCTTGGCTTCAGGAGGCTCCACTCGACGTCGACGCACTCCCCGCCCGCGGGGCGACACACTTTCGCGCGTGCGTCCTCCTGCGACAGCCGTCGATCCAATATCAGTCGGCTCCAGCAGCTTTCCCCCTCTCTGCGGCCCGCCGGAGCAAACGTTCCGGTCGGTCGAGGCTTCAGCGGTGGGTGAGGCATGCGGTGGCTCGCCAGTCGGCCACCCCTCAAGTCGCGGCAATCGAGCCCGACGAAACTCTCTACGGCCTGTTTGATCTGTGGACTGGCTCCGTAGAGACTGCATCCGAGTGCGACAGCAGCGACCCAGCGGCAGAAGATTTGATGGTTAATGGACCACGCAGTCCTCCTGGCTTCACCCGTGAAGACGGAGACGATGGGGACGGCGATCCGTCGCGTGTTCATGAAGAGTACCGCCCCGAACCCCTCTCTTCGCAACGGAGGGAGGAACTTCGCCGCCGGAACATGGATGCACTGCATACTCCTATAGTTGGAGAAACCCCTGAGGCCCAGGCCTTGGAGCAGGTGCGCCTGGCCAACTTGGCTGAGCGCACTCGACTGGAGAATCTCCAGCGCGCACTCGACGAGCGTGCTCGACAGCGTGCTCCTGAATCCAGTCGACGTCAACTCTTTCCGCCTCCGACTCAGGTATACCGAACTCCAATCCAGAATCTCGCAGCTACAGCTCGGATAGCGGAGTCGCTCCTACCTTCCCAATCAGAAGCTGGTCGAGGTCTAGTGTAGATCTGAGCTTTGCTCCGTGTAGCAGGAGAACAGAATACAACAGTATCTCAGTCGTGGAATAGGATTCATAGCAGGTCCGTGGTTGCAGACACAGTTCAGTCGGCTCACAGCCCAAGATCGCCTGCGAGGCATGAGGGACGTGGAGACTGACGAGATCAGTGTAGAAACCGGGAGCAGTATGATCACTGAGTCGATCGCGATGATCGTCGTCGAGTGCCCACACCTCCCCCAAGGAGTGGGTCGTACGTGCCGCAGCAACATGATGACAGACGCCCTCACAGTATGGGGCGAGGGGTTCCAGTCGACCCCAGAGAGCCGGGCTTTGATGCGAGATCTATTCTCGTTCAGGGCTTGGTCAACAGAAATAGAGCTCACCGAGAGGGTCATGACAGAGATGTACCAACCAGCAACAGGGTGCATGTCTCAGGTCCGGAGTGCTTCAGCAGAGCCATCAGGGCTGTAGTGATTCCTCCCAACTTCAGGTTGGCGACTAGAGTCAGTAAGTTCACTGGTGAGTCCAAGCCTGATACTTTGCTTGAAGACTACCGAGTGGCTGTCCAGATTGGTGGCGGCAATGATGAAGTGGCCATGAAACACCTTCCTCTGATGCTGGAGGGCTCGGCTAGAGCATGGCTGAATCAGTTAGCGCCAAGCAGTATTTATACTTGGGAAGATCTTGCCCGAGTATTTGTCAGAACGTTTGAAGGGACTTGCAAACGGCCGGCAAGGCTGACCGAATTACAGTGTTGCCTGCAGAAACCGAATGAGTCTTTGAGGGATTATATCTAGAGATGGATCATATTGCATCACACGGTGGAGAATGTGTCTGATCACCAGGCGATTTGTGCCTTTAAAGAAGGTGTCAAGTATCGGTAATTGAATACGAAGTTCGGTCGGACAGGAGATATGACTCTGACTCGAATGATGGAAATTGCCACCAAGTACGCCAACGGTGAAGAAGAAGACTGACTCCGGAGTGGCAAGCACAAAACAGTCGCCCATGAAGCCAGAGGAGGTAACTCCAGTCGGAAACAGAAGCGTAAAGCCGAGCCAGCCGCCCCTGGTGAAGCCTTAGCTGTGACTCAAGGAAAGTTCAAGGGAAAGCCCAAGGGGCCATGTAACCCCAAGAAAGTAAAAGATCAAGATGGAAATGATGTGCTGGATCTGCCGTGCCACATCCACACCAAAAAAGATGAAGAAGGTAATTTCATTTACCCGAAGCACACCACTCGGCAGTGTCGACTCCTAATCCAGCAATTCCGAGAGAAACAGCCCAAGGAAAAGGAGAAGGAAGCAGACAAGGCTGAGGATGAGGAAGAGGATGATGATGGTTATCCCCACCTGAATTCCACTCTGATGATTTTTGCTGACGTTGAGGGCAAAATTCGATTGAAAGTCATTAACAGAGAAGTGAACATGGTCGCTCCGGTGACACCTAGTTATTTGAAGTGGTCCCAGACTGCCATTACATTCGACCAGTCCGATCACCCAGCGCACATAGCCACCCCTGGGAGGCAAGCGTTGGTGGTCGACCCAGTAGTCGAAGGCACCTGACTGACAAAGTTTCTGATGAATGGTGGCAGTGGCCTGAATATACTGTATGCAGAGACATTGAAAGGAATGGGCATTCCGATGTCCAGACTCAGTGAGAGTAATATGAGTTTCCATAGGTTCATTCCAGGCAAGAAGGCTGCATCACTCGGCCAGATTACTCTCGACGTGGTTTTCGGTGATTCCAAGAATTACCGCAAAGAAAAGTTGACGTTTGAAGTTGTAGATTTTCAGAGTGCCTATCATGCAATTCTGGGCAGGCTAGCTTATGCACATTTTATGGCTCGACCCTGTTATGTGTACCTCAAATTGATGATGCCTGGTCCCAAAGGGGTGATCACTGGTAATCGGAAGAAGGCAGAAGAGTGCTTCCAGAAGGGTTCAAAGATCACCGATGCACAGATGGCCATGGTAGAATTGCAAGAATATCAGAAAAATGCAGATCTGAGTGATTTGTTGCGAGCCAAGAAGCCCGCCACAGATTCAGCATTCCAGTCGTCTGGCGATACAAAGTCAATTCACATTCACCCGACAGACCCCAATGCTGCTCTGACTCACATTTCAACCACACTCGACTCCAAATAGGAAGAAGCGCTCATCCAGTTCCTCCGTGAGAACTGGGACATCTTTGCATGGAAACCTTCAGACATGCCAAGTGTTCCCAGGGGACTGGCTGAGCATCATTTGCGAGTCGACCCAAAAGTGAAACCTGTCAAAGAACATCTTCGACGGTCCGCCGTATAAAAGAGGAAGGCAATCGGTGAAGAGGTGGCTCGGCTTTTGGCAGCTGAGTTTATCCGTGAGATTTACCACTCCGAGTGGTTAGCTAATGTTGTCATGGTCCCAAAGAAGGACGACTCAGTTCGCATGTGCATTGACTTCAAGCATATCAATCGGGCCAACCCGAAAGATCACTTTCCTCTCCCTCGCATCGACCAGATGGTCGACTCGACTGCAGGGTGCGAACATTTGTCCTTTTTGGACGCCTACTCCGGGTACCACCAGATCCGTCTGTACGGACCCAACGAGATAAAAACAGCTTTCATCACCCCATTTGGGTGCTTCTGTTATGTCACTATGCCATTCGGTTTGAAAAACGCTGGAGCCACATTCATGCGGATGATTTAGAAGTGCCTGCTCACTCAGATTAGTCGGAGTGTGGAAGCATACATGGATGACATTATGGTCAAGTCACGTAAAGGTTCTGACTTATTGACTAACCTTGCTGAAACCTTTGCCAACCTCAGAAGGTATGATGTCAAGCTTAATCCATCAAAGTGCACGTTTGGAGTTCCGGGCGGAAAATTACTCGGTTTTCTCGTTTCCGAACGAGGGATCGATGCTAACCCAGAGAAAGTGGGTGCTACACTCCGGATGAAACGCCATGTGCGTGTGCATGATGTCCAGAAGCTTACTGGTTGCTCGGCCGCCCTAAGTCGATTCATTTCTCGCCTCGGTGAAAAGGCACTGCCTCTTTACCGACTGATGAAGAAATCAGATAAGTTCGAGTGGACTCTTGAGGCTGATGCAGCATTTGCAGAGCTAAAAGCCCTGCTTTCCACCCAGCCGGTGCTTGCTGCCCCAATCAGCAAAGAGCCTTTACTGCTTTATATAGTAGCAACTGGACAAGTCATCAGTACACTACTTACGATCGAGCGGGAAGAAGAGGGAAAAGCCTATAAAGTTCAGCGCCCAGTTTATTATATTTCTGAAGTTCTGACTCCGTCAAAGCAGAGATATCCGCACTATCAGAAGCTTGTTTATGGGATTTACATGACCTCGAAGAAGGTTGCACACTATTTCTCTGATCACTCTGTTACAGTCGTCGGCGACGCTCCATTGTCAGAGATTCTGCACAACAGAGATGCAACTGGTCGAGTGGCAAAATGGGCGATTGAACTCCTCCCCTTAGATATCATGTTTGAGGCAAACAAGGCTATTAAGTCCCAAGCAATAGCAGATTTCCTCGCCGAGTGGATTGAACAACAACTGCCGACTCAAGTTCACTCGGAGCACTGGACCATGTTCTTTGATGGATCCAAAATCCTGAATGGTACCGGTGCTGGGGTGGTTCTGGTATCCCCCCGAGGAGACAAGCTCAGATATGTCCTCCAGATTCACTTTGGTTCTTCCAATAATGAAGCTGAATATGAAGCACTCCTGTATGGGTTGTGTATGGCCATCTCACTCGGCGTCCGTCGCCTCATGGTCTACGGCGACTCAGATTTGGTAGTCAATCAAGTGATGAAGGAGTGGGACGTCAGAAGCCCAGCCATGACTGGTTACAGCAACGCGGTGAGGAAGATGGAAAAGAAGTTTGAGGGATTAGAGCTCCATCACATACCGCGACTGAAAAATCAAGCAGCCGATGACTTGGCAAAGATAGGTTCCAAGACAGAAGCCATTCCCAGCAATGTGTTTTTGGAGCATATTCACACGCCGACAGTTCAGGAAGATCCTTTTACTGAAGAGCCCCCGCAGCCAAGGAGCACCACCGATCCGGCTGAAGTCGAGGTCCCAGCCGTGGTCGACCTGATCATGGAGGTTCTGGCCATTACTCCCGACTGGACAGTGCCGTACATTGCGTACATCCTTATGAAAGAATTCCCAGAGGACGAGGAAGAGGCTCACCAGATCGTCCGTCGATCCAAGGCCTTTACTGTGATAAGAGGACAACTGTTCAGGGAAAGCGTGACTGGAGTCGGTCAAAAGTGCATAACACCAGAAGAAGGTCGAATGATCCTCAACGACATCCACTCAGGGACCTGTGGTCACCATGTGTCCTCTCGGGCCATCATGGCTAAAGCATGCCGAGCCGGATTCTATTGGCCACGAGCAAATGAAATGGCGAAAGATATAGTCGACAGATGTGAAGGCTGCTAGTTTTACACTAACATGTCTCACAAGCCAGCGTCAGCCCTGAAGACCATTCCCCTCGTCCGGCCCTTTGCTGTTTGGGGGTTGGATATGGTTGGACCACTGAGAACTAGTAGGAGTGTATTCACTCATGTGCTCGTAGCAGTCGACAAGTTTACCAAATGGATTGAAGGTAAACCTATCAAGAACCTTGAGGCCAGCACCGCTGTCAGTTTTATCAGAGAATTGACATTCAGATATGGAGTTCCACACAGCATCATCATGGACAACGGGTCGAACTTCGATTCTGATGAGTTTAGAGCTTTCTGTGCTTCTCAAGGCACACGAGTCGACTATGCTTCAGTCGCTCACCCGCAGTCGAACGGACAAGCAAAAAGAGCCAATGGCCTAATTCTCAAAGGTCTGAAACCCCGACTGATGCGTGATCTCAAACACGCAGCAGGCGCTTGGGTCGATGAACTTCCGTCAATTCTGTGGGCTTTAAGGACAACTCCCAATCGGTCGACCGTACGAACTCCTTTCTTCTTGGTCTATGGAGCCGAAGTTGTTCTGCCAAGTAACCTGCTCCACAACGCACCCCGAGTCAAGATCTTCTCCGAAGAGGAAGCAGAGCAGGCCCAGCAAGATTCAGTCGATCTCTTAGAGGAAAGAGAGATTTGTTGGGGAACATAGTAATTTCAAAAAAATTCCTACGCACACGCAAGATCATGGTGATGCATAGAAACGAGAGGGGAGAGTGTTGTCTACGTACCCTCGTAGACCGGAAGCAGAAGCGTTATAACAACACAGTTGATGTAGTCGTACGTCTTCACGGCCCGGCCGATCAAGTATCGAACGCACGACACCTCCGAGTTCAGCACACGTTCAGCCCGATGACGTCCCTCGAACTCCGATCTAGCCGAGTGTTGAGGGAGAGTTTCGTCAGCACGACGGCGTGGTGATGATGTTGATGTTCTACCGAGCTGGGCTTCGCCTAAGCACCGCTACAGTATTATCGAGGTGGACTATGGTGGAGGGGGGCACCGCACACGGCTAAGGGACGATCAACTTGATCAACTTGTGTGTCTAGAGGTGCCCCCTGCCCTTGTATATAAAGGAGCAAGGGGGGAGGCCGGCCGACCCTCTATGGGCGCGCCAGGAGGAGGATTCCTCCTCCTAGTAGGAGTAGGACTCCCCTTTCCTACTCCTACTAGGAGGAGGAAAGGAAGGAGGAGAAGGAGAAGGAAGGAGAAGGAGGAAAATGAGGAAAGGGGGGCCAGCCCCCTAGTCCAATTCGGTTTGGGCTAGGGGGGCCGTGCGCCCTGCCTCCTCTCTTCCACCACTTGACCCATCAGGCCCATTACTTCTTCTTCGTATTCCCGTAACTCCCCGGTATCCCCAAAAATACCCGAATCACTCGGAACATTTCCGATGTCCGAATATAGTCGTCCAATATATCGATCTTTACGTCTCGACCATTTCGAGACTCCTCGTCATGTCCCCGATCTCATCCGGGACTCCGAACTCCTTCAGTACATCAAAACATATAAACTCATAATATAACTGTCATCGAAGCGTTAAGCGTGCGGACCCTACGGGTTCGAGAACTATGTAGACATGACCGAGACACGTCTCCTGTCAATAACCAACAGCGGAACCTGGATGCTCATATTGGCTCCTACCTATTCTACGAAGATCTTTATCGATTAGACCGCATAACAACATACATTGTTCCCTTTGTCGTCGGTATGTTACTTGCCCGAGATTCGATCGTTGGTGTCTCAATACCTAGTTCAATCTCGTTACCGGCAAGTCTCTTTACTCGTTCCGTAATACATCATCCCGCAACTAACTCATTAGCTGCAATGCTTGCAAGGCTTATAGTGATGTGCATTACTGAGTGGGCCCAGAGATACCTCTCCGACAATCGGAGTGACAAATCCTAATCTCGAAATACGCCAACTGTCGGTGTCAAAACCGGCGGATCTCGGGTAGGGGGTCCCAAACTGTGCGTTTAGGCCGGATGGTAATAGGAGGCAGGGAACACTTTGTTTTACCCAGGTTCGGGCCCTCTCGATGGAGGTAATACCCTACTCCTGCTTGATTAATATTGATGATATGGGTAGTATAAGAGTAGATCTACCACGAGATCAAGGAGGCTAAACCCTAGAAGCTAGCCTATGGTATGATTATTGTGTATGGAGTTGATTGCCTACGGACTACAACCCTCCGGTTTATATAGACACCGGATAGGGTTAGGGTTACATAGAGTCGGTTATAATGGTAGGAGATCTTGAATATCCGCATCGCCAAGCTTTCCTTCCACGCCAAGGAAAGTCCCATCCGGACATGGGACGAAGTCTTCAATCTTGTATCTTCATAGTCCAGGAGTCCGGCCGAAGGTATAGTCCGGCTACCCGAACACCCCCTAATCCAGGACTCCCTCAGTAGCCCCTGAACCAGGCTTCAATGACGACGAGTCCGGTGCGCAAATTGTCTTCGACATTGCAAGGCGGGTTCCTCCTCCAAGTCCTTCATAGAAGATTGTAAACACCAAGAGTAGTGTCCGGTTCTGCAAAATAAGTTTCCACATATTGCCATAGAGAGAATAATATTGACACAAATCAAATCTGCCGACGTATTCCGCAGCGCGTCATCACACTACGGCCAAGTCCTTTACTCGAATCATTTTTACTTTTCCACCTCAGCATGTCTTCTGAGGCGGTTTCCTTGGCACGTCTTGTCAAAGCAGAGATCGTGTACCCCCTTTACGGGATTCTCATCAATACGGACGTGGGTAACCCAACCGCGCCATTGATTACGGCGCTTGGAGATAAGCGAGTTTTACCAGGCTGGTGGGGACACGTAGTTGCGTCCGCCCATATAAGGGGATAAGAATCCACCCTTTCACCTACGCCTTCTTCCTCCTTTGCCTATCCATTTTCCGCGCACTCGAGCTCCAGCGCCCAAGTCCGCACTTCCCAGCTCTAACGCCGGAATGTATCCGAGCTCCAACGCCGGACTATGTATCTGAGCTCCAACGCCGGAGTGTATCCGAGGTGTCGTAAATCACCTTGGTTCAAAGAAGTTTTGAAGGAGTTTAGCCGAGCTTAATGCCGGAAATGCCCTCTATGGAGCCAGCCACTAGCGCCCGAGCTTTATGCCGGGCTGCTTCCGAGGTGGTGCACCACCCCGAATGTGGGCCGATTTTTGTGAATATTTTTTTATTGACGCAATTTATTCTCTGCCGAGATATATAGCCAGTAGCCCTCACGGTGTGCATCGGTCTAAAACCCGAGATGCACCCGAAGGATGACGTAAGACCGCTAATTCCAGTAGCCGCTGAGACTCAGGTTGATTTGCAAAATCGGCCTGAGGATCAAGTCCAAGCTCGGCAGAATACTCCGGGACACTAAAAGCGGCGTGCTCAGTCCTCGAGACTCAGGTTGGGTGCGGCCGACCAACCTGAGGATCAAAATCTCCTCGGAAACTATATTGCACATAAAATTTTCTGCATTGGACAAGCAATGCAGTAGCCCCCGAGACACTGGTCCGGTGGCAACACCAGATCAGGGGATCGATGTGCCCCTTTAATATTTGTAAATAATAAGCCCGAAGCCCAGTAGCCCCCGAGCCTTAATGCGGGCACGGGTGGCCGAATTAAGGATCAATATCCATAGTAAAATCACAAATTATGTGTAATGACTCTATGTATCCAAGTACTTTACGTCATTAATGCTCAGATCCGCATTGTACAAAACTTTGTTGACCGACCATCGGCTTCCACCTCCTCGGCCAGTAGCCGAGGAGTGTTTGTCCTACTTTATAAAGCCTTTATGAGGGCAAAGATTTACAACAAACAAGGCAATTTGGCCATACGATTTTATAAACAAAGGTACGCAGAGAGTTATATTACTGTTTAACAGAAGAAATGTTTTCCAAAGAAAATAGTCCCGCTATCGGTTCCTTTCTTTGGGTTGTCATGCTAAGCATGATCATTAAACCTCAGCTCTAATGTAAGAGCAAAATATTGAGGATTTAGTTTGGGAGGCCAGTTAATGGCCCCCGGTAGTGTTCGGCGACAGTTGAGGTCAAGCCGTAAACACTTCGGCCAATGTTATGAATGGCCCGTCATAGTCATCGGATCGCTGACCAGTTTACGCTTATTGTGACAGTCAGTTTTCGGCTTTCTCCACTAAGGTGCTTAACCATGTGAGCTGGAAGCACAATCGCAGTGTTTCTCTCTTTGCACGCCTAGCCGAACAAAACGGAACAAGCAAGTGCAGGAGCCGGGCAACCCAACTATTGACCGAAGACACAATTCGAAACCGATGCATATATAGCAATATCTGAGAATGTTTTTGCTGAATCCCTAAAGGTGTCCGGCGTTGCACTGCGAGACTAATGCTGGAAAAGCACAAATAGTTTAAAAGTGCCAAAAAGCTTGGAAAACCAAGAAACGTCAGTAAAAACATGACGTCCGAACAAGATCAAGTGTTCGGTGCCAATCCGAAAATTGGTCTTAGAAAAAAGAAGTGCTTCTGTCGTCCTTTAACATGACACATCCTATCTCAAGACTTCGAGCGGGTCAGCCTACGGCTTCAACCTCCTATCCCGAGGGCGGAGTACTTCTCATTAGGCCAGTTTAGCAAACTAAACTCTAGCGGCTTTGAGAGAGAAATTAGGCCCCCCGGCTAGTGACCGCACACTCGCGTCGAAAAAAGGAGTGATAATAATAATAATAAAACTTTGCAACGACTAATAAGAAGAACACTTATTATAAAACGGCTCGAATAAACTTAAGAGCCCCCAAGTGACTTGGGTAGAAGAATGATTGCATGTACCAAAGTACTTATATCATATCTATGTTCAACCGAACTTTAAACACGTCTTAACCGACCGTCATCTTCTCCCTCTTCGGTCAAGGACCAAAAAGTGTTATGTACTCCATCGGTCGAGAATATCGACGGTGTTTCCAATAACCAGGCAATTAGGCCATAAGGCTGTAACAGACAAAGCGCGCTCAGGGAACTTATGCTATATTACCGTGAAGTGTAAGAAGCATCTTCGAAGAAAATAGTACCCCACCGATACCTTTCTTCGGTGCTCATTGTTATTATGAGACTTGTGCAATAGATTTTTTGTACTCATGAGTTCCGTTGTGTGCCAACCATCATTGAATAACTATAAGAGCGCTAGCTTTCGGCTTCACCCAGTCTGAGGTCTGGCTCGGGTGACCCGATCGTGACAATCGCAGAGGTGCTCCCTTTACTCCCTAGCCGAACAATCGGGAACGTAGGGGTAAGCACAGGAGCTAGGCAACCCAGCTTGCAAATCGCTTAAGTCAATATGGTGCATATTGTGGCATAATACATGAACAAGGAACGAAGCCGTACAAGTATAATCACATGCAAGAGGAAAAGCTTCATAAAGGAAGCCCCCAAGTGAATTGGGTCCTTGAATTTGTGTGTCACGAACAAAGTTTGGACAACGAAAAAAAATTTACAAGCAACTTTTTACAAAAAAGTATAATGCTTGGTCGAACCGAACGCAAGTTAGAAATTAAAGCTTTGAGCATGAAAGCGACTTAGCTGGTTAATGTGTTCGGTATTGATGACGCGGTCCGAGCTTGATGCGGGGCAAGGTTCCATCCCCCAAGCCGGTCCCGAGGTGGCGGAGCGGAGATCTCGACACGACGAAGTGGTGACATAGCACGGTCAATGCAGATCGGCAGAGTGACGCCGAAGTCCCCGGATCGTTTTCCCGTGCACAAAAAATAGTGCAAACCGGAGATAATAGTAATAATGATAATTAAAAAAAATGTTGCATAATAAATAATTTATGCAAACTGAGTAATAAAAGAAATATGGCCCGGCGCCGAAGTCAATGTCAATGCAGGGCGTCGGCGTGATGCGGTAAAGGCGTGGCAAAGCCTGAATTCACAGGTCGGTCCGAGTTCCGGATGCGGCATTCACCGGACTATGTACGGAGACTGACCGGACGACCATGCGACCGTCGTTAATGCGGCCACCAGTTGATAGACCTGTGTACATGTGATGGACAAATCAGAGTAATAATTCCTTGGGAAAAATTGAACCCAAACAAGCAAAAAATACTAGGATTAATAGCACCTGGTTTATTTGTTGTAGCAATCCGAAGGAAGGTGATTCCCAAAATTGGGACTCGATCATACACCCATTACAGGAGTAGGTTGATGAAGAGATGGCGAAGCCTCGATGTCAGCCGATGAGTCGAAGTAGGTCGGCGTGATGGACACCAGCTTGAAGAAGCAATAGTGCGGCCCTGCCGATGCAGGTCGTGACGTGGTCGATGCCGGCTTGATGAAGCGACCGTGCGGTGATGCCGGTATGCACGCTCCGTGTAATCCGTGGGGCGGCGATGTTGGTGATGATTTATCCTTCGCGATGTCGGACTCTTGTTCGGCTTGCCGAGATAATGATCCGAAGAAGTTGAGCTCGGCTCAACAAAGTGACGACGTGTCTAGCGCATGTCGGCGGCCGTGGAGCAATATTGCCGGACTGGTTTGACACCAGCATGATGTTGAAGATCATGTTCAAAAGATCTTAAAGTTAGTGGGATGTGTTCGGGAACAAAACACAATACCCCATACAAAACTTCCTTCAAAATGGATGTCCGAAATCCTGTTCATAAAAAAGATAAACTCGGGTCGGATTCGTTTTCGCGCAGAAAACATATCCGAAAAGTAATGCACTAATCGGAAGGTTCCCGGAGTTTGGATGGTCGGATCGAGCTGAAATTTTGAGAGGTGGTAGATATAGGAATTATGCAGCCGATCAACGGTTGGATCTTCCAAAGGACGTCCGAGCTAGAAGCTGGACACCACGCCCTAAACTCATCCAAATTCCCGTCCAGATTTGACAGGGCTCCGGTATATCGTGGATTGCCAGAGATTCCTCCATCGGAACTTGACAAAATTTTCCAGGGTTGTTATAGACTCAATTCCGCGCAATTCCACCAAAGCGATCGTCAAAGCGATACTCGAGGAGGTGGTGGCGGCAGATACGAGTTCGCTGTCCAGAAAAACAGCACGGTCGCTTGAGGGCAATGTTGACGTTGAGCCCCCGAGCTCCATAGATGATTCCTCCGTGATCTTGATAGAGATCGGAGTTGATGTTTGATGAAGGCCCTCGTCCGGACATGGCGATCCGAACACGGGGCGCAATTCTTGGTCGAACCAAGGTGACCAGTCGAGCTGGTGACGAAGATGCCGAAGTCGCAGCTGATCTGCAGGCGAGCCATCGATCCTTTTGTCGATCACACAGCGGAACTCTCAATGAAAGCACCAATGTCGGTGTCAAAACCGGCGGATCTCGGGTAGGGGGTCCCGAACTGTGTGTCTAGGCCGGATGGTAACAGGAGGCAGGGAACACTTTGTTTTACCCAGATTCGGGCCCTCTCGATGGAGATAATACCCTACTCCTGCTTGATTAATATTGATGATATGGGTAGTACAAGAGCAGATCTACCACGAGATCAAGGAGGCTAAACCCTAGAAGCTAGCCTATGGTATTATTGTTGTGTATGGAGTTGATTGCCTACGGACTACAACCCTCCGGTTTATATAGACACCGGATAGGGTTAGGGTTACATAGAGTCGGTTATAATGGTAGGAGATCTTGAATATCCGCATCACCAAGCTTGCCTTCCACGCCAAGGAAAGTCCCATCCGGACACGGGACGAAGTCTTCAATCTTGTATCTTCATAGTTCAGGAGCCCGGCCGAAGGTATAGTCCGGCTACCCGAACACCCCCTAATCCAGGACTCCCTCACCAACCCAACATGTACCTTTGGAGACACCTGTAGAGCTCCTTTATAATCACCCAGTTACGTTGTGACGTTTGGTAGCACACAAAGTGTTCCTCCGGTAAATGGGAGTTGCATAATCTCATAGTCATAGGAACATGTATAAGTCATGAAGAAAGCAATAGCAACAAACTAAACGATCAAGTGCTATGCTAACGGAATGGGTCAAGTCAATCACATCATTCTCCTAATGATGTGATCCCGTTAATCAAATGACATGTCTATAGCTAGGAAACATAACCATCTTTGATCAACAAGCTAGTCAAGTAGAGGCATACTAGTAACACTTTGTTTGTCTATGTATTCACACATGTATTATGTTTCCGGTTAATACAATTCTAGCATGAATAATAAAAATTTATCATGAAATAAGGAAATAAATAATAACTTTATTATTGCCTCTAGGGCATATTTCCTTCAGTCTCCCACTTGCACTAGAGTCAATAATCTAGTTCACATCGCCATGTGATTTAACATTAATAGTTCACATCATCATGTGATTAACACCCATAGTTCACATCGTCATGTGACCAACACCCAAAGGGTTTACTAGATTCAATAATCTAGTTCACATCGCTATGTAATTAACACCCAAAGAGTACTAAGGTGTGATCATGTTTTGCTTGTGAGAGAAGTTTAATCAATGGGTCTGCCACATTCAGATCCGTAAGTATTTTGCAAATTTCTATGTCAACAATGCTCTGCATGGAGCTACTCTAACTAATTGCTCCCACTTTCAATATGTATCCAGATTGAGATTTAGAGTCATCTGGATCAGTGTCAAAACTTGCATCGACGTAACCCTTTACGATGAACCTTTTGTCACTTCCATAATTGAGAAACATATCCTTATTCCACTAAGGATAATTTTGCCCAATGTCTAGTGATCTACTCCTAGATCACTATTGTACTCCCTTGCCAAACTCAGGGCAGAGTATATAATAGGTCTGGTACACAGCATGGCATACTTTATAGAACCTATGGCTGAGGCATAGGGAATGACTTTCATTCTCTCCCTATCTTCTGCCGTGGTCGGGTTTTGAGTCTTACTCAACTTCACACCCTGTAACACAGGAAAGAACTCCTTCTTTGACTGTTCCATTTTGAACTACTTCAAAATCTTGTCAAGGTATGTACTCATTGAAAAACTTATCAAGCGTCTCGATCTATCTCTATAGATCTTGATGCTCAATATGTAAGAAGCTTCACCGAGGTCTTTCTTTGAAAAACTCCTTTCAAACATTCCTTTATGCTTTGCAGAATAAATCTACATTATCTCTGATCAACAATATGTCATACACATATCTTTATCAGAAATGATGTAGTGCTCCCACTCACTTTCTTGTAAATACAGGCTGCACCGCAAGTCTGTATAAAACTATATGCTTTGATCAACTTATCAAAGCGTATATTCCAACTCCGAGATGCTTGTACTAGTCCATACATGGATCGCTGGAGCTTGCATATTTTGTTAGCACCTTTAGGATTGACAAAACCTTCTGGTTGCATCATATACAAATCTTCTTTAATAAATCCATTAAGGAATGCAGTTTTGTTTATCCATTTGCCAGATTTCATAAAATGCAGCAATTGCTAACATGATTCGGACAGACTTAAGCATAGATACGAGTGAGAAACTCTCATCGTAGTCAACACCTTGAACTTGTCGAAAATCTTTTTGCGACAATTGTAGCTTTGTAGATAGTAACACTACTATCAGCGTCCGTCTTCCTCTTGAAGATCCATTTAATCTCAATGGCTCGCCGATCAATGGGCAAGTCAATCAAAGTCCATACTTTATTCTCATACATGGATCTCATCTCAGATTTCATGGCCTCAAGCCATTTCGCTCAATCTGGGATCATCATCGCTTCCTCATAGTTCGAAGGCTCATCATGGTCAAGTAACCTGACCTCCAGAACAGGATTACCGTACCACTCTGGTGCGGATCTCACTCTGGTTTACCTACGAGGTTCGGTAGTAACTTGATCTGAAGTTACATGATCATCATCATTAGCTTCCTCACTAATTGGTGTAGTAGTCAGAGGGACAGATTTCTGTGATGAACTACTTTCCAATAAGGGAGCAGGTACAGTTACCTCATCAAGTTCTACTTTTCTCCCACTCACTTATTTCGAGATAAACTCCTTCTCTAGAAAGGATCCATTCTCAGCAATGAATATCTTGCCTTCGGATCTGTGATAGAAGGTGTACCCAACATTTTTCTTTTGGGCCTATGAAGATGCACTTCTCCGATTTGGGTTTGAGCTTATCAGGTTGAAACTTTTTCACATAAGCATTGCAACCTCAAACTTTAAGAAACGACAGCTTAGGTTTCTTGCCAAACCATATTTCATACGGTGTCGTCTCACCGGATTTAGATGGCGCCCTATTTAACGTGAATGTAGCTGTCTCTAATGCATAACCCCAAAATGATAGTGGTAAATCGGTAAGAGACATCATAGATCGCACCATATCTAATAAAGTATGGTTACGACGTTCGGACACACCATTACACTGTGGTGTTCCAGGTGGCGTGAGTAGTGAAACTATTTCACATTGTTTTAACTGAAGGCCAAACTCGTAACTCAAATATTTTACTTCTGCGATCATATCGTAGAAACTTTTATTTTTGTTACGATGATTCTCCACTTGACTCTGAAATTCTTTGAACTTTTCAATTGTTTCAGACTTATGTTTCATCAAGTAGATATACCCATATCTGCTCAAGTCATCTGTGAAGGTCAGAAAATAACGATACCCGTCGCGAGCCTCAACACTCATCGGACTGCATACATCAGTATGTATTATTTCCAATATGTCAGTTCGTCGCTCCATTGTTCCGGAGAACGGAGTCTTAGTCATCTTGCCCATGAGGCATGGTTCGTAAGCATCAAAATGATTCATAATCAAGTGATTCCAAAAGCCCATCAGCATGGATTTTCTTCATGCGCTTTATACCAATATGACCTAAACGGCAGTGCCACAAATAAGTTGCACTATCATTATTAACTTTGCATCTTTTGGCTTCAATATTATGAGAATGTGTATCACCACAATCGAGATCCAACAAACCATTTTCATTGGGTGTATGACCATAGAAGGTTTTATTCATGTAAACAGAACAACAATTTATTCTCTTACTTAAATGAATAACCGTATTGCAATAAACATGATCAAATCATATTCATGCTCAACGCAAACACCAAATAACACTTATTTAGGTTCAACACTAATCCCGAAAGTATAGGGAGTGCGCGATGATGATCATATCAATCTTGGAACCACTTCCAACACACATCGTCACTTCACCCTTAACTAGTCTCTGTTCATTCTGCAACTCCCGTTTCGAGTTACTACTCTTAGCAACTGAACCAGTATCAAATACCGAGGGGTTGCTACGAACACTAGTAAAATACACATCAATAATCTGTATATCAAATATACCTTTGTTCACTTTGCCATCCTTCTTATCCGCCAAATACTTGGGGCAGTTCCGCTTCCAGTGACCAGTCCCTTCGTAGTAGAAGCACTTAGTCTCAGGCTTAGGACCAGACTTGGGCTTCTTCACTTGAGCAGCAACTTGCTTGCTGTTCTTCTTGAAGTTCCCTTTTCTTTCCCTTTGCCCTTTTCTTGAAACTAGTGCTCTTGTTAATCATCAACACTTGATGCTCTTTATTGATTTCTACCTTCATCGATTTCATCATCATGAAAATCTCGGGAATCATTTTCATCATCCCTTGCATACTATAGTTCATCACGAAGTTCTACTAACTTGGTGATGGTGACTAGAGAATTCTGTCAATCACTATTTTATCTGGAAGATTAACTCCCACTTGATTCAAGCGATTGTAGTACCCAGACAATCTGAACACATGCTCACTGCTTGAGCTATTCTCCTCCATCTTTTAGCTATAGAACTTGTTGGAGACTTCATATCTCTCAACTCGGGTATTTGCTTGAAATATTAACTTCAACTCCTGGAACATCCATATGATCCGTGACGTTCAAAACGTCTTTGAAGTCCCGATTCTAAGCCGTTTAAGCATGGTGCACTAAACTATCAAGTAGTCATCATATTGAGCTAGCCAAACGTTCATAACGTCTGCATCTGCTCCTGCAATAGGTCTGTCACCTAGCGGTGCATTAAGGACATAATTCTTCTCTGCAGCAATGAGGATAATCCTCAGATCACGGATCCAATCCGCATCATTGCTACTAACATCTTTCAACTTAATTTTCTCTAGGAACATATCAAAAATAAAACAGGGGAGCTAAACGCGAGCTATTGATCTACAACATAGATATGCTAATACTATCAGGACTAAGTTCATGATAAATTAAAGTTCAATTAATCATATTACTTAAGAACTCCCACTTAGAAAGACATCCCTCTAATCTTCTAAGTGATCATGTGATCCAAATCAACTAAACCATAACCGATCATCACATGAAATGGAGTAGCTTTCAATGGTGAACATCAATATGTTGATCATATCTACTATATGATTCACGCTCGACCTTTCGGTCTCAGTGTTCCGAGGCCATATCTGCATATGCTAGGCTCGTCAAGTTTAACCTGAGTATTCTGCGTGTGCAAAAACTGGCTTGCACCCGTTGTAGATGGACGTAGAGCTTATCACACCCGATCATCACGTGGTGTCTGGGCACGACGAACTTTGGCAATGGTGCATACTCAGGGAGAACACTTTTATCTTGAAATTTAGTGAGAGATCATCTTATAATGCTACCGTTAATCAAAGCAAGATAAGATGCATAAAAGATAAACATCACATGCAATCAATATAAGTGATATGATATGGCCTTCATCATCTTGTACTTGTGATCTCCATCTCCGAAGTACCGTCATGATCACCATCGTCACCGGCGCGACACCTTGATCACCATCGTAGCATCGTTGTCGTCTCGCCAATCTTATGCTTCCATGACTATCGCTACCGCTTAGTGATAAAGTAAAGCATTACAGCGCAATTGCATTGCATACAATAAAGCGACAACCATATGGCTCCTGCCAGTTGCCGATAACTCGGTTACAAAACATGATCATCTCATACAATAAAATTTAGCATCATGTCTTGACCATATCACATCACAACATGCCCTGCAAAAACAAGTTAGACGTCCTCTACTTTGTTGTTGCAAGTTTTACGTGGCTGCTACGAGCTTTAGCAAGAACCGTTCTTACCTACGCATCAAAACCACAACGATAGTTTGTCAAGTTGGTGCTGTTTTAACCTTCGCAAGGACCGGGCGTAGCCACACTCGGTTCAACTAAAGTTGGAGAAACTGACACCCGCCAGCCACCTATGTGCAAAGCACGTCGGTAGAACCAGTCTCGCGTAAGCGTACGCGTAATGTCGGTCCGGGCCGCTTCATCCAACAATACCGCCGAACCAAAGTATGACATGTTGGTAAGCAGTATAACTTATATCGCCCACAACTCACTTGTGTTCTACTCGTGCACAACATCAACGCATAAAACCTAGGCTCGGATGCCACTGTTGGGGAACGTAGTAATTTCAAAAAATTTCCTACGCACATGCAAGATCATGGTGATGCATAGCAACGAGAGGGGAGAGTGTTGTCTACGTACCCTCGTAGACCGGAAGCGGAAGCGTTATAACAACGCGGTTGATGTAGTCGTACGTCTTCACGGTCCGACCGATCAAGTACCGAACGCACGACACCTCCGAGTTCAGAACACGTTCAGCCCGATGACGTCCCTCGAACTCCTATCCAGCCGAGTGTTGAGGGAGAGTTTCGTCGGCATGACGGCGTGGTGACGATGTTGATGTTCTACCGACGCAGGGCTTCGCCTAAGCACGGCTACAGTATTATCGAGGTGGACTATGGTGGAGGGGGGCACCGCACACGGCTAAGGGACGATCAACTTGATCAACTTGTGTGTCTAGAGGTGCCCCCCTGCCCCTGTATATAAAGGAGAAAGGGGGGAGGCCGGCCGGCCCTCTATGGACGCGCCAGGAGGAGGAGTCCTCCTCCTAGTAGGAGTAGGACTCCCCTTTCCTACTCCTACTAGGAGGAGGAAAGGAAGGAGGAGAAGGAGAAGGAAGGAGAAGGAGGAAAAGGAGGAAAGGGGGGCCGGCCCCCTAGTCCAATTCGGTTTGGGCTAGGGGGGCCGCGCGCCCTGCCTCCTCTCTTCCACCACTTGGCCCATGAGGCCCATTACTTCTTCCTCGTATTCCTGTAACTCCCCGGTACCCCCGAAAATACCCGAATCACTCGGAACCTTTCCGATGTCCGAATATAGTCGTCCAATATATTGATCTTTACGTCTCGACCATTTCGAGACTCCTCGTCATGTCCCCGATCTCATCCGGGACTCCGAATTCCTTCGGTACATCAAAACATATAAATTCATAATATAACTATCATCGTAGCGTTAAGCGTGCGGACCCTACGGGTTCGAGAACTATGTAGACATGACCAAGACACGTCTCCAGTCAATAACCAATAGCGGAACCTGGATGCTCATATTGGCTCCTACATATTCTATGAAGATCTTTATCGGTCAGATCGCATAACAACATACGTTGTTCCCTTTGTCATCGGTATGTTATTTGCCCGAGATTCGATCGTTGGTATCTCAATACCTTGTTCAATCTCGTTACCGGCAAGTCTCTTTACTCGTTCCATAATACATCATCCCGCAACTAACTCATTAGCTGCAATGCTTGCAAGGCTTATAGTGATGCGCATTACCGAGTGGGCCCAGAGATACCTCTCCGACAATCGGAGTGACAAATCCTAATCTCGAAATACGCCAACCCAACATGTACCTTTGGAGACACCTATAGAGCTCCTTTATAATCATCCATTTACGTTGTGGCATTTGGTAGCACACAAAGTGTTCCTCCAGTAAGCGGGAGTTGCATAATCTCATAGTCATAGGAACATGTATAAGTCATGAAGAAAGCAATAGCAACAAACTAAACGATCAAGTGCTATGCTAACGGAATGGTTCAAGTCAATCACATCATTCTCCTAATGATGTGATCCCGTTAATCAAATGACAACTCATGTCTATGGCTAGGAAACATAACCATCTTTGATCAACAAGCTAGTCAAGTAGAGGCATACTAGTGACACTTTGTTTGTCTATGTATTCACACATGTATTATGTTTCCGGTTAATACAATTCTAGCATGAATAATAAACATTTATCATGAAATAAGGAAATAAATAATAACTTTATTATTGCCTCTAGGGCATATTTCCTTCAAGATGGCCTTGATTCGGTCGACCATTTATCAGCAAGACTTGCGTCGATTCCACGCCAGAAATGTGAGGGGTCGAGCCTTTCAAGAGGGAGACCTGGTTCTTCGAGTGGATCAACAGAAACTGCACAAGCTCGCCCTGGCTTGGGAAGGCCCCTTCATCATCACCAAAGTTCTCCACAATGGAGCATACCATCTTTACAGTGTTGAGCATCAGAAAGACGAGCCACGGGCTTGGAACGCGGAGCTGCTCCGCCCCTTTTATACTTAAGAACTCATTCGAATAAAATGTAATAAGAAGTACCTTTGTAATTTGTTCGTCAAAGACAAGAGCTTTTCAGTCTTCTCGCATGATTGTTGTTGCTTTTATTTACCTCTGAAATCCCCCAGTGGGTGGGCTTAGCCGCGAATCCGTTTCGCCTAAGTTCGAAAGAAAATCCTACCGAGTGATGGGTAAGCCTCTCACTCGGGAGACTTAGCTGCAGTCCGGTACTCGCCTAAGTTTGAAAAAATCCTACCGAGTGGAGAGCAATCCTCCCACTTGGGAGCTTAGCTGCAGTCCAGTACTCGCCTAAGTTCTCTCACTCGGAGGCTTAACTGCAGTCCGGTACTCGCCTAAGTTTGAAAAAAATCCTACCGAGTGGAGAGCAACCCTCCCACTCGGGAGCTTAGCTGCAGTCCAGTACTCGCCTAAGTTTAAAAAAATCCTATCGAGTGGAGAGCAACCCTCCCACTCGAGGGCTTAGCTGCAGTCCAGTACTCGCCTAAGTTTAGAAAAATCCTACCGAGTGGAGAGCAATCCTCCCACTCGGGGGCTTAGCTGCAGTCCAGTACTCGTCTAAGTTTAAAAAATCCTACCGAGTGGAGAGCAACCCTCCCACTCAGGGGCTTAGCTGCAGTCTAGTACTCGCCTAAGTTCTCCCACTCGGAGGCTTAGCTGTAGTCCAGTACTCGCCTAAGTTTGTAAAATCCTACCGAGTGGAGAGCAATCCTCCCACTCGGGGGCTTAGCTGCAGTCTAGTACTCGCCTAAGTTCTCCCACTCGGAGGCTTAGCTGCAGTCCAGTACTCGCCTAAGTTTAAAAAATCCTACCGAGTGGAGAGCAACCCTCCCACTCGGGGGCTTAGCTACAGTCTATTACTCGCCTAAGTTCGGAGCTACGCCACAAGTACAACGTGCGCTCCATCCCTATCCGCAAGGACGACGAGGCGCAGGTCGACTGTAACCTTCTCCTTTGGAGCTACGCCATAAGTACAATGCGCGCTCCATCCCTATCCGCAAGGACAACGAAGCGCAGGTCGACTGGAGTCGCCACCTCAGAGCTGCATCTCCAGCGCAAAGACTATTCCGAGCAGAGAACAAAGTCCACTTGAAGGCAAAACGCAAGCATATTCGGAAATAAACCAAATTCGAATAAATCCTAAAGTTCCAAGCAGCAAACCAAAAGTATTCGAGCATCAAGCTCCAAGGAGTTTAATGGTTACAGCAACCACTCAGCATTCCGAGGCAAATTTAAAGCTGGTTCAAGTCTCATAAGTTTGTTCACTCGGCAGGAGGAGGGCTGGCAGGCTCGACGAATTCGTCCAGGTCGATCCCATCCGCGATTCGAGTGGCAGCAGCGATGAAAGTCTCCATGAAGGACTGGAAGTCATGCCTTTTGGTGTTAGCGACCTTGATCGCCGCCAGCTTGTCTTCACGAGCTTCCTTGCAGTGGACTCTCACCAAGGACAGCGCCACCTTAGCACCACACCGGGCGGAGGACTTCTTCCATTCCTGCACTTGGTCAGGGTTCTCGTTGAGTCGAACTGTAACACCCTCGATGCGACTATAGCTCCCACGTGTTGAGGCACGACTTAGAGACATAATCGCATTGAAGGCATATGTCGCAAGTTAGGCAATCTTCACAACATCCCATGTAATATAAATCATAAAGGGGAGATAACATAGTTGGCTTACACTCGCCACGTCAAACAAGTACATAAATAACATTACATCATCCAAACACACATGGCCCGACTACGGCGCCAAAATAAAGATAACCCAACATGCGACACGGTCCCGATCACCCCTAACAGGGCACCACTACTGATCATTAGGAAAGGAAACATAGTAACGTTGAGAGTCTTTGTCGAACTCCCACTTGAGCCCAAACGCGTCTCCTGGAGCGGAATCATCGGGCCCTGCATCTGGTGTAATAGTAATTTGTGAGCCACAGGGAATCAGCAATCTCGCACCCTCACGATCAAGACTATTTAAGCTTATAGGTAAAGCATGGTAAAATATATGTGGAGCTGCAGCAAGCGACTAGCAGCGACTAGCAAAATATGGTGGCTAACTTATTCGCAAAAGAGAGCGAGAAGAGGAGGCAAAGCGCGAGCGAGAAACTAGGGAACAACTGCGCAAACATTACTCCAACACCGTGTCCACTTCCCGGACTCCGCCGAGAAGAGGCCATCACGGTAACACACTCAGTTGATTCATTTTAATTAAGTTAAGGTTCAAGTTATCTACAACCGGACATTAACAAATTCCCATCTGCCCATAACCGCGGGCACGGCTTTCGAAAGTTCAAATCCCTGCAGGGGAGTCCCAACTTAGCCCATGACAAGCTCTCACGGTCAACGAAGGAATAGACCTCCTCCCAAGACGTTCCGATCAGACTCGGTATCTCGGTTCTTCAAGACACTTCGACAGGTTAAAACAAGACCAGCAACACCGCCCGAATGTGCCGACAAATCCCGATAGGAGCTGCACATATCTCGTTCTCAGGGCACAATCGGATAAGCAATCCGTACAACTAAAACCAGCCCTCGAGTTTCCCCGAGGTGGCGCTGCAAGGGGCTCTAGGTTGGACCAACACTCAGAGGAGCACTGGCCCGGGGGGGTTTAAAATAAGATGACCCTCGGGCTCCGGAAACCCAAGGGAAAAAGAGGCTAGGTGGCAAATGGTAAAACCAAGGTTGGGCATTGCTGGAAAAGCTTTAATCAAGGCGAACTATCAAGGGGTTCCCATTATAACCCAACCGCGTAAGGAACGCAAAATCCGGGAACATAACACCGATATGACGGAAACTAGGGCGGCAAGAGTGGAACAAAACACTAGGCGAGAGGCCGAGCCTTCCACCCTTTACCAAGTATATAGATGCATTAAGATAACAAGATAATATAATGATATCCCAACAAGTAAATAATGTTCCAACAAGGAACGGCCTCCAATCTTCACCTGCAACTAGCAACGCTATAAGAGGGGCTGAGCAAAGCGGTAACATAGCCAATCAACGGTTTGCTGGACAGGTGGGTTAGAGGTTTGACATGGCAATTTGGGAGGCTTGAAAGCAAGTGGTAGGCATCGTAGCATTGGCATAGCAAAAGAGCGAGCAAACTAGCATAGCAAAGATAGTAGTGATTTCGAGGGTATGATCATCTTGCCTGCACAGTTGTCAGAGTTGACTGGATCCTCGAAAGCAAACTCAACGGGCTCCTCGTTAGCGAACTCGTCTCCCGGCTCTACCCAAACAAGACAAACAAGCAACAAGGAACACAATCAACCACGTGCAAAGCTCAAACAATATGATGCAAGATGGTATGCTATGCGGGATGCGATGCGGGATGCATATGCAAGATATGACAGGAAATGCAAGAACCTGGCCTCAACTGGAAATCCAAGTGTGCCACTGGAAAGATGATGAAATCGCTTGAAAACGATATAAAGAACGCCGGAATCGGAGTTACGGTTTGGAAATGGCAAGCGATTCAAAAATGACACCGGTCTGCGATTTACAGCAAGTAGCCATCTAAATGCAATGAGATGAACATGCTAAGCACCCAAACATGAAAAAAAATACATGGCAGGGATGCATTCATGATGCTTAACAAAAGTCTAGCACTGAGCTACGGCCAATTCATCCATTAACAGGTTCAAACAAGCATGGCAAAAATGCATATGGCAAACAGATTTCAGACTTAGTGAAATTAACACTTGTCTGGAATTTCAGATCAGGTAGCACACTTCGGAGCAACAAAACTACATGCTACAGGACCTGAACATGGCAAAGTAAAGACATGGCATGGAGCTACTCAAAGAGCTTAACAAAAGTCCCTTAGTGACCTTGAGCCAAAAGGGATCAGAAAATACAATTGCAAGCATGTGAACATAGCAAAAACATAATCAGTTTTTAGACTTAGTGAAAAACTGACACATGCTGAAATATAACTCAAGTAGGCATGTTTACGAGCTCGATGCACTCACTACGGTGCAAGTCATGGCAAGACAAGCATACATCCATCAAGAAGGCACAAAATCAAGCTAGACATGGCAAGAACAATAGCATAGCATGCACGGATCAACTACAACATCATCGGCAAAATTGCAAACAAGTTGACAATCTGCCCAGATTCACAAAGTAGCAAAAGTAGAGCTCGATTGACTCAAGCTAGGGTGCTCCATAATTGCAAACAAAGACATGGATGGATAGAGCACTACAAGATAACAAAACATCCTTACTCATCCTTGCTGATCATCCTCAAAAGAGGCACGGATCACTAGGAAACAACATGAACATTTGGTCATATGAGATAAACAGATCACGGACTTAGTAGAATTGCTAAGTCCCTGAAAACAGAATTACCAAGTGCACCACTTTGCAAGCTTGTGCTAGTCACCACACACATCAAAAAATACATGGGTTGCACCTCTGGAAAGATGACAAAAACCTTAACAAAACATACGTAAAACACATGGACATATCATGCACACAATAATCATGGCAAAAATGACAAAAAGCTAAATGGAGTAGCAGATCTGACAATTATCTCAAGTAGCCCTCTTCTAACAGCATTTCGGGCATCAAGATGAACTCAAATGAAAATGATGCAATGGAATGAAATGATGTACTCTCTGAGATGAACATTTTGATATGCTATATGCCTGAATCGGAGCTACGGATGCAAAGTTACGAGGCTATGAACATGGGCATATGGATTAGGGACTTAGGGAAAAAAACACGAGGTCAACCCTGATATTTCACATCTGGATTGGGGCATGCAATCCGAGGGTCGACGCCGTCCTCGCTGGAGTTCTTGCCGGACTTGGAGCGAGAGGCCGGGCCGGAGCTTACCGCGGTGGAGGAGGCCGTCGGCGGCGCGGGGCGGCGCGGCCGGGGATTGTGGTGGCACGGCGACGAGGCGGCGGTGTTCGAAGGCGGCGTCGCGGTGGCGCCCGGTGCGGCGGCGGGGCGTCGCCGGCGAAGGCGGCGGGGCGGCGCGCGGGCGGCGGGGAGCGCGGGGTGGAGGCGGAGCACGGCAGGGCGACAATGGGCCGGGCGGGACCGCTGCGGGCTCGCCGGGCCGCGGCGGCGGCTGGCAGCGGAGGTGCCACGTGGCGGCACAGGAGTGGGCACGCGGGCGGATCGGACAATGTCCGTCGGTGGAAAATTTGTCCGGCGGCGCGCGAGACGAAAGAGACTAGGGTTAGGGAAGAGGAGATCCGCAAATTTCGGGAGGGGACTTATATAGGCATAGGAGGATCTAGGAGAGTCCAAATGAGGTGCGGTTTGCGGCCACGCGATCGTGATCGAATGCTCTAGATGATAGAAGGGGTTTAGGTGGGTTTTGGGCCAACTTGGAGGGGTGTTGGGCTGCAACACACACAAGGCCTTTTCGGTCCCTCGGTTAACCGTTGGAGTATCAAACGAAGTCCAAATGGCACGAAACTTGACAGGCGGTCTACCGGTAGTAAACCAAGGCCGCTTGGCAAGTCTCGGTCCAATCCGGAAATGTTTAATCCGCACACACGAAAGAAAGGTAGAAAAGACCACCGGAGGAGAACGAAGCGCCGGAATGCAAAACGGACAACGGGGAAAATGCTCGAATGCATGAGATGAATACTTATGCAAATGCAATGCACATGATGACATGATGTGAGATGCATGAAAACGACAACAACACACGGAGGCAAAAACCCAAACCTGAGAAAATAAATTAACTTAACGCCGGAAACGGCAAGAGTTGGAGTACAAATTGGGAAAGTTACATCCGGTGTGTTACAACACTCCACCACTATGAAAGGATCTCATCCCGAGATCTAGGACTGAAAGAACGCCAGGTACTCAGAACGGAGGTGATCCTCGTGTTCCTAGGTAGCTTCACGGTCGGAATGGTGTGACCACTTGACTTTGAGAAATTTGATTGACTTGTTGCGAGTCTTGCGTTCAGTCTCTTCAAGAATAGCAACTGGGTGCTCACGATAGGAGAGATCTTCTTGGAGCTCAATGTCCTCGAAGTTGACGGTGCGGTAAGGAGTCTTGAAGCACTTTCGAAGCTGAGAGACGTGGAACACATCATGAACATTTGCAAAGTTTGAAGGAAGCTCGAGTTGATAGGCGAGGTCGCCTTTCTTGCTGACAATCTTGAAAGGTCCCACGTATCTGGGGGCAAGCTTCCCTTTGATACCGAAGCGACGAGTACCTTTCATAGGAGAGACGCGGAGGTAAACATGATCTCCGATCTCAAAAGCCAAATCACGGTGCTTACCATCATAGTAGCTCTTCTGACGGGAATGGGCTGCTTTGAGGTTATCTCGAATGACTTTGCACATTTCCTCTGCCTCTGTGATTAAGTCATTACCCAAAAGCTGACGTTCACCGGTTTCAGACCAGTTGAGAGGGGTACGGCACTTCCTGCCATACAGAATTTCAAATGGGGCCTTGCCCGAACTTGCTTGAAAACTGTTGTTGTAGGAGAATTTAGCATAAGGAAGACAATCCTCCCACTTCATGCCGAAGGAGATCACACAAGCCTTGAGCATATCTTCAAGAATCTGATTGACACGCTCGACTTGACCGCTAGTTTGAGGATGGAAAGCTGTGCTGAAGCGGATGTTGGTGCCCATGGCCTTCTGAAAAGAATCCCGAAACTTGGATGTAAAGATGCTGCCACGGTCTGAAGAGATCACTTGTGGAATACCGTGCAGAGAGACAATACGAGAGGTATAGAGTTCCGCCAATTGAGCTGCAGTGATCGACTCTTTGATAGGTAGAAAGTGAGCCACTTTAGTGAGTTTGTCGATGAAAACGAATATAGCATCATTGCCACGCTTGGACTCTGGAAACCCAGTCACGAAGTCCATCTCAATGTGGTCAAACTTCCATTCTGGAATGGCAAGAGGTTGGAGGAGACCTGCTGGCCTTTGGTGTTCTTCCTTCACTCTTCTGCAGACATCACACTCATTCACGAACTGAGCGATCTCGCGCTTCATTAGAGTCCACCAATAAGCCTGCTTGAGGTCCTGATACATCTTCGTGCTCCCAGGGTGGATGGAGAGGAGAGAATTGTGAGCCTCGTTCAAGATCACTTTACAGAGGTCACCTTTGGGTACAACAATACGATCCTCGAAGAAGAGAGTATCCTTGTCATCAAGGCGGTAGCACTTGTACTTGGGTTGACTCTTGGCAATCCCAATCTTCACCTTTTTCACCATAGCATCAAGAAGCTGGGCTTGGCAAATCTGGTCTTCCAAGGCAGGAGAGACTTGAAGGTTGGCAAGGAAACATTGAGGAACAACTTGCAGATTAAGTTTGCGGAAAGCTTCACAAAGCTCGGGTTGATAAGGCTTGAGAATCAGACTGTTGCAGTAAGCTTTCCTGCTCAATGCGTCAGCAATCACATTGGCCTTGCCTGGAGTATACTCGATACTTGTATTATATTCCTGAATCATTTCGACCCATCGAGTTTGCGTGAGGTTGAGATTAGGCTGAGTGAAGATGTACTTGAGACTCTTGTGATCAGTGAAAATGTCCACTTTTCTTCCCAATAAAAGATGTCTCCAAGTCAAAAGAGCATGCACAACTGCCGCCAACTCGAGATCATGAGTGGGGTAGTTCTTCTCATTAGGCTTTAACTGGCGAGAGGTATAAGCAACAACTTTCTTCTCTTGCATCAAAACTGCGCCAAGACCTTGGAGAGAGGCATCACAAAAGACCTCGTACGGCTTGGATTCATCAGGCGGAGTCAGAACTGGAGCAGTGATCAATTTCTCTTTCAAAGTGTTGAAAGCAATGTCACACTCCGGAGACCAAACGTACTTGACGTGCTTCTGGAGAAGATTTGAGAGAGGCTTCGCGATCTTAGAAAAGTTCTCAACAAATCTTTGATAGTAGCTTGCGAGACCGAGGAAGCTATGGAGTTGCATCCCGTTCTGAGGAGGTTACCAATTCACAATTGCAGACACCTTCTCAGGATTCACGGCAATACCTTTGGCAGAGATGATATGACCCAGATAAAGAACCTCATCGAGCCAAAATTCACACTTGGAGAACTTGGCGTAGAACTGATGTTCCCTCAACTTATCGAGCAACAAACGCAAATGCTTGGCATGATCTTCGTTGTTCTTGGAGACAACCAAAATGTTGTCGAGATAGACCAAAACGAAGTCATTGGTGTAGGCGTTGAAGATGAAGTTCATCATGCGAGAGAAAGTCGGAGGAGCGTTGATGAGGCCAAAAGACATGACAGTGTATTCATATGAACCATAGCTTGTCCTGAAAGCCGCCTTGGGAATATCTTGCTCACGGATTTGAATCTGATGATAACCCATACGGAGATCAAGCTTGGAGAATACTTGAACACCTTTTAGTTGTTCGAACAACTCGTTGATGTTGGGAGGTGGGTATTTGTTCTTTATGGTCTTCTTGTTCAATGGATGGTAATCAACACAAAGTCGGTCCATTCCATCCTTCTTCTTCACAAAAAGAACACCACAACCCCAAGGAGAAGAACTAGGCCGGATGAGACCCATTTTCTCCTGAATATTGAGTTGCTTCTTCAGCTCCTTCAACTCTTCAGGTCTGAGCTTGTAAGGACGTTTGCACACAGGTTTCGTGCCAGGCTCAAGATCAATAATGAATTCAACTGGCCGGTGCGGAGGCATTCCTGGAAGCTCTTCTGGAAAGACGTCTTGATATTCGCAAACGACTGGAATTTGCGAGATAGCATCCAGTTCACCCTTCTCATTGAGAGAAAACAGACGGATGATATCATCACGAGCGGCAAAGACAATTACATCCTCAGACGAATGAGTCAATTGAATCTGCCTGGCTGCACAATCAAGATGTGCCTTGTGCTTAGAAAGCCAATCCATTCCGAGAATAAGATCAATATCTGAGTCACCAAGAACATTTGGAGAGGACAAGAACTTATAGTCACCCAAAGTGATTGTAACATCCGGAACGCATACTCGAGATGTCATTTGATGGGCCGGAGAGACAATAGCCAACGGTTTCGACAACACTTGAGTAACAAAATCATGCTTAGATGCAAAAGGTCTCGAGATGAAACAATGCGATGCACCAGTGTCAAAAAGAACTCTTGCGGGAATATCATTAACAGGAAGGTTACCCATGATGACATCTGATGAATCCTCTGCCTGAGGTGCATTCACCATATTGACCTTGGCGTACTTGGGGTTATGCTTGACCACAGCTATACTTGCCGATCTGACAGGAGGAGGAGGAGGAAGACGCCTCTGGTTGAAACACTTGTTGGCATAGTGACCCTTCTGTTGGCACTTGTTGCACGTGACCTCTGAAAGCGGACGGTGATACGAAGCACTCGATCTTGGAGCTTGAGACAAAGTCTTGTTCTGAAAGCCATGGTTGGGTGGGTGGGAAGATCCACTGCCACCTTTGCTCTTCTGCTGATACGGCTGACGGAACGGAGGAGGAGGAAGCCAATACTTCTGCTGCTTGGCCACTTGAGTAGAGGAAGAAGGAGTAACATCCCTGACTAGCTTCTTGGAAGCATCACACCTCAACTGAGCAGCCTCTTGCTTCAATGCCATGTTGTAGAACTCATCGTACCTCAAGGGCTCGAAAAGAACAAGAGCTAGCTGAATTTCTTCTCTAAGACCACCCTTGAACTGGTATATCATGCTCTTCTCATCAGGGACGTCCTGCTTGGCAAAGCGGGCGAGCTTCTGAAACAACTTGTTGTAGTCATAGACAGACAAAGAGCCTTGCTTCAGGTTGCGGAATTCCTCACGCTTGCTTTCAACCATGCTCTGAGGAATATGATGAGCTCTGAAATCTTGACGGAATTCAGCCCAAGTAATAACACGTCCACCTCTGGAGTCCTTGTATTGCTGGAACCATTCTGCAGCTTGATCTTTGAGTTGGAAGGAAGCGAACTTGACAAAGTCCTCAGGCCTGACGTTACTGCACTCGAAATGCTTGCACAGATCCACAAGCCAATCGTCAGCATCGGTTGCCTCAACACAATTGCTAAAAGTCTTTGGCCCATTAGCAAGAAACTGGTTGAGTGTAGCAAAGTGATTCTGATTGCTGCCTTGATTCCCTTGGTTGCCTTGATTGCGCTCTTGAAGAATTTGCATGATCAATTGTGTGTTAGCATTGGTTGCGGCCATCACAGCTTGCCATGCCTCCGGAGGAGGGGGAGGTGGTGGCGGATCCTGATTCTGATTCTGATTGGTGCTCTTAGCGGGAGCCATCCTGAAGAGGTTGACCACCATTAGCACATAGACAGATAAATGAAGCTGAATCCAACGGAATGAAAATTGCAACATATAGTCTTCACATCCGAAAAAAATGAACGAATGCATTCCTCTTGAAATGGTCACATATCCATAAATTGAGAAGCCACATAGGATTAAGGTAGAGAAATAAATCAACAAGGTACGGATCAAGAACGAATAATCGGTAAGAAATCCCAATCTCAAACCAACTATCCGTGGAAGAAGAACTAGAGCTACTAGAATTCCCACCTATGAAACTCCCGAACCTTTCCGTTTATGCAATCAGGTGTTGGGGATACAGGGGAAGCATAATATCTCACCCAAATCTAGCAAATCCTACATCCAGCTGTATCCATCCCTCAACACATAACCAAGAAACCTTCGGAAACCATCTAACTCAACCTTCGAAAAGCATCCGTTATACAAGTTATGGCGATACTCCCGAACTCCCACCCCAGTACTGGGTGGCGTCGAGATTATCTCACCAACGAACTGCATAAAAGAGATTTTCGATGTCGGCGTACTAACTCAGGTATTCCAGAACTGCAACGATAAAATTATGACGACAACACCTCAGAGCTCAACTCCCCGGGACACTTCCACAAAACCCCTGACAGGAGGCACCAAGCTAATGTTCTCATCATAAAACCATCGGAACGATTCCAAGATACCCGCGTGATCCTAAATTTTTTTTTTGTGAAATTTGAGAAGAGAAGAGTCAAAACTCTACGTCAGGATGCTTTACCAGAGCGATGAGGAGACTGGGAAGTAAAAAGAATTCCTAAAATCTCCGATATATAATTCCTAAATGACTCAAAACATTTTTCTAGACACAACTCGGCTGCTAAAAACGATCAAGCAATGGGGCTCCTAAGGTCGGGGAAGGCTCTGATACCAACTTGTAACACCCTCGATGCGACTATAGCTCCCACGTGTCGAGGCACGACTTAGAGACATAATCACATTGAAGGCATATGTCGCAAGTTAGGCAATCTTCACAACATCCCATGTAATATAAATCATAAAGGGGAGATAACATAGTTGGCTTACACTCGCCACGTCAAACAAGTACATAAATAACATTACATCATCCAAACACTCATGGCCCGACTACGGCGCCAAAATAAAGATAACCCAACATGCGACACGGTCCCGATCACCCCCAACAGGGCACCACTACTGATCATCAGGAAAGGAAACATAGTAACGTTGAGAGTCTTCGTCGAACTCCCACTTGAGCTCAAACGCGTCTCCTGGAGCGGAATCATCTGGCCCTGCATCTGGTGTAATAGTAATCTGTGAGCCACAGGGACTTAGCAATCTCGTACCCTCGCGATCAAGACTATTTAAGCTTATAGGTAAAGCATGGTAAAATATATGTGGAGCTGCAGCAAGCGACTAGCAAAATATGGTGGCTAACTTATTCGCAAAAGAGAGCGAGAAGAGGAGGCAAAGCGCGAGCGAGAAACTAGGGAACAACTTGCGCAAACATTACTCCAACACCGTGTCCACTTCCCGGACTCCGCCGAGAAGAGGCCATCACGGTAACACACTCAGTTGATTCATTTTAATTAAGTTAAAGTTCAAGTTATCTACAACCGGACATTAACAAATTCCCATCTGCCCATATCCGCAGGCACAGCTTTCGAAAGTTCAAATCCCTGCAGGGGAGTCCCAACTTAGCCCATGACAAGCTCTCACGGTCAACGAAGGAATAGACCTCCTCCCAAGACGTTTCGATCAGACTCGGTATCTCGGTTATTCAAGACACTTCGACAGGTTAAAACAAGACCAGCAACACCGCCCGAATGTGCCGACAAATCCCGATAGGAGCTGCACATATCTCTTTCTCAGGGCACAATCGGATAAGCAATCCGTACAACTAAAACCAGCCCTCAAGTTTCCCCGAGGTGGCGCTGCAAGGGGCTCTAGGTTGGACCAACACTCAGAGGAGCACTGGCCCGGGGGGGTTTAAAATAAGATGACCCTCGGGCTTCGGAAACCCAAGGGAAAAAGAGGCTAGGTGGCAAATGGTAAAACCAAGGTTGGGCATTGCTGGAAAAGCTTTAAACAAGGCGAACTATCAAGGGGTTCCCATTATAACCCAACCACGTGAGGAGCGCAAAATCCGGGAACATAAAACCGATATGACCTAAACTAGGGCGGCAAGAGTGGAACAAAACACTAGGCGAGAGGCCGAGCCTTCCACCCTTTACCAAGTATATAGATGCATTAAGATAACAAGATAATATAATGATATCCCAACAAGTAAATAAACGTTCCAACAAGGAACGGCCTCCACTCTTCACCTGCAGCTAGCAACGCTATAAGAGGGGCTGAGCAAAGCGGTAACATAGCCAATCAACGGTTTGCTTGGACAAGGTGGGTTAGAGGTTTGACATGGCAATTTGGGAGGCTTGAAAGCAAGTGGTAGGCATCGCAGCATTGGCATAGAAAAAGAGCGAGCAAACTAGCATAGCAAAGATAGTAGTGATTTCGAGGGTATGATCATCTTGCCTGCACAGTTGTCAGAGTTGACTGGATCCTCGAAAGCAAACTCAACGGGCTCCTCGTTAGCGAACTCGTCTCCCGGCTCTACCCAAACAAGACAAACAAGCAACAAGGACACAATCAACCACGTGCAAGACTCAAACAAAAAGATGCAATGATGGTATGCTATGCGGGATGCGATGCGGGATGCATATGCAAGATATGACAGGAAATGCAAGAACCTGGCCTCAACCTGGAAATCCAAGTGTGCCACTGGAAAGATGATATGAAATCGCTTGAAAACGATATAAAGAACGTCGGAATCGGAGTTACGGTTTGGAAATGGCAAGCGATTCAAAAATGACACCGCTCTGCGATTTACAGCAAGTAGCCATCTAAATGCAATGAGATGAACATGCTACAGGACCCAAACATGATATCAAAATACATGGCAGGGATGCATTCATGATGCTTAACAAAAATCTAGCACTGAGCTACGGCCAATTCATCCATTAACAGGTTCAAACAAGCATGGCAAAAATGCATATGGCAAACAGATTTCAGACTTAGTGAAATTAACACTTGTCTGGAATTTCAGATCAGGTAGCACACTTCGGAGCAACAAAACTACATGCTACAGGACCTGAACATGGCATAGTAAAGCATGGCATGGAGCTACCCAAAGAGCTTAACAAAAGTCCCTTAGTGACCTTGAGCCAAAAGGGATCAGAAAATACAATTGCAAGCATGTGACCATGGCAAAAACATAATCAGTTTTCAGACTTAGTGAAAAACTGACACATGCGGAAATATAACTCAAGTAGGCATGTTTACGAGCTCGATGCACTCACTATGGTGCAAGTCATGGCAAGACAAGCATACACCCATCAAGAAGGCACAAAATGCAAGCTAGACATGGCAAGAACAATAGCATATCATGCACGGATCAACTACAACATCATCGGCAAAATTGCAAACAAGTTGACAATCTGCCCAGATTCGCAAAGTAGCAAAAGTAGAGCTCGTTTGACTCAAGCTAGGGTGCTCCATAATTGCAAAAAAATCCATGGATGGATAGAGCACTACAAGACTAACAAAACATCCTTACTTATCATCCTCAAAAGAGGCACGGATCACTAGGAAACAACATGAACATTTGGTCATATGAGATAAACAGATCAAGGACTTGGTAGAATTGCTAAGTCCCTGAAAACAGAATTACCAAGTGCACCACTTTGCAAGCTTGTTCTAGCCACCACACACATAACAAAAATACATGGGTTGCACCTCTGGAAAGATGACAAAACCCTTAACAAAACATATGTAGAACTCATGGACATATCATGCACACAATAATCATGGCAAAAAGCTAAATGGAGTAGCAGATCTGACAATTATCTCAAGTAGCCCTCTTCAAACAGCATTTCGGGCATCAAGATGAACTCAAATGAAAATGATGCAATGGAATGAAATGATGTACTCTCTGAGATGAACATTTTGATATGCTATATGCATGAATCGGAGCTACGGATGCAAAGTTACGAGGCTATGAACATGGGCATATGGATTAGGGACTTAGGGAAAAAACACAGGGTCAACCCTGATATTTCAGATCTGGATCGGGGCACGCAATCCGAGGTTCGACGCCGTCCTCGCCGGAGTTCTTGCCGGACTTGGAGGGAGAGGCTGGCCGGAGCTTGCCACGGTGGAGGAGGCCGTCGGCGGCTCGGGGCGGCGCGGCCGGGGCTTGTGGTGGCATGGCGACGAGGCGGCGGTGGGCGAAGGCGGCGGCGCGGTGGCGCCCGGTGCGGCAGCGTGGCGGCGCCGGCGAAGGCGGCGGGGCGGCGCGCGGGCGGTGGGGAGCGCGGGGTGGAGGCGGAGCACGGCGGGGCGACAATGGGCCGGGCGGGCCCGCTGCGGGCTCGCCGGGCCGCGGCGGCGGCTGGCGGCGGAGGTGCCACGTGGCGGCACAGGAGTGGGCGCGCGGGCGGATCGGACAATGTCCGTCGGTGGCAAATTTGTCCGGCGGCGCGCGAGACGAAAGAGACTAGGGTTAGGGAAGAGGAGATCCGCAAATTTCGGGAGGGGACTTATATAGGCATAGGAGGATCTAGGAGAGTCCAAATGAGGTGCGGTTTGCGGCCATGCGATCGTGATCGAACGCTCTAGATGATAGAAGGGGTTTAGGTGGGTTTTGGGCCAACTTGGAGGGGTGTTGGGCTGCAACACACACGAGGCCTTTTCGGTCCCTCGGTTAACCGTTGGAGTATCAAACGAAGTCCAAATGGCACGAAACTTGACGGACGGTCTACCGGTAGTAAACCAAGGCCGCTTGGCAAGTCTCGGTCCAATCCAGAAATGTTTAATCCCCACACACGAAAGAAAGGTAGAAAAGACCACCGGAGGAGAACGAAGCGCCGGAATGCAAAACGGACAACGGGGAAAATGCTCGAATGCATGAGATGAATACGTATGCAAATGCAATGCACATGATGACATGATATGAGATGCATGACAACGACAACAACACACGGAGGCAAAAACCCGAACCCGAGAAAATAAATTAACTTAACGCCGGAAACGGCAAGAGTTGGAGTACAAATTGGGAAAGTTACATCCGGGGTGTTACACGAACCATCAGGGATTCCAGGTCATTTTGAAGCGTCGCCCTTGGCCAGAGCAATGTGTCGACTCGTGAGACTGCCTCCTTCAGGCGCGCGAGGTAGCTTGTGACGCCGGCAACACGAGACTCCAGTCGGAGCACGTTCATTCCAGTTTCGTCGCAAACTGGAGAAGCGATAGGGTCCAGACCCGTCTCGACCTTTCCAGTTTCCTCGTCAAACTCTTGGCAGAATTCTGCAGCCAAAAATTAGTGAGTCGACCGGATAGGATCCGTTCGCAAGCATCAACATAGTCGGTTTAAAAGAAATACCTTCTAGCATAAGATAAAGCTTCTTGGCGAGAGTTCTCAGATACGCCTCCGTGTCATTCCTCTTGTGGACAGCAGACTCCACCTTTTCGTCCAGGGTAATTTTGTCCTTCTTCAGACGACTCACCTCTCGGTTAGACTCGTTGAGACAGGACTTCAGCTTGGTCACCTCCCCTTACAGTGCTTCGACTGAAGCCAGCTTCTGGTCAGCGAGGGCAGTTTTTTCTTGGGCTTCCTTCTGTGCAGCGGCGAGGTCCGAGTCCTTCTTCTCCAGAGCCAACTTCATTTTCTCTGCAAAAGAAGCAATCGGATCAGACAAGAGCTCGAAGAAATGTTTTAAAAAGACAGTCGACAGGCAGTTACCTTCCATACCAGTAGCTTCGTCTTGAGCTTTCTTTAGATTCTGCTGGGCCAACTCCAAGTCAAGGTTGAGTTGCCTCTGCTTCTCCTCAAGTTCAGCAAACTTGGAAATGAGAGTACAAGACTTCTGCAGAAGGCAAAAGACATGTCAATCGACAAGATCAAAGGTTGTTCACTTCCGAGTGGATAAAACTTAAAGAAGTTCGCTTAGACCCCAGCCGACTACACACAGTCGACTGCGGTCTCGGGGGCTACACCCAGCGGGTGCACTTGGCGTGCCCCCGATGATTAAGACCCAACTCGACCGGTCCACCCGGGTCAAGTAAAAAAAACTATTCAGACCCCGGCCGACTGTCAGCAATCGACCACGGTCTCGGGGACTACACCCAGTGGGTGCACTTGACGTGCCTCCACTAGTTCAGATCCCATTCGACCGGTCCGCCCGGGTCGAGTAGAAGAACAGAAAATAAAAAGAACTCAGACCCCAGTCGACTGCCAGCAGTCAACTGCGGTCTCGGGGACTACACCCGGTGGGTGCACTTAGCGTGCCCCCACCGGTTCAGATCCTACTCGCCCAGACCGAGTGGAAGAACACAAATACCAAATACAACAAAACACCCAGTGGGTGTACAGATTCGACGCAAACAACAGGAGATTATATGGAAGAAAATGTTTCAGATAGCATATCCTGACAGAACAAGGTCAGCCAAAAAGTCTACTTACCTGGACATTGGCCCGGAGAGCAGCGCTGGGGTCATAAGCAGCCTGACTATTCTCATGCACCGTCTTCATCCGCTCCATCATCATGTTAGCTTGACGGATGGCTTCCGCAGCCGCTTCCGACTGGTTGTCCGGAACGGGGTAGCTGGTGAAAAAGAGGGCAGACGACCCAGGTGTGGCAGTTTGGAACTCCATGGCGTGGAGTTGGACGACTGAGGGAATCACCATTGCAGTCGACGGTGCGGGGTTCTCACTCGACAAGGGTGCATCGAAGGTCACAAAGGCCCTGCCTGCATCTTCAGATTGACGGATGGGTGGTCTTGTTGTTGGCCCTTGCTGAGACATCATGCCAGCTTCTACCTTTTTGCTCTTCCTGGGCTTAAGAGCCACATCTTCATCGTCATCTGGAAGATCGATGATGTTGGGTGGAGCTGCAAGACAGATCAGTCAACCCCAAGTGAACCACTAGAATGCAACCGACCAATTAATCAAGAACAAGATCATAAGAGTTTCTATCTGGGTTGGAGGTAACCACGTCTTCCATCTCCTCGTCTCGATACTGGAGGGAAGAGGTTCCCAATGTAGCAGCACTGCAAGTGTCCGTACTCAGTCGGTTGCATTCTTTTGCTCGAGTCGACAAAAAGAACAAGTCAGATGATTACCCGGAGATGGTAGGGACGGTCACTTTGATCTTGGGCAAAGCCTTGGGCAGTTTGGAGGAGGTGGCCTTCGGTGCTTTTGGAGCTGGAGGCGGCACAACCTTGGGATGCTTTGGGGCCTTCTCAATCGGCGCTGGAAAAGACGTCCGGGGGCGCTTCGAAGACTGCCCAGTCAGCGCGGCCGCCGGGTCCGGGATGCTCATCGGGTCGTGTGCGTGCTTGGATCTCCTCTCTCTGCGAGGAGGCGAGTCGACTTCTTCGTCATCGCTTGAGTCATCGCTCTCCTCGTCCTCCTCTGCATCCGAGTGCCACTCGCCGCTCTCGCCCCCGCTCGCTCCCTCCTCGACGTCTTGCTCCTGCACTCCGTTGGGCATCGAGTACCTGTCAATGAGAGCCTGAAAGAACAACGCGCAAAAGGGGTACAGTCGACCATCAACAAGGTGTCACACAGTGAATCGGAAAGATATTTGGTAAAACAGAATCATACCTGCTCCGGCTGGCGTGAATGGTCGAATGGAATCACCCTCCTAGACCCCCGGGGGTTGGCTTTGTTGCTGGTGATTCCCATCAGCCACTTCTCCAAGATGTCCTCACTGACATCCTCCGGGTGGATCCGAGTGGAGTCCTCGAGTCCAGAGTACATCCACATCGGATGATCACGGGCCTGGAGCGGTTGGATGCGTCGACCAAGAAAGACCTCCAGCAGGTCCATCCCAGTCACCCCGTCGTGGACGACCCTCTCGACCAGCACCTTGACCTGCGCCTTCTCTTTGGGAACAACCTTCAAGCAGGAGGGCTTCTCCACTCGAGCCAGGGAAAAGGGAGGAAGTCCAGTCGACTGACCCGGGGTCGGCTGATCCTTGTAGTAAAAACCAAGTCGACTGCCAGCCGCGGACCGAGTCGGGAAGGATCATCGCCGGGAAGGTGCTCTTGTTCCTCATCTGGATGCCCAGGCCCCCGCACATCTGGATCACGTGCGTCCTCTCATCACTCGGATTGGCCTTTTTGACCGACTGGGAGCGGCAGGTGAAGATATGTTTGATAACCCACAAGTATAGGGGATCGCAACAGCTTTCAAGGGTAGAGTATTCAACCCAAATTTATTGATTCGAGACAAGGGGAGCCAAAGAATATTCTCAAGTATTAGTAGCTGAGTTGTCAATTCAACCACACCTGGAAACTTAGTATCTGCAGCAAAGTGTTTAGTAGCAAAGTAATATGATAGTGGTGGTAGCGGCAACAAAAGTAAAGACATCAAAAGTAATGTTTTTGGTATTTTGTAGTGATTGTAATAGTAGCAGCGGGGAAGTAAATAAGTGAGAACTAGTATATGGAAAACTTGTAGGCACCGGATCAGTGATGGATAAATATGCCGGATGCGGTTCATCATGTAACAGTCATAACATAGGGTGACACAGAACTAGCTCCAATTCATCAATGTAATGTAGGCATGTATTCCATATATAGTCATACGTGCTTATGGAAAAGAACTTGCCTGACATCTTTTGTCCTACCCTCCCGTGGCAGCGGGGTCCTATTGGAAACTAAGGGATATTAAGGCCTCCTTTTAATAGGGAACCGGAACAAAGCATTAGCACATAGTGAATACATGAACTCCTCAAACTATGGTCATCACCGGGAGTGGTCCCTATTATTGTCACTTCGGGGTTGCTGGATCATAACACATAGTAGGTGACTATAGACTTGCAAGATAGGATCAAGAACTCACATATATTCATGAAAACATAATAGGTTCAGATCTGAAATCATGGCACTCGGGCCCTAGTGACAAGCATTAAGCATAGCAAAGTCATAGCAACATCAATCTCAGAACATAGTGGATACTGTTGGGGAACGTAGTAATTTCAAAAAAATTCCTACGCACACGCAAGATCATGGTGATGCATAGCAACGAGAGGGGGAGAGTGTGATCTACGTACCCTTGTAGATCGACAATGGAAGCGTTAACTTGGTTGATGTAGTCGTACGTCTCCACGGCCCGACCGATCAAGCACCGAAACTACGGCACCTCCGAGTTCTAGCACACGTTCAGCTCGATGACGATCCCCGGACTCCGATCCAGCAAAGTGTCGGGGGAGAGTTCCGTCAGCACGACGGCGTGGTGACGATCTTGATGTACTACTGTCGCAGGGCTTCGCCTAAGCACCGCTACAATATTATCGAGGACTATGGTGGAAGGGGGCACCGCACACGGCTAAGAATATGATCACGTGGATCAACTTGTGTCTCTCTGGGGTGCCCCTGCCTCCGTATATAAAGGTCCAAGAGGGGGAGGCCGGCCGGCCATCATAGGGCGCGCCAGGAGGAGTCCTACTCCCTCCGGGAGTAGGACTCCCCCCCAATCCTAGTTGGAATAGGATTCGCGAGGTGGGAAAAGAGAGAGAGAGAGAGAGAGAGAGAAGGGGGGCGCCGGCCCCCTCTCTCCTTGTCCTATTCGGACTAGGGGGGAGGGGCGCGCGGCCCAGCCCTGGCCGCCTCTCCTCTTCTTCCACTAAGGCCCACTAAGGCCCATATAGCTCCCGGGGGGTTCCGGTAACCTCCCGGTACTCCGGTAAAATCCCGATTTCGCCTGGAACACTTCCGATATCCAAATATAGGCTTCCAATATATCAATCTTTATGTCTCGATCATTTCGAGACTCCTCGTCATGTCCATGATCACATCCGGCACTCCGACCAACCTTCGGTACATCAAAATGCATAAACTCATAATATAACTGTCATCGTAACCTTAAGCGTGCGGACCCTACGGGTTCGAGAATAATGTAGACATGACCGAGACACGTCTCCGGTCAATAACCAATAGCGGAACCTGGATGCTCATATTGGTTCCTACATATTCTATGAAGATCTTTTATCGGTCAGACCGCATAACAACATACGTTGTTCCCTTTGTCATCGGTATGTTACTTGCCCGAGATTCGATCGTCGGTATCCAATACCTAGTTCAATCTCGTTACCGGCAAGTGTCTTTACTCGTTCCGTAATACATCATCCCGTTACTAACTCATTAGTTGTAATGCTTGCAAGTCTTAAGTGATGTGCATTACCGAGAGGGCCCAGAGATACCTCTCCGACAATCGGAGTGACAAATCCTAATCTCGAAATACGCCAACCCAACATGTACCTTTGGAGACACCTGTAGAGCTCCTTTATAATCACCCAGTTACGTTGTGACGTTTGGTAGCACACAAAGTGTTCCTCTGGCAAACGGGAGTTGCATAATCTCATAGTCATAGGAACATGTATAAGTCATGAAGAAAGCAATAGCAACATACTAAACGATCGGGTGCTAAGCTAATGGAATGGGTCGTGTCAATCAGATCATTCAACTAATGATGTGATCCCGTTAATTAAATAACAACTCTTTGTCCATGGTTAGGAACATAACCATCTTTGATTAACGAGCTAGTCAAGTAGAGGCATACTAGTGACACTCTGTTTGTCTATGTATTCACACATGTATATGTTTCCGTTAATACAATTCTAGCATGAATAATAAACATTTATCATGGTATAAGGAAATAAATAATAACTTTATTATTGCCTCTAGGGCATATTTCCTTCAGTCTCCCACTTGCACTAGAGTCAATAATCTAGATTACATAGTAATGATTCTAACACCCATGGAGCCTTGGTGCTGATCATGTTTTGCTCGTGGAAGAGGCTTAGTCAACGGGTCTGCAACATTCAGATCCGTATGTATCTTGCAAATCTCTATGTCTCCCACCTGGACTAGATCCCGGATGGAATTGAAGCGTCTCTTGATGTGCTTGGTTCTCTTGTGAAATCTGGATTCCTTTGCCAAGGCAATTGCACCAGTATTGTCACAAAAGATTTTCATTGGACCCGATGCACTAGGTATGACACCTAGATCGGATATGAACTCCTTCATCCAGACTCCTTCATTTGCTGCTTCCGAAGCAGCTATGTATTCCGCTTCACACGTAGATCCCGCCACACGCTTTGTTTAGAACTGCACCAACTGACAGCTCCACCGTTTAATGTAAACACGTATCCGGTTTGCGATTTAGAATCGTCCGGATCAGTGTCAAAGCTTGCATCAACGTAACCGTTTACGATGAGCTCTTTGTCACCTCCATATACGAGAAACATATCCTTAGTCCTTTTCAGGTACTTCAGGATGTTCTTGACCGCTGTCCAGTGATCCACTCCTGGATTACTTTGGTACCTCCCTGCTAGACTTATAGCAAGGCACACATCAGGTCTGGTACACAGCATTGCATACATGATAGAGCCTATGGCTGAAGCATAGGGAACATCTTTCATTTTCTCTCTATCTTCTGCAGTGGTCGGGCATTGAGTCTGACTCAACTTCACACCTTGTAACACAGGCAAGAACCCTTTCTTTGCTTGATCCATTTTGAACTTCTTCAAAATCTTGTCAAGGTATGTTCTTTGTGAAAGTCCAATTAAACGTCTTGATCTATCTCTATAGATCTTTATGCCTAATATGTAAGCAGCTTCACCGAGGTCTTTCATTGAAAAACTCTTATTCAAGTATCCCTTTATGCTATCTAGAAATTCTATATCATTTCCAATCATTAATATGTCATCCACCTATAATATCAGAAATGATACAGAGCTCCCACTCACTTTCTTGTAAATACAGGCTTCTCCGAAAGTCTGTATAAAACCAAATGCTTTGATAACACTATCAAAGTGTTTATTCCAACTCCGAGAGGCTTGCACCAGTCCATAAATGGATCGCTGGAGCTTGCACACTTTGTTAGCTCCCTTTGGATCGACAAAACCCTCTGGTTGCATCATATACAACTCTTCTTCTAGAAATCCATTCAGGAATGCAGTTTTGACATCCATCTGCCAAATTTCATAATCATAAAATGCGGCAATTGCTAACATGATTCGGACAGACTTAAGCATCGCTACGGGTGAGAAGGTCTCATCGTAGTCAATCCCTTGAACTTGCCGAAATCCTTTTGCGACAAGTCGAGCTTTGTAGACAGTAATATTACCGTCGGCGTCAGTCTTCTTCTTGAATATCCATTTATTCTCAATTGCTTGCCGATCATTGGGCAAGTCAACCAAAGTCCACACTTTGTTCTCATACATGGATCCCATCTCAGATTTCATGGCTTCAAGCCATTTTGCGGAATCTGGGCTCACCATCGCTTCTTCATAGTTCGTAGGTTCATCATGATCTAGTAGCATGATTTCCAGAACTGGATTACCGTACCACTCTGGCACGGATCTCACTCTAGTTGATCTACGAGGTTCAGTAGTATCTTGTTCTGAAGTTTCATGATCATTATCATTAGCTTCCTCACTAATTGGTGTAGGTGTCACAGAAACAGTTTTCTGTGATGCACTACTTTCCAATAAGGGAGCAGGTACAGTTACCTCATCAAGTTCTACTTTCCCCCCACTCACTTCTTTCGAGAGAAACTCCTTCTCTAGAAAGTTTCCGAACTTAGCAACAAAATTCTTGCCTTCGGATCTGTGATAGAAGGTGTATCCAATAGTCTCCTTTGGATATCCTATGAAGACACATTTCTCCGTTTTGGGTTCGAGCTTATCAGATTGAAGCTTTTTCACATAAGCATCGCAGCCCCAAACTTTCAGAAACGACAACTTTGGTTTCTTGCCAAACCATAGTTCATAAGGCGTCGTCTCAACGGATTTTGATGGTGCCCTATTTAACGTGAATGCGGCCGTCTCCAAAGCATAACCCCAAAACGATAGCGGTAAATCAGTAAGAGACATCATAGATCGCACCATATCTAGTAAAGTACGATTACGTCGTTCGGACACACCATTACGCTATGGTGTTCCGGGTGGCGTGAGTTGCGAAACTATTCCGCATTGTTTCAAATGTACACCAAACTCGTAACTCAAATATTCTCCTCCACGATCAGATCGTAGAAACTTTATTTTCTTGTTACGATGATTTTCAACTTCACTCTGAAATTCTTTGAACTTTTCAAACGTTTCAGACTTATGTTTCATTAAGTAGATATACCCATATCTGCTTAAGTCATCTGTGAAGGTGAGAAAATAACGATATCCGCCACGAGCCTCAATATTCATCGGACCACATACATCTGTATGTATGATTTCCAACAAATCTGTTGCTCTCTCCATAGTACCGGAGAACGGCGTTTTAGTCATCTTGCCCATGAGGCACGGTTCGCAAGTACCAAGTGATTCATAATCAAGTGGTTCCAAAAGTCCATCAGTATGGAGTTTCTTCATGCGCTTTACGCCGATATGACCTAAACGGCAGTGCCACAAATAAGTTGCACTATCATTATCAACTCTGCATCTTTTGGCTTCAACATTATGAATATGTGTGTTACTACTATCGAGATTCAATAAGAATAGACCACTCTTCAAGGGTGCATGACCATAAAAGATATTACTCATATAAATAGAACAACCATTATTCTCTGATTTAAATGAATAACCGTCTCGCATCAAACAAGATCCAGATATAATGTTCATGCTTAACGCTGACACCAAATAACAATTATCTAGGTCTAATATTAATCCCGAAGGTAGATGTAGAGGTAGCGTGCCGACCGCGATCACATCGACTTTGGAACCGTTTCCCACGCGCATCGTCACCTCGTCCTTAGCCAATCTTCACTTAATTCGTAGTCCCTGTTTTGAGTTGCAAATATTATCAACAGAACCAGTATCAAATACCTAGGTGCTACTGCGAGCATTATTAAGGTACACATCAATAACATGTATATCACATATACCTTTGTTCACCTTGCCATCCTTCTTATCCGCCAAATACTTGGGGCAGTTTCGCTTCCAGTGACCAGTCTGCTTGCAGTAGAAGCACTCAGTTTCAGGCTTAGGTCCAGACTTGGGTTTCTTCTCTTGAGCAGCAACTTGCTTGCTGTTCTTATTTAAGTTCCCCTTCTTCTTCCCTTTGCCCTTCTTCTTGAAACTAGTGGTCTTGTTGACCATCAACACTTGATGCTCCTTTTTGATTTCTACCTCCGCAGCTTTCAGCATTGCGAAGAGCTCGGGAATAGTCTTATTCATCCCTTGCATATTATAGTTCATCATGAAGCTCTTGTAGCTTGGTGGCAGTGATTGGCGAATTCTGTCAATGACGCAATCATCTGGAAGATTAACTCCCATTTGAATCAAGTGATTATTATACCCAGACATTTTGAGTATATGCTCACTGACAGAACTGTTCTCCTCCATCTTGCAGCTATAGAACTTATTGGAGACTTCATATCTCTCAATCTGGGCATTTGCTTGAAATATTAACTTCAACTCCTGGAACATCTCATATGCTCCATGACGTTCAAAACGTCGTTGAAGTCCCGGTTCTAAGCCGTAAAGCATGGCACACTGAACTATCGAGTAGTCATTAGCTTTGCTCTGCTAGACGTTCACAACATCTGGTGTTGCTCCAGCAGCAGGCCTGGGACCCAGCGGTGCTTCCAGGACATAATTCTTCTGTGCAACAATGAGGATAATCCTCAAGTTACGGACCCAGTCCGTGTAATTGCTACCATCATCCTTCAACTTTGCTTTCTCAAGGAACGCATTAAAATTCAATGGAACAACAGCACGGGCCATTTATCTACAATCATACATAAACAAGCAAGATACTATCAGGTACTAAGTTCATGATAAATTTAGGTTCAATTAATCATATTACTTAAAGAACTCCCACTTAGATAGACATCCCTCTAATCCTCTAAGTGATTACGTGATCCAAATCAACTAAACCATGTCCGATCATCACGTGAGATGGAGTAGTTTCATTGGTGAACATCACTATGTTGATCATATCTACTATATGATTCACGCTCGACCTTTCGGTCTCCGTGTTCCGAGGCCATATCTGTATATGCTTGGCTCGTCAAGTATAAACTGAGTATTCCGCGTGTGCAACTGTTTTGCGCCCGTTGTATTTGAACGTAGAGCCTATCACACCCGATCATCACGTGGTGTCTCAGCATGAAGAACTTTCGCAGCGGTGCATACTCAGGGAGAACACTTCTTGATAATTTAGTGAGAGATCATCTTATAATGCTACCGTCAATCAAAGCAAGATAAGATGCATAAAAGATAAACATCACATGCAATCAATATAAGTGATATGATATGGCCATCATCATCTTGTGCTTTTGATCTCCATCTCCGAAGCACCGTCATGATCACCATCCTCAACGGCGCGACACCTTGATCTCCATCGTAGCATCGTTGTCGTCTCGCCAATCTTATGCTTCCACGACTATCGCTACCGCTTAGTGATAAAGTAAAGCATTACAGCGTGATTGCATTGCATACAATAAAGCGACAACCATATGGCTCCTGCCAGTTGCCGATAACTTGGTTACAAAACATGATCATCTCATACAATAAAATTTAGCATCATGTCTTGACCATATCATATCACAACATGCCCTGCAAAAACAAGTTAGACGTCCTCTACTTTGTTGTTGCATGTTTTACGTGGCTGCTACGAGCTTAAGCAAGAACCAATCTTACCTACGCATCAAAAGCACAATGATAGTTTGTCAAGTTGGTGCTGTTTTAACCTTCGCAAGGACCGGGCGTAGCCACACTCGGTTCAACTAAAGTTGGAGAAACTGTCACCCGCAAGCCACCTATGTGCAAAGCACGTCGGGAGAACCGGTCTCGTGTAAGCGTACGCGTAATGTCGGTCCGGGCCGCTTCGTCCAACAATACCGCCGAACCAAAGTATGACATGCTGGTAAGCAGTATGACTTATATCACCCACAACTCACTTGTGTTCTACTCGTGCGTATAACATCAACATATAAAACCTAGGCTCGGATGCCACTGTTGGGGAAGGTAGTAATTTCAAAAAATTTCCTACGCACACGCAAGATCATGGTGATGCATAGCAACGAGAGGGGGCGAGTGTGATCTACGTACCCTTGTAGATCGACAACGGAAGCGTTAACTTGGTTGATGTAGTCGTACGTCTCCACGGCCCGACCGATCAAGCACCGAAACTACGGCACCTCCGAGTTCTAGCACACGTTCAGCTCGATGACGATCCCTGGACTCCGATCCAGCAAAGTGTCGGGGAAGAGTTCCGTCAGCACGACGGCGTGGTGACGATCTTGATGTACTACTGTCGCAGGGCTTCGCCTAAGCACCGCTACAATATTATCGAGGACTATGGTGGAAGGGGGCACCGCACACGGCTAAGAATATGATCACGTGGATCAACTTGTGTCTCTCTGGGGTGCCCCTGCCTCCGTATATAAAGGTCCAAGAGGGGGAGGCCGGCCGGCCATCATAGGGCGCGCCAGGAGGAGTCCTACTCCCTCCGGGAGTAGGACTCCCCCATTTCCTAGTTGTAATAGGATTCGCGAGGTGGGAAAAGAGAGAGAGAGAGAGAGAGAAGGAGGGGGGCGCCGGCCCCCTCTCTCCTTGTCCTATTCGGACTAGGGGGGAGGGGCGCGCGGCCCTGCCCTGGCCGCCTCTCCTCTTCTTCCACTAAGGCCCATATAGCTCCCGGGGGGTTCCCGTAACCTCCACGTGCTCCGGTAAAATCCCGATTTCACCCGAAACACTTCCGATATCCAAATATAGGCTTCCAATATATCAATCTTTATGTATCGACCATTTCGAGACTCCTCGTCATGTCCGTGATCACATCCGGGACTCCGAACAAACTTCGGTACATCAAAATGCATAAACTCATAATATAACTATCATCGTAACCTTAAGCGTGCGGACCCTACGGGTTCGAGAACAATGTAGACATGACCGAGACACGTCTCCGTTCAATAACCAATAGCGGAACCTGGATGCTCATATTGGCTCCTACATATTCTACGAAGATCTTTTATCGGTCAGACCGCATAACGACATACGTTGTTCCCTTTGTCATCGGTATGTTACTTGCCCGAGATTCAATCGTCGGTATCCTATACCTAGTTCAATCTCGTTACCGGCAAGTCTCTTTACTCGTTCTGCAATACATCATCCCGCAACTAACTCATTAGTTGCAATGCTTGCAAGGCTTGAGTGATGTGCATTACCGAGAGGGCCCAGAGATACCTCTCCGACAATCGGAGTGACAAATCCTAATCTCGAAATACGCCAACCCAACATGTACCTTTGTAGACACCTGTAGAGCTCCTTTATAATCACCTAATTACGTTGTGAGGTTTGGTAGCACACAAAGTGTTCCTCTGGCAAACGGGAGTTGCATAATCTCATAGTCATAGGAACATGTATAAGTCATGAAGAAAGCAATAGCAACATACTAAACGATCGGGTGCTAAGCTAATGGAATGGGTCGTGTCAATCAGATCATTCAACTAATGATGTGATCCCGTTAATCAAATAACAACTCTTTGTCCATGGTTAGGAAACATAACCATCTTTGATTAACGAGCTAGTAAAGTAGAGGCATACTAGTGACACTCTGCTTGTCTATGTATTCACACATGTATTATGTTTCCGGTTAATACAATTCTAGCATGAATAATAAACTTTTATCATGATATAAGGAAATAAATAATAACTTTATTCTTGCCTCTAGGGCATATTTCCTTCAGATACTAGGGATCAAACCCTAACAAAACTAACTCGATTACATGATAAATCTCATCCAACCCATCACCGTCCAGCAAGCCTACGATGGAATTACTCACGCACGGCGGTGAGTATCATGAAATTGATGATGGAGGATGGTTGATGATGACGACGACAACGAATCCCCCTCTCTGGAGCCCCGGACGGACTCCAGATCAGCCCTCCCGAGAGGTTTTAGGGCTTGGCGGCGGCTCCGTATCGTAAAACATGATGATTTCTACTCTCTGATTTTTTTTCTTTCCGAAAGCAAATATATAGAGTTGGAGTTGGCATCGGAGGGCATCCAGGGGGCCCACGAGGTAGGGGGCGCGCCCTCGGGGGGGCGCCCCCCACCCTCGTGAGAAGGGTGTGGGCCCCCTGGTCTTCATCTTTGGCGATGATTTTTTATTATTTTTTTCTAAGATGTTCTGTGGAGTTTCAGGTTATTCCGAGAATATTTGTTTTCTGCACATAAAACAACACCATGGTAATTCTGCTGAAAACAGCGTCAGTCCGGGTTAGTTCCATTCAAATCATACAAGTTAGAGTCCAAAATAAGGGCAAAAGTGTTTGGAAAAGTAGATACGATGGAGACGTATCAACTCCCCCAAGCTTAAACCCTTGCTTGTCCTCAAGCAATTCAGTTGACAAACTGAAAGAAAGAAAGAAAAACTTTTACAAACTCTGTTTGCTCTTGTTGTTGTAACTATGTCAAGCCAGCATTCGAGTTCTCAGCATAGATCATAACTAACCACATTTGCAATAATTGTCAGGTCTCATGATTACTCATATCAATAGCATAATCAACTAGTAAGCCATAATAATAGATCTCGGATGACAACACTTTCTCAAAACAATCATAATATGATATAACAAGATGGTATCTCTCTAGCCCTTTCTGAGACCGCAAAACATAAATGCAGAGCACCTTTAAAGATCAAGGACTGACTAGACATTGTAATTCATGGTAAAAGAGATCCAATCAAAGTCATACCCAATATAAATTAACACTGATGAATGTAAATGACAGCTGTGATCTCCAGCTAGTGCTTTTTAATAAGAGGGTGATGACTCAACATAAAAGTAAATGGATAGGCCCTTCGCAGAGGGAAGAAGGGATTTGTAGAGGTGCCAGAGCTCGGTTTTGAAATAGAGATAAATTGTATTTTGAGCGGTATACTTTCATTGTCAACATAACAACTAAGAGATGACGATATCTTCCATGCTAAACACAGTATAGGCGGTTCCCAAACAGAATGGTAAAGTTTATACTCCCCCTCCACCAACAAGCATCAATCCATGGCTTTGTCGAAACAACGAGTGCCTCCAACATACATCAGGTCCCAGGGGGAGTTTTGTTTACAATTAATTTTGATTTAGTTTGCATAAATCATGGGACTAGGCATCCCGGTGACTAGCCATTTATCTCGTGAGTGAGGAGCGGAGTCCACTCCTCTTGAGAATAACCCGCCTAACACGGAAGATAAGGACAACCTTGGTCGATACATGAGCTATTCGAGCATACAAAACAGAATATTTATTTGATGGTTTAGAGTTTGGCACATACAAATTTACTTGGAACGGCAGGTAGATACCGCATATAGGAAGGTATGGTGGACTCATCTAGAATAACTTTGGGGTTTAAGGGATTGGATGCACAAGCAGTATTCCCGCTTAGTACAAGTGAAGGCTAGCAAAAGACTGGGAAGCGACCAACTAGAGAGCGACAACAGCCATGTACATGCATTAAAATTAATAAACATTGGATGCAAGCATGAGTAGGATATAATCCACCATGAACATAAATATCGTGAAGGCTATGTTGATTTTGTTTCAACTACATGCGTGAACATGTGCCAAGTCAAGTCACTTAAATCATTCAAAGGAGGATACCACCCCATCATACCACATCATAACCATCTCAATAGCATGTTGGCACACAAGGTAAATCATTATAACTCATAGCTAATTAAGCATGGCACAAGCAACTATGATCTCTAATTGTCATTGCAAACATGTTTATTCATAATAAGCTGAATCAAGAACAAGGGACTCATCATATTTACAAAAACAAAAGAGGTCGAGTTCATACCAGATTTTCACATCCCAGTCAGTCCATCACATATCATCATAATTGCCTTTCACTTGCACGATCGAACGGTGTGAATAATAATAAGAGTGTACGTGCATTCAATTAAGCTGGAATCTGCGAGCATTCAATAAACAGGAGAAGACAAGGCAATATGGGCTCTTGGTTAAATCAACAATAATACATATAAGAGCCACTTCAACAATTTAATTATGGTCTTCTCCTACTTACCCCCAAAGAAAAGAAAAGAAATAAAACTATTTACATGGGAAAGCTCCCAACAAGCAAAAGAAGAACGGGAAATATTTTTAGGTTTTCTTTTTAATTATTACTACTACAGCAGAAAAATAAACTACTACTAATTTTTTTTGTTTTTCTTAAGGTTTAACAAACACACAAGAAGAAAGCAGGAAAAAGAAAATAAACTAGCATGAATATTACAGTGAAAAAGTATGAGCACCGACATCTAGCAATGAGTGTGTGTGAACATACATGTAATGTCGGTGAGAAATACATACTCCCCCAAACTTAGGCTTTTGGCTTAAGTTGGTCTATGGCCACGGCTGGCCTGGCGGATATCCATAATAATAGTTGTTGGGGTCGTACTGTGATGAGGAAGAATAGTTGGGATCATACTGATGTGCAGCGGTTATCACCTGTTGAGCTGCAGCGTGGAGTCGAGCTGCCTCCGCTCTCCTCTCGTACTCTTCTGCCTCCTCTCTGGTAATAACATATCTTATTTTTGTCTGTGAATCAAACAAGGCAGGAGCAGGGAGAGTAATACGGAAAACACGTTGTTTATAAAAAATTAAACGATATAAGAGAGGTGATTCAGGCCTCTCGACAAACTGATGCAAAGCCATAGAGTTATAATCTAAATATGCAGGAGGCAACTCCGTATCACCCTCACGAATGTCAATCTCAAGAAAATGAGCTAAGCGGGTTGCATAAATTCCTCCAAAGAAATCTCCATTATGTCTATTATGATGCAACCTACGAGCTACAAACTCACATATGATAAGATTGGTCTCCTAACATAGCACTCCTAAGAATGCTAAGATCAGGGACACACATGTAACATGCTTCATCATTAGCATTTATGCATCTACCGATGAAGAGAGCAAAATAATGTATGGCAGGAAAGTGAATGCTCCCTATGGTAGTCTGCGTTATATCTCTAGATTCCCCTACAGTTATACTAGCAAGGAAGTTTATAAATTCAGATTTACGGGGATCCCTAATACTGCCCCATGATGGAAGTTTGTATGCAAGAGTGAAATCCTCTAGGTCCATGGTATAAGATTTGTCATAAAGATCAAACATGACTAAAGGAGAATTACGCGAAGATGAATACTCAAACCTCCTCACAAATGAACTTGTGAGATCATGATACTGGGGGCATTTGTTAGCCTCAAAATCCTTAAGACCGGCATTGCGCAAATATGCTTTGAATTCTTCTTTAATCCCCGCACGGTCCATAAAATTTTCCGACGGCCATTCGCAAGGCCGTACTGGAGTGTCTCTTGGTGGATCCTCGTCAGCATCACACATAGCAATCCTAGGTCCTTGCTTCTTAGAGGAACCACCTTGGAACATCTTCCTAAGCATATTGTTTTTCTCTGAAAAAATCTGAAATTTTTAGTGACTTCAAACAAAAGTAAACCAACTTCAATAAAACTGATAGCAACTACTCCTACAAGTGCCTAGAGCCTATATCAAGCATTAGAACTACTTAGAACCATATAACTTTGACATGCAAGCTCAAGAACATGGTCACATATGCATCATAATTTTGCAAAGAATAAAGCACTAGAACAAAAACTAATTGGACCAATGGAGGAGTCACATACCAAGGAACAATCTCCCCAAGCAGTTTTGCGAGAGGTGCTTTGAGCAAGGAGATCGAAAATCACAGCAAAAGTGGCTGGAACTCGTGCTTGAGTTGGTTCTTCGGGTTTGTGTGAGACAGAGGAAGAAGATGGGTGCTGGGATAAGTGGACGAGGGCCACCGTGGGCCCACGAGGCAGGCGGGCGCGCCCTAGAGGGGGGGCGCCCACCACCCTCGTGGCCAGGTGGCAGCTCCTCCCGTGGTAATTTTTGCATAGTAAATCCTCAAATATTCCCGAAAAAATCATATTAAATTGGCATGGCATTCTGAGGACTTTTATTTTCGGGATATTTTTATATTGCACGGATAAGTCAGGAAACAAACAGAAAAATACTAATTTTACTTTATTTAATATAAATAACAGAAAGTAAAAGTGGGGTACAGAGGGTTGTGCTTCTAGTTTCATCCATCTCATGCTCATCAAAAAGAATCCACTAACAAGATTGATCAAGTCTTGTTAACAAACTCATTCCAATAATCATGAAACCGGAGAAATTCGAATAACACTAAGTTACCTCAACGGGGATATGCACATCCCCAATAATATGTATATCATATTTCTTTTTGACAGTAGGAAGAGGAAATTCAAAACCTCCAATTATAATTGATGGAATTTTTCCAATGGAGTTGATACTATGAACTTGAGGTTGTTTCCTCGGAAAGTGTACCGTATGCTCATTACCATTTGTTGGGGAACGTAGTAATTTCAAAAAATTTCCTACGCACACGCAAGATCATGGTGATGCAAAGCAACGAGAGGGGAGAGTGTTGTCTACGTACCAACGCAGACCGACTGCGGAAGCGATCACACAACGTAGAGGAAGTAGTCGTACGTTTTCCCGATCCGACCGATCCAAGCACCGTTACTCCGGCACCTCCGAGTTCTTAGCACACGTACAGCTCGATGATGATCCCCGGACTCCGATCCAGCAAAGCGTCAGGGAAGAGTTCCGTCAGCACGACGGTGTGGTGACGATCTTGATGTTCTACTGTCGCAGGGCTTCGCCTAAGCACCGCTACAATATGATCGAGGTGGAATATGGTGGCAGGGGGCACCGCACACGGCTATGGAACGATCACGGGGATCAATTGTGTCTCTAGAGGTGCCCCCTGCCCCTGTATATAAAGGAGCAAGGGGGGAGAGGTGCGGGTCAGGGCAGGGCGCAGGAGGAGTCCTACTCCTCCCGGGAGTAGGATTCCCCCCCCCCCAATCCTAGTTGGAATAGGAATTCCTCCGAGGGGGAAAGAGAGAGAGGGGGGCGGCCACCTCTCCTAGTCCTAATAGGACTAGGGGAGGGGGGAGGCAGCGGCCACCTTGGGCTGCCCCTTTCTCCTTTCCACTAAAGCCCATTAAGGCCCATATGGCTCCCGGGGGGTTCCGGTAACCTCCCGGTACTCCGGTAAAATCCCGATTTCACCCGGAACACTTCCGATGTCCAAATATAGGCTTCCAATATATCAATCTTTATGTCTCGACCATTTCGAGACTCCTCGTCATGTCCGTGATCACATCCGGGACTCCGAACAACCTTCGGTACATCAAAATGCATAAACTCATAATATAATTGTCATCGTAACCTTAAGCGTGCGGACCCTACGGTTCGAGAACAATGTGACATGACCGAGACACTCTCCGGTCAATAACCAATAGCGGGACCTGGATGCCCATATTGGCTCCTACATATTCTACGAAGATCTTTATCGGTCAGACGCATAACAACATACGTTGTTCCCTTTGTCATCGGTATGCTACTTGCCCGAGATTCGATCGTCGGTATCCAATACCTAGTTCAATCTCGTTACCGGCAAGTCTCTTTACTCGTTCTGTAATACATCATCCCGCAACAACTCATTAGTTGCAATGCTTGCGAGGCTTATGTGATGTGCATTACCGAGAGGGCCCAGAGATACCTCTCCGACAATCGGAGTGACAAATCCTATTCTCGAAATACGCCAACCCAACATCTACCTTGGAGACACCTGTAGAGCTCCTTTATAATCACCCTTTTTTGTGATGTTTGGTAGCACACAAAGTGTTCCTCCGGTAAACGGGAGTTGCATAATCTCATAGTATAGGAACATGTATAGTCATGAAGAAAGCAATAGGCAACATACTAAACGATCGGGTGCTAAGCTAATGGAATGGGCCATGTCAATCAGATCATTCAACTAATGATGTGACCTCGTTAATCAAATAACAACTCTTTGTTCATGGTTAGGAAACACAACCATCTTTGATTAACGAGCTAGTCAAGTAGAGGCATACTAGTGAAACTAAGTTTGTCTATGTATTCACACATGTATTATTTTTCCGGTTAATACAATTCTAGCATGAATAATAAACATTTATCATGATTAAGGAAATAAATAATAACTTTATTATTGCCTCTAGGGCATATTTCCTTCAGTCTCCCACTTGCACTAGAGTCAATAATCTAGATTACATAGTAATGATTCTAACACCCATGGCGCCTTGGTGCTGATCATGTTTTGCTCATGGAAGAGGCTTAGTCAACGGGTCTGCAACATTCAGATCCGTATGTATCTTGCAAATCTCTATGTCTCCCACCTGGACTAGATCCCGGATGGAATTGAAGCGTCTCTTGATGTGCTTGGTTCTCTTGTGAAATCTGGATTCCTTTGCCAAGGCAATTGCACCAGTATTGTCACAAAAGATTTTCATTGGACCCGATGCACTAGGTATGACACCTAGATCGGATATGAACTCCTTCATCCAGACTCCTTTATTTGCTGCTTCCAAAGCAGCTATGTATTCCGCTTCACACGTAGATCCCGCCACAACGCTTTGTTTACAACTGCACCAACTGACAGCTCCACCGTTTAATGTAAACACGTATCCGGTTTGCGATTTAGAATCGTCCGGATCAGTGTCAAAGCTTGCATCAACGTAACCGTTTACGATGAGCTCTTTGTCACCTCCATATACGAGAAACATATCCTTAGTCCTTTTCAGGTACTTCAGGATGTTCTTGACCGCTGTCCAGTGATCCACTCCTGGATTACTTTGGTACCTCCCTGCTAGACTTATAGCAAGGCACACATCAGGTCTGGTACACAGCATTGCATACATGATAGAGCCTATGGCTGAAGCATAGGGAACATCTTTCATTTTCTCTCTATCTTCTGCAGTGGTCGAGCATTGAGTCTGACTCAACTTCACACCTTGTAACACAGGCAAGAACCCTTTCTTTGCTTGATCCATTTTGAACTTCTTCACAATCTTGTCAAGGTATGTGCTTTGTGAAAGTCCAATTAAGCGTCTTGATCTATCTCTATAGATCTTTATGCCTAATATGTAAGCAGCTTCACGAGGTCTTTCATTGAAAAACTCTTATTCAAGTATCCCTTTATGCTATCCAGAAATTCTATATCATTTCCAATCAGCAATATGTCATCCACATATAATATCAGAAATGCTACAGAGCTCCCACTCACTTTCTTGTAAATACAGGCTTCTCCGAAAGTCTGTATAAAACCAAATGATTTGATCATACTATCAAAATGTTTATTCCAACTCCGAGAGGCTTGCACCAGTCAATAAATGGATCGCTGGAGCTTGCACACTTTGTTAGCTCCCTTTGGATCAACAAAACCTTCCGGTTGCATCATATACAACTCTTCTTCCAGAAATCCATTCAGGAATGCAGTTTTGACATCCATCTGCCAAATTTCATCATCATAAAATGCGGCAATTGCTAACATGATTCGGACAGACTTAAGCATCGCGACGGGTGAGAAGGTCTCATCATAGTCAACCCATTGAACTTGTCGAAAACCTTTTGCGACAAGTCGAGCTTTGTAGACAGTAACATTACCATCAGCGTCAGTCTTCTTCTTGAAGATCCATTTATTCTCAATTGCTTGCCGATCATCAGGCAAGTCAACCAAAGTCCATACTTTGTTCTCATACATGGATCCCATCTCAGATTTCATGGCTTCAAGCCACTTTGCGGAATCTGGGCTCACCATCGCTTCTTCATAGTTCGTAGGTTCATCATGATCTAGTAGCATGATTTCCAGAATAGGATTACCGTACCACTCTGGCGTGGATCTTACTCTGGTTGATCTATGAGGTTCAGTAGTATCTTGATCTGAAGTTTCATGACCATCATCATTAGCTTCCTCACTTATTGGTGTAGGTGTCGCAGAAACAGTTTTCTGTGATGTACTACTTTCCAATAAAGGAGCAGGTACAGTTACCTCGTCAAGTTCTACTTTCCTCCCACTCACTTCTTTCGAGAGAAACTCCTTCTCTAGAAAGGATCCATTCTTAGCAACGAATGTCTTGCCTTCGGATCTGTGATAGAAGGTGTACCCAACAGTCTCCTTTGGGTATCCTATGAAGACACATTTCTCCGATTTGGGTCCGGGCTTATCAGGTTGAAGCTTTTTCACATAAGCATCGCAGCCCCAAACTTTAAGAAACGACAACTTTGGTTTCTTGCCAAACCACAGTTCATAAGGCGTCGTCTCAACGGATTTTGATGGTGCCCTATTTAACGTGAATGCGACCGTCTCTAAAGCATAACCCCAAAACGATAGCGGTAAATCAGTAAGAGACATCATAGATCGCACCATATCTAGTAAAGTACGATTACGACGTTCGGACACACCATTACGCTGTGGTGTTCCGGGTGGCGTGAGTCGCGAAACTATTCCACAATTTTTCAAATGTACACCAAACTCGTAACTCAAATATTCTCCTCCACGATCAGATCGTAGAAACTTTATTTTCTTGTTACGATGATTTTCAACTTCACTCTGAAATTCTTTGAACTTTTCAAATGTTTCAGACTTATGTTTCATTAAGTAGATATACCCATATCTGCTTAAGTCATCTGTGAAGGTGAGAAAATAACGATATCCGCCACGAGCCTCAATATTCATCGGACCACATACATCGGTATGTATGATTTCCAACAAATCTGTTGCTCTCTCCATAGTACCGGAGAACGGCGTTTTAGTCATCTTGCCCATGAGGCACGGTTCGCAAGTACCAAGTGATTCATAATCAAGTGGTTCCAAAAGTCCATCAGTATGGAGTTTCTTCATGCGCTTTACACCGATATGACCTAAACGACAGTGCCACAAATAAGTTGCACTTTCATTATCAACTCTGCATCTTTTGGCTTCAACATTATGAATATGTGTATCACTACTATCGAGATTCATCAAAAATAGACCACTCTTCAAAGGTGCATGACCATAAAAGATATTACTCATATAAATAGAACAACCATTATTCTCTGATTTAAATGAATAACCGTCTCGCATCAAACAAGATCCAGATATAATGTTCATGCTCAACACTGGCACCAAATAACAATTATTTAGGTCTAATATTAATCCCGAAGGTAGATGTAGAGGTAGCGTGCCGACCGCGATCACATCGACTTTGGAACCGTTTCCCACGCGCATCGTCACCTCGTCCTTTGCCAGTGCCCTCTTATTCCGTAGTCCCTGTTTCGAGTTGCAAATATTATCCACAGAACCAGTATCAAATACCCAGGTGCTACTGCGAGCTCTAGTAAGGTACACATCAATAACATGTATATCACATATACCTTTGTTCACCTTGCCATCCTTCTTATCCGCCAAATACTTGGGGCAGTTCCGCTTCCAGTGACCAGTCTGCTTGCAGTAGAAGCACTCAGTTTCAGGCTTAGGTCCAGACTTGGGTTTCTTCTCCTGAGCAGCAACTTGCTTGTTGTTCTTCTTGAAGTTCCCTTTCTTCTTCCCTTTGCCCTTTTTCTTGAAACTAGTGGTCTTGTTAACCATCAACACTTGATGCTCCTTCTTGATTTCTACCTCCGCAGCTTTCAGCATTGCGAAGAGCTCGGGAATAGTCTTGTTCATCCCTTGCATATTATAGTTCATCACGAAGCTCTTGTAGCTTGGTGGCAGTGATTGGAGAATTCTGTCAATGACGCAATCATCCGGAAGATTAACTCCCAATTGAATCAAGTGATTATTATACCTAGACATTTTGAGTATATGCTCACTGACAGAACTGTTCTCCTCCATCTTGCAGCTATAGAACTTATTGGAGACTTCATATCTCTCAATCCGGGCATTTGCTTGAAATATTAACTTCAACTCCTGGAACATCTCATATGCTCCATGACGTTCAAAACGTCGTTGAAGTCCCGATTCTTAGCCGTAAAGCATGGCACACTGAACTATCGAGTAGTCATCAGCTTTGCTCTGCCAGACGTTCATAACATCTGGTGTTGCTCCAGCAGCAGGCCTGGCACCCAGCGGTGCTTCCAGGACGTAATTCTTCTGAGCAGCAATGAGGATAATCCTCAAGTTACGGACCCAGTCCGTATAATTGCTACCATCATCTTTCAACTTTGCTTTCTCAAGGAACGCATTAAAATTCAACGGAACAACAGCACGAGCCATCTATCTACAATCAACATAAACAAGCAAGATACTATCAGGTACTAAGTTCATGATAAGTTTAAGTCAATTAATCAAATTACTTAAGAACTCCCACTTAGATAGACATCCCTCTAATCTTCTAAGTGATTACGTGATCCAAATCAACTAAACCATAACCGATCATCACGTGAGATGGAGTAGTTTTCAATGGTGAACATCGTTATGTTGATCATATCTACTATATGATTCACGCTCGACCTTTCGGTCTCCGTGTTCCGAGGCCATATCTGCGTATGCTAGGCTCGTCAAGTTTAACCTGAGTATTCTGCGTGTGCAAAACTGGCTTGCACCAGTTGTAGATGGACGTAGAGCTTATCACACCCGATCATCACGTGGTGTCTGGGCACGACGAACTTTGGCAACGGTGCATACTCAGGGAGAACACTTCTTGATAATTTAGTGAGAGATCCTCTTATTATGCTACCGTCAACCAAAGCAAGATAAGATGCATAAAAGGATAAACATCTCATGCAATCAATATAAGTGATATGATATGGCCATCATCATCTTGTGCTTGTGATCTCCATCTCCGAAGCACCGTTATGATCACCATCGTCACCGGCGCGACACCTTGATCTCCATCGTAGCATCGTTGTCGTCTCGCCAATCTTATGCTTCCACGACTATCACTACCGTTTAGTAATAAAGTAAAGCATTACATCGCGATTGCATTGCATACAATAAAGCGACAACCATATGGCTCCTGCCAGTTGCCGATAACTCGGTTACAAAACATGATCTTCTCATACAATAAAATTCAGCATCATGCCTTGACCATATCACATCACAACATGCCCTGCAAAAACAAGTTAGACGTCCTCTACTTTGTTGTTGCAAGTTTTACGTGGCTGCTATGGGCTTAAGCAAGAACCAATATCACCTACGCATCAAAACCACAACGATAGTTTGTCAAATAGATTCCGTTTTAACCTTCGCAAGGACCGGGCGTAGCCACACTTGGTTCAACTAAAGTTGGAGAGACAGTCGCCCGCAAGCCACCTGTGTGCAAAGCACGTCGGGGGAACCGGTCTCGCGTAAGCGTACTAATGATGGTCCGGGTCGTCTCGTCCAACAATACCACCGAACCAAGTATGACATGCTGGTAGGCAGTATGACTTATATCGCCCACAACTCACTTGTGTTCTACTCGTGCAAATAACATCAAACCATAAAACCTAGGCTCGGATGCCACTGTTGGGGAACGTAGTAATTTCAAAAAATTTCCTACGCACACGCAAGATCATGGTGATGCAAAGCAACGAGAGGGGAGAGTGTTGTCTACGTACCAACGCAGACAGACTGCGGAAGCGATCACACAACGTAGAGGAAGTTGTCGTACGTTTTCCCGATCCGACCGATCCAAGCACCGTTACTCCGGCACCTCCGAGTTCTTAGCACACGTACAGCTCGATGACGATCCCCGGACTCCGATCCAGCAAAGCGTCGGGGAAGAGTTCCGTCAGCACGAAGGCGTGGTGACGATCTTGATGTTCTACTGTCGCAGGGCTTCGCCTAAGCACCGCTACAATATGATCGAGGTGGAATATGGTGGCAGGGGGCACCGCACACGGCTATGGAACGATCACGGGGATCAATTGTGTCTCTAGAGGTGCCCCCTGCCCCTGTATATAAAGGAGCAAGGGGGGAGAGGTGCGGTCAGCCTTGGGGCGCGCCAGGAGGAGTCCTACTCCCTCTGGGAGTAGGATTCCCCCCCCCCCAATCCTAGTTGGAATAGGAATCCTCAAGGGGGGAAAGAGAGAGAGGGGGGCCGGCCACCTCTCCTAGTCCTAATAGGACTAGGGGGGAGGCGCGCGGCCACCTAGGGCTGCCCCTTTCTCCTTTCCACTAAAGCCCACTAAGGCCCATTTAGCTCCCGGGGGGTTCCGGTAACCTCCCGGTACTCCGGTAAAATCCCGATTTCACCCGGAACACTTCCGATATCCAAACATAGGCTTCCAATATATCAATCTTTATGTCTCGACCCTTTCGAGACTCCTCGTCATGTCCGTGATCACATCCGGGACTCCGAACAACCTTCGGTACATCAAAATGCATAAACTCATAATAACTGTCATCGTAACGTTAAGCGTGCGGACCCTACGGTTCGAGAATAATGTAGACATGACTGAGACACTTCTCCGGTCAATAACCAATAGCGGGACCTAGATGCCCATATTGGCTCCTACATATTCTACGAAGATCTTTATCGGTCAGACCGCATAACAACATACGTTGTTCCCTTTGTCATCGGTATGCTACTTGCCCGAGATTCGATCGTCGGTATCCAATACCTAGTTCAATCTCGTTACCGGCAAGTCTCTTTACTCGTTCTGTAATACATCATCCCGCAACCAACTCATTAGTTGCAATGCTTGCAAGGCTTATGTGATGTGCATTACCGAGAGGGCCCCAGAGATATCTCTCCGACAATCGGAGTGACAAATCCTAATCTTGAAATACGCCAACCCAACATCTACCTTTGGAGACACCTGTAGAGCTCCTTTATAATCACCCTTTTACGTTGTGACATTTGGTAGCACACAAAGTGTTCCTCCGGTAAACGGGAGTTGCATAATCTCATAGTCATAGGAACATGTATAAGTCATGAAGAAAGCAATAGCAACATACTAAACGATCGGGTGCTAAGCTAATGGAATGGGTCATGTCAATCAGATCATTCAACTAATTATGTGACCTCGTTAATCAAATAACAACTATTTGTTCATGGTTAGGAAACATAACCATCTTTGATTAACGAGCTAGTCAAGTAGAGGCATACTAGTGACACTCTGTTTGTCTATGTATTCACACATGTATTATATTTCTGGTTAATACAATTCTAGCATGAATAATAAACATTTATCATGATATAAGGAAATAAATAATAACTTTATTATTGCCTCTAGGGCATATTTCCTTCACCATTAACATGAAAAGTGACATTGCCTTTGTTGCAGTCAATAACAGCCCCTGCAGTATTAAGAAAAGGTCTTCCAAAAATAATAGACATACTATCATCCTCATGAATATCAAGAATAACAAAGTCTGTTAAAATAGTAACGTTTGCAACCACAACAGGCACATCCTCACAAATACCGACAGGTATAGCAGTTGATTTATCAGCCATTTGCAAAGATATTTCAGTAGGTGTCAGCTTATTCAAGTCAAGTCTACGATATAAAGAGAGAGGCATAACACTAACACCGGCTCCAAGATCACATAAAGCAGTTTTAATATAATTTCTTTTAATGGAGCAAGGTATAGTAGGTACTCCGGGGTCTCCAAGTTTCTTTGGTATTCCACCCTTAAAAGTATAATTAGCAAGCATGGTGGAAATCTCAGCTTCCGGTATCTTTCTTTTATTAGTAGTGATATCCTTCATATATTTAGCATAAGGATTTGTTTTGAGCACATCAGTTAATCTCATACGCAAAAAGATAGGCCTAATCATTTCAGCAAAGCGCTCAAAATCCTCATCATCCTTTTTCTTGGATGGTTTCATAGGAAAAGGCATGGGTTTCTGAACCCAAGGTTCCCTTTCTTTACCATGTTTCCTAGCAACAAAGTCTCTTTTATCATAACGTTGATTCTTTGATTGTGGGTTATCAAGATCAACAGCAGGTTCAATTTCTACATCATTATCATTACTAGGTTGAGCATCATCATGAACATCATTATTAATATTTTCATTAGGTTCATGTTCATTAACAGATTGTGTTTTAGCATCAGACATAGAAATATCATTTGGATTATCAGGTGGTTCAGCAATAGGTTCACTAGAAATTTGCACAGTTCTATCATTTTTCTTCTTCTTCTTTTTAGAAGAACTAGGAACATCAATATTATTTCTTTGAGAATCTTGCTTGATTCTCTTAGGGTGGCCTTCGGGATACAAAGGTTCCTGAGTCATTCTACCAGTTCTAATAACAGCATAATCATTTTTCTTACTATTCATTTCATCAAGCACTTCTTTTTGAGCCTTAAGTACTTGGTTTACTTGAGTGGTAATCATAGAAGCATGTTTGCTAACAAGTTTAAGTTCACCTTTAATATTAGCCATATAATCACCCAAGCGTCTAATCATATAAGAATTTTCTTTTAATTGTCTACCAAAATAAGCATTGAAGTCGTCTTGCTTAAACATAAAGTTATCAAACTCATCCAAGCACTGACTAGCAATTTTAGTAGGAGGGACTTCAGCTTTATCATATCTATAGAGAGAATTTACCTTTACTACCTGTGTCGGGATATCAGGATCAGGAGGTTCTTCAATAAATAAAGAATTGAGATCATATGTTTCTTCAACAGGCGGTGAATTAAGACCATGTATTTCTTCAATAGGAGGTAAATTCTTAACATCTTCAGCTTTAATACATTTTTCTTTCATAGATTTCTTTGCCTCTTGCATATCTTCGGGACTGAGAAATAGAACACCTCTCTTTTTCGGAGTTGGTTTAGGAATAGGCTCTGTAATTGGAGCAGGAGCTGGCTCAGGAGGTGCCCAATTATTTTCATTTGTCAACATATTATTCAGTAGAATTTCAGCTTCATCCGGTGTTCTTTCCCTGAAAAGAGAACCAGCACAACTATCCAGGTAATCTCTGGAAGCATCGGTTAGTCCATTATAAAAGATATCAAGTATTTCAGGCTTCTTAAGAGGATGATCAGGCAAAGCATTAAGTAACTTGAGAAGCCTCCCCCAAACTTGTGGGAGACTCTGTTCTTTAATTTGCACGAAGTTGTATATTTCCCTCAAAGCAGCTTGTTTCTTATGAGCAGGGAAATATTTAGCAGAGAAGTAATAAATCATATCCTGGGGACTACGCACACAACCAGGATCAAGAGAATTAAACCATATCTTAGCATCACCCTTTAATGAGAACGGAAATATTTTGAGTATATAAAAGTAACGGGATCTCTCATCATTAGTAAACAGGGCAGCTATATCATTTAACTTAGTAAGATGTGCCACAACAGTTTCAGATTCATAGCCATAAAACGGATCAGATTCAACCAAAGTAATTATACCAGGATCAACAGAGAATTCCTAATCCTTATCAGGAACACATATAGGTGAAGTAGCAAAACCAGGGTCGGGTTTCATTTTATCTCTAAGTGATTCTTTGTTCCATTTAACTAATAACCTCTTAAGCTCATATCTATCTCTGCAAGCTAAAATAGCGGCAGAAGATTCCATATCAAAAAGATAGCCCTCAGGAATAACAGGCATATTTTCATCATCACTATCATCATCGTATTTAGATTCAATAATTTCTTTTTCTCTAGCCCTAGCAATTTGTTCATCAAGAAATTCACCAAGGGGCACAGTAGTATCAGGCATAGAAGCAGTTTCATCATAAGTATCATGCATAGCAGAAGTGGCATCATCAATAACATGCGACATATCAGAACGAATAGCAGAAGCAGGTGTAGGTGTCGCTAGCTTACTCATAACAGAAGGTGAATCAAGTGCAGAGCTAGATGGCAGTTCCTTACCTCCCCTCGTAGTTGAGGGATAGATCTTGGTTTTTGGATCTCTCAAGTTCTTCATAGTGTCCAGCAGATATAAATCCCAAGTGACTCAAAGAATAGAGCTATGCTCCCCGGCAACGGCGCCATAAATTTGTCTTGATAACCCACAAGTATAGGGGATCGCAACAGCTTTCGCGGGTAGAGTATTCAACCCAAATTTATTGATTCGACACAAGGGGAGCCAAAGAATATTCTCAAGTATTAGCAGCTGAGTTGTCAATTCAACCACACCTGGAAACTTAGTATCTGCAGCAAAGTGTTTAGTAGCAAAGTAATATGATAGTGGTGGTAGCGGCAACAAAAGTAAAGACAGCAAAAGTAATGTTTTTGGTATTTTGTAGTGATTGTAATAGTAGCAGCGGGGAAGTAAATAAGCGAGAACCAGTATATGAAAAACTCATAGGCACCGGATTAGTGATGGATAATTATGCCGGATGCGGTTCGTCATGTAACAGTCATAACATAGGGTGACACAGAACTAGCTCCAATTCATCAATGTAATGTAGGCATGTATTCCATATATAGTCATACGCGCTTATGTTAAAGAACTTGCATGACATCTTTTGTCCCACCCTCTCGTGGCAGCGGGGTCCTATTGGAAACTAAGGGATATTAAGGACTCCTTTTAATAGAGAACCGGAACAAAGCATTAGCACATAGTGAATACATGAACTCCTCAAACTATGGTCATCACCAGGAGTGGTCCCGATTATTGTCACTTCGGGGTTGCCAGATCATAACACATAGTAGGTAAATATAGACTTGCAAGATAGGATCAAGAACTCACATATATTCATGAAAACATAATAGGTTCAGATCTGAAATCATGGCACTCGGGCCCTAGTGACAAGCATTAAGCATAGCAAAGTCATAGCAACATCAATCTCAGAACATAGTGGATACTAGGGATCAAACCCTAACAAAACTAACTCGATTACATGATAAATCTCATCCAACCCATCACCGTCCAGCAAGCCTACGATGGAATTACTCACGCACGGCGGTGAGCATCATGAAATTGGTGATGGAGGATGGTTGATGATGACGACGGCGACGAATCCCCCTCTCTGGAGCCCCGAACGGACTCCAGATCAGCCCTCCCGAGAGGTTTTAGGGCTTGGCGGCGGCTCCGTATCGTAAAACGCGATGATTTCTTCTCTCTGATTTTTTCTCTCCGAAAGCAAATATATAGAGTTGGAGTTGGCGTCGGAGGGCATCCAGGGGGCCCACGAGGTAGGGGGGCGCGCCCTAGGGGGGCGCCCCCACCCACATGAGAAGGGTGTGGGCCCCCTGGTCTTCATCTTTGGCGAGGATTTTTTATTATTTTTTCTAAGATGTTCCGTGGAGTTTCAAGTCATTCCGAGAATATTTGTTTTCTGCACATAAAACAATACCATGGCAATTCTGATGAAAATAGCGTCAGTCCGGGTTAGTTCCATTCAAATCATACAAGTTAGAGTCCAAAACAAGGGCAAAAGTGTTTGGAAAAGTAGGTACGACGGAGACGTATCAATGTTTGAAGAGGCCCCAGTGCGATCGACAGCCCAAGAAATTTTCACACATTGACACAAAAGCAGCCAAATAGACTATAGTGTTTGGAGTGAACTGGTGGAGCTGAGCCCCAAAGAAGTTCAAAAATCCCCGAAAGAAAGGATGGGGAGGCAGAGAAAATCCGCGATCGACGTGAGTGGCGAGGAGAACGCGCTCACCCTCCCTTGGCTGCGGCTCGGTCTCATTCCCCGGGAGCCGCACCGATTTGTGAGGGATCAGTCCCCCCTCCACCAGGTCGTCGAGGTCGTCCTGGCTGATCGTCGAGCGGATCCAGTCGCCCTGGATCCAGCCCGGCGGCAGGCCGGATCTCGACGAGGATCCGCCCCGGCGGGTCCGCTTGCCCTTCACCTTCGCGGTAGCCTTCTTCGCGCGCTCCAGCGCCACCGTCTTCTCTTTTCCCATGGCGGCGGATCGAGTTCGAGCGAGGGTTCGGCGATGAGAGCAGAAGCGAGCGTGGCGGAGAGGTCGGAGGAAGAAGAAAAGAGAATGGGAGCGCACGGTGCGAAGACCTGGTCCGGTACCTTTTATAAGGTCATTCTCCGAGTGACTGACTGGTAGGCCCAAACGATCTAAACAAATCCGGCAACAGTCGCGCGTGCAATACGTGGCGAAAAAGGTGGCGCGGCGATCGAGGCGACCTACCTAATCCGTCCCGATTACCACGGCCTCGCCAGTCCGGCGTTCTTCCCGAAATTCGAATCCCGCGAAATCCGCGGGGAGCAGAGCAGCTTGTCAGACTAAAAACGTCCTCCGCATTATCATTCGGAATTCTACCGTGAAAATTCACTCGACAAAAACCAAGAATGGACCAAGGCGACTGAAAAAGAAGTTGATGTTGTCTCCTCAGTTCATGGCTCCACAACAAGTTATACTCACAACACGAAGAATGAGTCGGAAGTGTTCTCAACTCCTTCCCCACTCAAACCCTGATCCATTTGGAGGCTAATGACGAAGCTATGTACCTAGGGTAGGGTCATGGATCTGTCCAAGATACCCTCCACAAGGACATCTCTAAAAAAACCAGAAGCAGTTAAGGAGAAATCATCATCCACTCGACCATGAAGCTATGTTCCACTCGACAGTCTTGAAGACACTTGACTATGCAAACAACCACTCGACGATACAAGAAACCACTCAGAGTGTAGAAGGCCTAATGTCACTCAGGATGACAACGGTCGATCATTCACTCTATAACCTTAAAGATCATTTATATCTCTTTATTACTAGCGTTACCAGTAACGTCCTGCCTTAATGTACATTGAACCCTTTGTAACATGGGCTGGCTGGGGTCCTGGCGCACTCTATATAAGCCACACCCTCCTCCGGGACAAGGGTTCGCACCCCCTGTAACTCACACGCATATATCCAGTCGACCGCCTCCGGGCTCCGAGACGTAGGGCTGTTACTTCCTCCGAGAAGGGCCTAAACTCGTAAAATGCGCGTGTACAACTCCTCCATAGCTAGAATCTTGCCTCTACATTCCTACCCCCTATTCTACTGTCAGACTTAGAACCACGACAACCACCATAACGGAAGGACGTGGTGGCGATCCAGCCTCCATCGTGAATCCCGACCACGCTGTTGAGGACCTCGGGTGGGAGCGGAACGCATAAGGATACACCATCCACGGGGCAGAACACACGCATCACGCCGCCTCCGCACGATGAGAAGATGAGCCATAGGAAAGTCAGCGCCGGCCGTTGCCATGTCTTCACAACACGCCATGAGCGGCAGACTGCGATGAAGCGGACGTGGTCGATCGGAGAAACGATCCGGCCGTAGACCTCGCCGAGAAGATCAGCCGGGAGCTTTGACCATGTATCATCGGCCGCCGGCGCAGCAGACACGCTCATCTGGGCCTCCATCTTCTTCCTTCTAGATTTTCACCACAAGACGGCTTATGCATATATGCGGCTGGATTTTTTTTGAGACCGCCATCATGGCAATTTATTATTGAACAGGCGGTACAACCTCTGATTGCACAATAGCATTCAAGAAGTCAGGGATTACATCAAACGAGGAGCTAGAAGTCTCCATATTTCGTGCTTCTCTTGCACACACATGAGCTGCAAAATTAGCACTACGGTGAGAAAAAACTAAGGAAAATCCCTGGAAGTTTGGGAGATATGATCTCATCTCCCTGAAGATATGACCAGCACCAGACCGATCAGTTGCATCCCCCCATGCAGACGCCACCATCAGACAATCAGTCTCCAGCACAACTCTCTGAATTCCTTTCTCCATAGCCAGCTTCATACCATCTCTACAAGCTAACGCTTCCACGATGAATGGATCTGATACAGCATCATACTTTGTCATCATTGCAGCAGCAAACACTCCCAGGTGGTATCTCAAAATTGCACCCGTCCCAGCACAGTTTCTGACCGCCCCAACTGCACCGTCGGTATTAACTTTGATCCAGCCTTCCTCGGGAGGTTTCCACACTGGTTGAGGCTTCGGTTGTTGCGCCTCCGTCCCTGGGATATCCAGAGCTCTCATCAGCTCCTGTACCAACTGCATTGACCGCAACGGCTGGTAGACTGCTTCATTATGAGTATATCTATTTCTGTTGTTCCAAATCGCCCACATAACCGAAACGGCCACTGCTGCATCCTTCTTACTAATGAAGTTATGATCGAGCACATCCCTAGCCCATGTCACTGGATGTAATGCGGGCAGTCTAAGCTCAAAAAAATCCTTTGCCTCTTCCTAGAACAGCAGTGCATGCTCGCATGTCACTAGCGTATGAAATAACGATTCGTCGCTTCCTCCACACATGGGGTAGATAGCATCCGTTCTGATATGTCGCCTGCATAATTCCCCATGTGATGGTAACATATTCTTCAAAGCTCTCCACATAAATACTTTTATTTTTGGCTGCACTTGCAACTTCCAGAGAGCTTTCCAAGTACTCTGACCTCCATGAGACGAAGAAATCTGAGTTTGTAAGTTAAACTTGTTCTCAATGGCCATACGATAGGCAGACCTAACCGTGAATAATCCTGATTTCTCCCATGCCCAGCTCCAGAAGTCTGGGAGGCTCACTCTTGGACGCGGCATACTTAAGATAGCATCCGCATCTGGTGCTATGAACATAGTTCGTACCAATTGTACATTCCATTGTCCTATATCATCCAATAAATCAGCCACTAGCTGAACTGGTACCTCCGAGAGACGACATATGGGCTTCATGGACAATGTCCCAGCTATCCATTTGTCGTGCCAAATTTCTGTCGTCCTCCCATCTCCCACTCGCCTTATTAGGCCATCTTTTAGCATGTTTCTACCGGTGATAATTGGTCTCCATGTAGGTGATGCACTTATTGGGCAACCAGCACTCAAGAATTCACCATTAGGGTAATATCTTCCCTTCAAAACCCGTGCACATAAGCTATCTGGTCTCTCCAGTAGCCTCCATGCCTGCTTTGCCAACATTGCATCATTAAATATCTCCAAATCTCGGAATCCCATGCCACCCCTAATCTTTGAGATGGACATTTTCTCCCACGATTGCCAATGCATTCCTCTCTTATCCAGTGATCCCGCCCACCAGTACTTGGACATTACTGCCATAACTTTTTTGCACAACCCCTTTGTGAGCTTGAAATAGCTCATAGCGTAGGTTGGTAAGGCCTGAACCACTGTCTTGAGAAGAACTTCCCTCGCTGCACAAGACAACTTCTTTTCACACCATCCTTGCACTCTACACCTTGAACATTCAAGAATATGCTTAAAGTGCTTCTCCTTGAGCCTACCAGAAGGAGTTGGTAGCCCAAGATATTTCTCCGTAAGCGCTTCCCTATGAATATCCAGTGCATTCCGCACACCCACCCGAACAGATGCTCCCGAATTTGCACTGAAAAAAACTGAACTCTTTTGCTTATTAGCTCTCTATCCAGATCCATCACTGTAAATATGCAGTATCTCAGTCAGCCGAGTTGCACTCCTAACATCGGCTTTCATGAATACAAGACAATCATCCGCAAATAAGAGATGTGAGATCCACGGGGCTGTAACACCCATTCGAATACCTCTGTCAATCCATCCTGCATCATAATTTTTCACCAGGCACGACAATCCTTCTCCACACAACAGAAACAAATATGGGGAAATTGGGTCCCCTTGCCTCATCCCTCTTGAAGGCTTAAAAGATGGTAACAGCTCACCGTTTACCTTTATCTGGAAACTAACTGAAACAACACATCTCATTACAAGAGAGACCCATTCTTCTGCAAAACCTAGTTGTTGCATGATTCCCTGCAAATAGGGCCATTCAACACGGTCGTACGCCTTCATCATATCGATTTTGACTGCACACCATCCCTGCTTCCCTTTCTTTCGCTTCATGGAGTGAATACACTCATAAGCTGTCAGCACATTGTTTGTTATTAACCTCCCAGGTACAAATGCGCTCTGCTCTTCTGCTATGATCTCGTCAAGGATCTCACGGAGACGGTTAGCCAATACTTTAGAACATAATTTGTAAATTACATTGCACAAGGAGATCGGTCTATATTGGGTAATATTCCTTGGATTTTTCACTTTCGGGATTAGAACGATTACCGTTTTATTGACCGAGTCCGGCATGTGACCACCATGGAGGAAGCCCAAGACAGCACGGGTCACATCCTCCTTAATAAGATCCCAATGTCGCTGATAGAATCCGGCGTTGAAACCATCAACACCCGATGCCTTCGACGGCTTCATCGCAAACATGGCACTATTCACCTCCTCTGCCGTGAACGACCTAGTCAGTCGTGTATTCATCTGGTCTGTTACCATAGGTGGAACATGGTGCAGAACAGCTTCTACATCTAGCTCCTCTTGCGCTGTATAAAGGTCAGTATAGAACCCTTGGATTTCTGCCACGACTTCTTTCTTACTCTCGCAAAGAACACCTGCACCATCTTCAAGTGATACAATACGGTTTTGACTCTTTCGAGCAGATGCCTTCGCATGGAAAAAATCAGTGTTGCGGTCGCCCGCATGTAACCAGTCAACTCACGACTTTTGTCTGGCCATGATTTCTTCTTTATGTAATAGTTCATTCAGATTTCTGGCAAGCTCCCTCTCCCGCTGTGACGTGCCCCTGTAAAGGGAATTCGCACGCTCATGCTCGTACTCCCGACGAATCTTCTTAATCCTCTTCTTAATGTCACCAAACTTCCTGTGTTTCCAATCGGTAAGCTCATTTTGCATGTGCACTAGGGCATTATTCAACTCCTGAAGGTCATTCATTGCCCCGGCCGTACTCCAACCTGCCAAAACAGCAGCGTTGTATGATTCTTCTCTCTGCCACGCATCCTCGTACATAAATCCTCGTTGGCCTCTTCCCTGCCAAGCATCTGTCATCTTTCTGATTTTCACCTCGACCACACAGTGATCAAATCGGGGAGACCAAACATGTTTGACACTTGACGCATCATATAATTGCATGAACGTCGGGTCTGCCAACATTCTGTCCAAACGAACTTTGACGTTTGCGATACCATGCTGTTTATTATCCCATGTGAATGGGGTACCATGGTAGCCTAGGTCACGGAAATCGCAGAAATCAATCGTTTCCCTAAAGCTCTCCATCTGCCACTCAGCTCGCTCATGACAGCCAAAATACTCTGAATTATCCAGTATTTCATTAAAATCACCCCCACAAAGCCATGGGAGGTCACTTTGGGTTCTAAGCCACCTCAACAATTCCCAACTTTGTGACCGTTCAGAGCGTTTTGCCTTAGCATAAAGGCCAGTAAACCTCCACCTCTGACGTTCACCTCCTACATTTATTACATTTGCATCAATATGCTGATCAGAGACATTATTCACCTCAACATCTACCACCTTAGACCAAAATAAAGCCAAACCGCCACTTAAGCCGTTACTGCTTACGGGCATACAACCAGCGAACCCTAACCTTGAAGCTATGCCCGCTACTCTCCTTCGGTCGATCTTTGTTTCAGACACAAAGACCAAGGCGGGCGCTTCCAGCCTCACTAAGTTGTGAACCTCACGAACTGTCTCCGGGTTCCCAAGCCCGCGACAGTTCCAAGCGAAGCAACTCATTTGTCTTGGCGGGGCTGACTCGCATCCTCCGCCTCTGAGCTTGCACTATTGATCTCTTGAGCCTTCTTCTTCTTTGAGTCTCTGCTATCTCTAGAATCACTTGACACGTCCTCTCCGCCATGCCTCTTCTTGTTCAACGTATCCTGATCAACCAACATCAATGTCCCTCCAGAAGTACCCTTTGGATGTGCGTCTTTGCCATCCATGCTGACACGCCTATAAACTCCATGATTTGTCCGACCACGTCCACGGAGAGGAGGTGAACCTTCCACTCCGTTGCTTCCTCCACGTGCATTGAACTGATACACAAACCTGCTGACATTGCCTTTAGTATTTTTGTTTGGTGAGGTAACTTCCTCCCCAGCCTCCACTTCTTCTTCCACGTATTCTCCTTCTTCCTGGGTAGCCCCATAGGACTGTTTTGGGTATCTCGGTGGTGCACTCTCCCAGTTCCTCTTCGGAAACGAGAACCTCAGGGACTCCTTATATGGCAGCCGCCCCTCTACATCTCTCTCTGCGGGACAGGGACAGTATAATTCAGCATGTCCAAGTACACCACAAGAGAAACAGAAATAAGGCAGGTGCTCATACTGAATATCATAGAACATCACCTCCTTAGTTCTAGCTGATTCCAACTGCACCCAACGCATCAGGGGTTCCTTGACCCTGATCGAAATTCTAGCACGTAAGGCATCTCCCCATGCAAACCCCTTCGCATCAGTATCAACCTTGACCACATCCCTAAGCAAATCCGCAATCTTCCTCGGCCATGGGGGACAACGAAGGTTATATGGGAGCTTAGTGACCCTAGCCCAAATCTGCATCTGCTCGAACTTCCAATCATCCGGATTCGACCTGAAATCAAATATCTCAAGAACCACCGCATGCTTGCCAACAGTCCATGGACCGCCTTCCCAGATGCGATCTCGATCTCTCTTAGTCTCCAGATTGGCTACAAACATATTTTCCCCCACCGAACTGAAGTACAGCCCTTTAGGGTTCCCCCACGCAGGTCGCATCGCATCAGCAATGGTGTTGACATGTAGCACACGTCGATGCAACACCTTCCCGATGAGCGCAAAGCTTGGCACTTGCGTCTCCTCTTGGTCATCCACAGTCAGCCTCACACTTTCCTTCTCTGTAAGGTTCATCTTCTCCATCATCCTCTCCACTCCTTCACGATCCTTTCCCAGATTGTTGCTTGAACTTGCCATCCCCGCCGAAGCCGCCTAACCCTAGAAATCTACTCTCCTTGCGAGTTCCAAGGACGGGCAGGACCGCTAGGGTCCCCCTTGATGGTCCCGAGAAGCAACAACGAGGGAGGAGCAGAAACCAGGGAAGTTCGGGTGAATCGCAGGTGAATTTTCTTACGATCGAGCCTCAGGAGATGAGATCGCCTGAGCGCCGCCTCATGCCACTCGAAACCCTAAAAACGCTTCGGGGCCTATGCGGCTGGATTTGTATTTGTATTGATCAGCGTAGGACTAGTAGAAAGAGGCCTCACGTCCCTTACCAATGTATCTTTCGTCGCGGGCAATCAGGTCACGTCCCTACTCCACCAGCAATTTTTCTTTTTTTGCGGATGTCCAGGCAAGTTATTTTATAGAAGAAAAAAACAGAAAACTTATTTGATCGCCACACCAGGGTCAGCATGGAAGTTTTTGTAGTGTCCAAGATTTTTTCATCTTTATGTACTCATTTATTTATAGGTGGAAGAATTTACAAAGCTCCCAAGGGAGCAGTAAGCAACACATGGTTTTCACTTTCAATGAGATTTCAGTAATTTCAGTAGATAGTGAAATATTTACTTTTTGGCCAAAATATTTCTGCAACTTCAATAGTACACACAATTTCAAATCTTTTTAAAATCTTTTTGAAAAATTAGAATAGTTATCTGAATTCAAGTGAATATAAACAAACCGGAATCACTGAAATTCAGTGAATTTCGATGATTTAGGTTGGTGCTGAATATTTTCTGAAGCTGAAGCTGAAAACCATGAGCAACACTCAATTGTATGCATGCATTTGGCCTTTTAATAGCTAGTTCGAGTACAAAGTTTCGAGTACAATCTAGAAGACTAGAATAGAGAGCTTACACGCAAATGCTCATTATGGATAGAAATGGCAAGCTTGCGAAAATTCCAGCAGTATAAAACTATTAGTTGTCCCTGCCAAGGTTGTACTAAAGCAATGACAAGTAATATGGATCAGAGGGAGTACCAAATCTAATGGTGCAGCAAGCGAGCTAGCTCGAACCACAACACAACATGTACCCTTTTAGCTCAAATACAGAATGTTCGCCTTCTGGCTAGTTCTATAAATCCGCAATTCCTTCTTAGATATTTCTTACCTTAACTTGATCAGAAAAGCAAATATATTCCTTAAATAGGATTACATGAATGCTCAATGTTACATGAATTTATTTTGCTGGTAATATTCACAAAATATTACCCTTCAAGCCATCATATTTACAGTGAACCAACCTGTATTTGAATGGTTATAAGGACAGTGATATCCTCAGCCCACCAGGATTCCAGTCCTAGACTTGACATTGATGCTCGCATTATTCCTGAATGTATTCCAGCCTTCCGGTCGGCTAAGTCTCTCAAAGGTGCTCATAGAGATAGAGTGTGAATGCGTGCATTTATATGGGTGAGTCTATACTCGTGTATGTGAGCGATGTACTGTGTTCAAAAAAGTCATCACATTTACATTACTTATTCATGTTGTCTTTGACTGCATATTAATCAGAATTGGTCTGCCTACGATTGAACCATGTGCGATGTATCACACAGAACTGTTTTCTAGCGTGTGCGATAGGGTGGCTTAATAGCACCATTCTACACTAGTGGATTTTGTGTACAAAGATGTAACACAACTACACATGTCTTATATTTTGTTCCTCTCTACAACACGCACACTTGATATATGGTATTGTAACTGTAGTTGACAGAAACACCATTTATGTCACTATCCTAGTTCTTTTGCTAACTTTGTGGTTTAACAACATCACTCCTATAATTAATGTAGGAAAAAATGTGCATAGGTATTTTGGATCTTCCATAATTGTCGGCTTATTACCCGACAATGTGCTCCACTAAGAACTATTCTAAAAGTAAAATGATATTACTTCAATTTATCACAAGTGATCTATTATAAAACTAAATATTTCTGTGTGTAATGGCAGATTTTGAGACAACAAATGGTTAAATTTATACATGGTAAGTTGTTGCCGGAGCAATGCGCGGCCACTGTGCTATTTTGTTAAAAGCCAAATCATGCATTACCTTAGTGTTGACTACAGTCAATATATATGTTTGTTAGAACAGAATGTAACTCAAAAAATTGCTCTACGAGAGATCGACATGCTAAAATGTGGAAACACAAGGCTCATGACATGCTCCGCCCACTCAATCAAGTATATCACCTAAAATTTAGTTGGCTCTTTGCACACAGCCGAACGTTGGGGCCGCGACAAGGCATGCGATCGAGTTTCGCTAGCCCGAGTTCATGCAAGAGGCGCATCGCTGATCTTACCCCATTCTCCCGGAGCGCCTCACGTGCTCGTGTTGGTCTTTGGGTCGAGTTGGGCCTAAGGATGACCACACGAGCACGACTCATAGGATTACAGGACTAAGGACTTGGCGCATTTTTGGAATATTGATGTGTTCATTACCAAATTGCACACATATATATCGAAGACTCCTTAATCAAACACATAGCAACGGTTGCACACTTTCGTAAAGAAACATATAGTTGGACGGTGACAAATAATGTCTCCCTAAATCGAACTAAGAACTAGCACTCTCTTCTAAAAATGATGCTAACGGATCTTGACATACGGCATCTTCAGCTTCCGCACATGCATCTTGTTTCTGTAATGCTGCTATTACGTACGAGGACGATGGCTCTGCAAAGAGCAAATCAAGAGAAGTTAACGTACAATACGTAAATAAGTATACCTCACCCTAAAATAAAAAAGTATACCTAGTTGATTCAGCCATGCATGAATAAATGGGCACAAAAAATTGGTTCAATTTTATCAGGAAATAAACTGGTTACCTGACTTGCCCGATTATGGAGCAGCTTTAGGGGTAGGTGCGGCCCTCATCGGTGGCACGGGTCCTGCACTCAGATACATCAAAAAGATTCACACTAAAGACAATAAGAAATGCGCAAATGAAAAGTTTACATATGGTACCGGGAGAGGAGATCAACAAGTTACCTTCACAAGAACCAAATTCACCGGGGCTCGAGTCGCAGATGATCATCGTCCGAATGAATTTCTCTCTATCCACGGTCGCAGACATGAGCTTGTCGAGGTCGGTGCCCTCCAGTATGCGGCAGAGGCAGATGGGAGCGTCTTGGACGAGCGACCTGAGGCCGTCGCAGCACTTGCCCTGCTTCGGAGGCTCCGGCGCGGCGCTGTTGGTGAGGAAATCCTTGCATGGCATCAGCCCCATCAGCGGCGTCCGGCACTCCTTCGGCTGAGGCTTCGATGTGGGCGGGGGCGGCGGTGCCGGCGCCGGTGGTGGCGGCGTCGGTGGACAGAATATGGGTGGTATACACAATATCTGTGGTATAAACGAAAAGCAGGGGATGATGCACCATGACCATGATGATGGTTTCGCTACTAAGTCGCCGTTGGGGGAGGGAGCGGGGGCCCTGGCCGTGACGGCCGCTGAAAGCGAAGGCTCGGGCGCGGCGGCGGCGGTCAGGACGGCGACGGCGAGGAAGAAGCAGGCGAGATGGGACTTGGATGCCGCCATGGGTCGGTCTCTTTCTTGGTTTGTGCTTGCTGGCCAGATGTGAATGGTGCGACGAACGTCTTATGGTTGGTGATCAGTGAATGTATATATAGGGTGGATGCACGTGAAATGCTCCATGTGATGCGTTGGGATAAGGAGATAAGAGATGTTTTCTGTTGGGGCCGATCCATATCGTGTTTCCGTGATCTTCTCACGTACCTTTCGATGGTTTGTTAGGCGGGAGTGTTAGTGCGTGATTATGTTATTTTTTTTTGACAAGTGATTATGTTATTTTAGTTAGTGCGTGAGTACTTAGTTCGTTAGTATCTTATATAAACTTTCAACCGGTGATTATGTTAGTTTAGTTAGTGTGTGTAGTTCAGTTGAACCCATGTAACATCGGGTCGGACAGTCCATCGACGGCGCGGTCGGTGCCATGGACGGCTGGCCAAGTTCAACAGCGCAGAACCAGCATAGGCAAGACTCTTCAGGGCTTGGTCTCTTTCAGCATTCTAACGACAGTAAAAATAAAAGCAGCAAACTGCAAGCACTTCTATGCTCTAGCATAAAACTGCAAAGCTTGGAGAGATTAGAGAATGCAAAAGTTGAACCAATTACCCAAAGGTAACTTTGAACAATATGCGGCATAACACTGCAAGCACTTGAAATGGTTAAACAAGGAAACATCTGCGTTTGTACCACATTTCTAAGAAAAGGATGAAACAGTTGCACAAGGCACGGGGATCCCCTGAAGTGAGCGATGCTGCCTCCGAGTCACTGACATGTGGGTCCCACCAAGCATGGGGCCCACCTGTCAGAGACTGAAATGCAAGGATAGCTACGTCAAATGGTCCATATCCCAAGGCAAAAACCTAAGATGACGCAAGCATAAATTGAAATCCTCTAGACTGAAATTATGTCCGCTTATCATTCAAACTAGGTAATCTTTTGTCCACGGGCCACTAGTTGGGCTAGGACTAGAGTAGTGGCCCATGAAAGGGGGATTCCCTCCATCATATGAAGGTTTTTCTTCTTGGCTTGAGTTTCTTTGTTGCTTTGCCCCCGTCTTTGCCTTAATGTTTAATTTGCTCTTCTTTCTTTGACTTGTTGGCCATGAAGACTTTTGGATGATTGTTGACCAGGGTGACTTGCTTGGACCCATGGTAGCTTGCTTGGACTTTTGCTAACCTACATGACTTGTGTTGACTGCCTTTGAATTTTGTTGACCGTTGGTCCATGTGGATTGCCATGTAGAACTCAGAAGGAACCCTATAATTTTGGCTATTCTTAACACTACCCCCAAGGACATATGAATCACATATTTGGTAAGGCTTGAATTCGAACTTGCAACTTTTATTGATGATATGAGAAAAGATGAGAGATTTTGATGTCTACGTATATGAGTGAGCTGTCTGTTATGTTCACAAAAAGGCCTGGTCTTCATCATTTGGTCTACTTTCTTACCAAATTGGTACCAATGTTACCACTGGCAACAGGTAGTTTCAGCGATGAGTCCAGTAATAAATAAGTTGGATGACGATCTGATGAACCATTGCTCGGTTACAATTATTGAGCGACACGTATTGTTGAAAGTAAGTGAACATGGCATAGTTAAAGCTTTCATGGAAAAGATACTTAACCTAATGCCGTAGTATTCTACTTATGTGCATCTTGCATGTAAGACTATTTCTATTTCTGATTACAAATTTGGAATATATTTAATGAACTAAAATGGTGTGCGACATGATTGGGATATTTATGTGCTTTTGTTAAATATTGTATGACACTTGGATTAGGTAGATTATAATTGGAGTGTGCACACCCTCCATTTCCCCACCACTGCTTTGTAGTGTGTGAGAGAGTGTATGTTGGTACCTAGGTCAGTTGGTGGATCCCTATCTTTGGATATTGTAGGTTTCTCTATTTAGCTAGGTGGCACTCGTCCTAACCAATGGGTCGAAGTAAGCTGACAATGAGTTTGAAAAAAATCTATGAAATGAAATGGTTGGAATTTAAACCAATTCTATTATCAGTGAATATTGATGGAGCAACTGATACGTATCCATATAAAAACAGGCGGATCATCAGACAACCATTCATTGGATAAAATCTAGTCCATTATTAATGAAATTTCATGAATCAATCTGTATTTCCTTATCTGAAAAACCAAGAATGATTGTAAATCGAGTAACTATTAAAGAACATTGATGGAATAATTGATGTATATCCTTATCCAAAGAAAGATAAGATCATTCAATAAATGTTGAGCAAACATCTACAAGAAACGTTCTAAAGCTTTACATACAAGAACTTACCTCTACTCTATATGTATATATAGCACTGCCCAGATCAGAGAAAAGTGTAAGGAACCACACAATTTTAAGTTTTCTTGAAGGAAGACAGTTGCTTGTACCAATGGGTCGTGGTCAGGGTCATGTTATCATACCAATATTTCTCTTCTTTTCATTTGCACCTTACTACATCACTTTGGCCGAATCGATAGATCTGGGTGGCACTCTACAAACAAATGAGAAGGTATGCATTTAGCTTGTCAACACATATAACCCTTTCTAATATTTCTTATGTATCCACCACGTTCTTGTACCTACATGACCACTTGATCATGACAAGTACCAATATTTGTATTCTGGTTATTATTCATTGTTAGTTATGTGGCCCATTAGACATTAGAACAACATATGTGCAAGGAAATAACTATGTTTTATGGACTTGGTACAACAATCGTCCTAACTTTCCAGATAAAACTTTTTTCTAGGATGGTACTCTTTCAAGATCCAATCCTTTTCAGCTCAAAGGGAGAATGAAAACTGATGGAAAAGGCAACACTAAATCTCATGTATGACCCTCCCTCCCTCCCTCCCTCCGTGTTAGTTTTTCATAACAGGAGGAAATATTTGGTCAATTTAAATTACATAGATATGTTTCTCTTTAGCGCAATATACAAAATTAATGCACCACACCCAATGGATTCAGAAATAGATCTTTTTTCGCACAAAAAGTAAGAAACAGGTCTGGTTTGACAAAGGATGCAATATAGGAGTATAAAATCAATGCACCACACTCAATGGATTCAGAAACAGATCTGGTTTGACAAAGAACGCAATATACAAAATTAATGCACCACACCCAATGTATTTAGATACAGACCTAGAAAAATAATGCAATATATAAAAAATTAATACACCACACCCAATGGATTCAGAAACAGATGTAGTTCCATGCATGATCTATGTAATACTAATCCCGATGTTCAAACACTTAGCTTGGAGTGCACATCGCACTTCCTTACCAAGAAGATCCATGTATGCATGCACTATGTAATACTAATCCCGATGTGCCAACACCAAGCTAGGAGTTAACCGATGCACCAATTTCCCGTGCTACATTGGCATGACCCATACACCTTGTAGAGAAGGTAAGTTCGAGCCAAACCTACTTAGTTAAGGCATAGGAAAATCTTGATAGCATCTAAAGGATCACCTAAAAACACCACGTCATAAGTTCTAGGAAGAAGAGCGTCCTACCGCTGCCAAGAAGCTACCCAAAAATTGTAATATGCTTGTGCACAAGTACAATTTTTTTCTGACTATTCACTAATTTGAGCTACGTCTTTATATAAATAGTATGCAATGTGGCACACGGAGCCAGGAAAATTCTATGGTCTTCGAGCTGAAATGAGTATATGGGGTTCACCTAATCAAGAAAACTCTCAAGAATCCGGATCAGCCATACAGATCTACTGTCAAGAAGGGGAACACTACAGCTTAATTGAAGCTGGGTTTCATGTACATACATATCACCCATTCTAACAAACTCAAATGCTTTTCAAGAAGTGCTATTTAAATTATGGGTTGGCTTGCAGGTTTCCCCCTCTTTGTATCATAACCGAGACGTTCGATTCTTTACATACACGACGGTAAGTGTATACCATGCCATTCTGATAAAGTACATAATGTTGAGGTGTCACTAAACTTATCCTTTTTTTCCTCATTGGACTCATTTATACTAATTATAGCTATGTATACATTAACATTAATACATGTCGCCTTGTATCATTTCTCAGAGGGACACCAAATCTGCAGGCTGCTATAACTTGCAGTGCCCAGGATTTGTCCCTGCAAGAGGAGCTGCTCTAGTGCCTGGCCAAGCTATTTCTCCCCCGTCAATTTATGGCCAAGCCGATCACTACGCCAGGCTTAGCCTAAACAAGGTCCCCCCTGTTGTCCTAGTAGATATCCCTATAGGATTGCATTGGCATGTGTTCACAAGAGATTCCTTGCAAGCATGAAAAATATCATTTATGACCATCATCCCTTGTTTATTGTATACTGCAGGATCCGAACTCTGGGGATTGGGTGGTGTATCGACACGATTTAGACCGTCCATCATTCTTGGGGCATTTTCCAGGACAACTTTGCCCTGGAGAATCACGAATACAAGCCCTGACAGGATTTGTTAATTACCTAAATAATACACATGGCCCTCCAATGGGAAGTGGTCAATTCCCAGATGATGAAGATGATAAGAGATCTGCATACTTTAAGCATATTAAGATCTACGATGCCAACGGCCATGCTCGGGACCCAATTACAACTCACATGATCAAGTTAGTTGACAGGCCAGATTGCTACAAAGAAACTGACTTCACTGTTAAAATCAATAGGGGCTACATATTTTACTATGGTGGTCCAAATGGTTGTATTGGTTGAAGACACAAGTTTTTCATGCCTTTGATGATGTAACAAATCATAAACTATTATCTACAAATGGTTGTATTGGTTGAGGACACAAGTTTTTCTGGCCTTTGATAACTTAATAAATCATAAACTATTTTAAATATATTGAAGGACAAACAAGAAACCATGTTTTATAGAGAAAACCCAGTGAGCTAAATTCCATTTGGTATTATATGATGGATTACTGTAACTTCGTCCAGCCTATGAGATTAGCTCTTAGATTATTAGATATTTGGCTTCATACTTATTTTTTGATCAAGTTGTGTTCTGACAAAAGGTGGAAGGGCAACCATGGGATAACAAAAATTCTTGATATGTAATCTATAATAAGAGTAATAGAACAACCGTTAATTTTTCACCGGCAGCTTACAAAATAAGCACACTGCAACTCAGTTCAGAAAGTGCAAAGTAATTCTATATCTCTTGATAATTTAATTTTTGAAAGAAGATAATCAAAAAGAGAAGGCGAGAAAGCTTGTGAGTGATCCCTAACTAAAAATGTGAAGATGGATAAGAGTAGGCACCGCTTGGCCCCGGCTTCATGTCGACCACCGCCGCAAGTCCCTCTACAGGAGCTCCGGACGCCATGGGGCAGAAGGACACCCACGACGCCTGGGGGAGTAACCCGAGAAGGGGGAGACAGCCGATGACGAGTTTCTGATGCAGGCTCAGCTGCAACAGTCGATCGACGGGGCTGTTGGTACCATGGATGGCCGGTTCAACAGAGCAAAAAGGCAAAACTCTTCAGGGCTTGGTCTCTTTCAGCATTCTTGCGACAGTAAAAGCAGCAAACTGCAAGCACTTGAAATTCTCTAGCATAAAACCATAACGGCCTGAACAGATTATAAAATGCAAACGCTGAATCAGTTACACAAGGAAGCTCTGAACAACTATGTGGCATAACACTGGAAGCACTTGAAATAATGTAGCGCAAAACCGCAATTACTTTGAACTGATTACACAAGGAATGATTGAACTGATTGCACAAGGCAAACATTACACAAGCATAGCATTGAACTGATTCCCAGATTAAAAGTAGGCAAGTACCAAGTAGGCAACATAATTTAAAAGTAGGCAAGTAGGCCTTCAGCCTATCGAAACATGGACTTGACCCACTGACAACACGATCTGGTATATGCTTTCGTCTCGAATAATTCAGCAGATGCACTACTTGGTATGTTCATCTTCAGCGATCAGGCTTAAATAGGAGGCTGGCGCTCACGGTTCAGATCACAAATAGATGTGTACCAAATTAAGGTGTCAGCTCATTTCGCCCAAACATGCATCCTAGTAGCAAACACCTAAAACCCTTGTAAAGTTACCGTGCAGACCACCACCATTAGTGAGCGCAACAGTAGAAATCATATTTACCACAAGGTTTGTGAACGCAAGCTTATCTTAGCTATAAAGCCTCGAATTCTCCATTTCCCCCACCAACAACAACCAGGCACATATTTAGCACAAATTTTGTGATGTAACATCACAGAGTCAACTTGCTACATGAATGACATGGACTGTGGATACTAGCTGCTGCCGACTCGATCTGGTAAGGTTAAAGTACCAGTAGTCCTCTACAAGAGGAATAGCTACAAATTAACCTTACAGCAATTCATCGTAGTAGATATGGTCAAAAGGGTCAGCACACGTAGACTCAGATGCTAGTCGGATGTTATAAACTGGACCTCCACTTTTGGTGATTGTGCTCTTGTAGACTTGAAGCTCACAATCTCCGTTGGCCCATTTTGCGCAAGTCAGAGGCTTGAGTGTGGCTTTCACATCAACCCCCGAAGTTAAGAACTTATACGACACCATAATCACCATCTTCTCTAGCATTTCAGCTCTCTCGGCGATGAACTTGAGGAACACAACTTCATTTCTTGACCCTTGCAACTCATAGAAAACCACCTTCTTCATATTCTTCCGGATACATGTAATGGGACCACCCTCTAGCCAGAAGTTGGCACTCACCTTACCAGTGGGATCCTCATAAACCCTTGCAGACTGAAACAACAAAAAACACATGCGTAGTTCAGCTAGCAGTTAATCGAAACATGCACCTCCCTCCATCCCAAAAATAAGTGTCGCTGGTTCCCTCCGTCCCAAAATAAGTGTCGCTGGTTTAGTAGAAAGTTTACAACTTGCGACACTTATTTTGGGATGGAGGGAGTATAAATATAGATAGTGGTAATGAAAAATGGTCTTTGAAGCAAACCGGGATTAACTATTGTACCTGGATATATAGTGTCTCAACGTTGGGAAAACATCTAAGGAAATTAGGCACTTTCTTGAGCTCATTGCGGACACTCGGCACACTGGCACTGGTGCTCACCTTAGTCCCAGCGTGCAATACAAGTGTGCAAATGCAATGCCGCTAATTAAGATAAGGGAGCCATGCTTCGGTACCCCCCCCCCCCCCCTTCACAAACCGTATAAGGGTAGTATAGTCATTTGACCATAACGTATACACACCTCCATATGTGAGGCGTATGAGCTGTTTGTAGACGTACATAGCAGATCCGCCAGCCTATCAGACAACTGGAGCACGTCCCCCCTCCATCCTGGCCCTGGCCCATTTATTAATTTATTATTATTTTAAGCTTCAAAAACTAAGTGGGTGAGGCAGTATCGAACACCCAACCTCTTGGTTTATCACTACCTACAGTAACCAACTAGGACAGCGCACTGGATTCTTCTTTTATTCGTCCTTTTTTTAAGGGATTCTTTTATTCGTCTTGTTGGGTATCTTATCAGTCTGTTTTTCTTTTTTGCCTTTTTTTTCTTTGGTTTATTTTTATTTATTTATTCTTATTTTTCTATTTTCTTTTTTCATTTTCTTAAATTCATGAACATTTTTTAAATCCCTGAACTTATCCTTTAAATCTGTGATCTTTTTTCATATAAATGAATATTTTTCAATATCGCAAACTTTTATCAATTTCAAGATTTTTTTTCTAATTTGTTTTTAACTTTTTTACTAATTATTTAACCTTTTTTCAAGTCGATGAAATTTTTGGAATTTCACAAAATTTTATCAAATTCGTGAACTTTGTTTTGTCAAAATTGTGAACTTATTTTATTTTGCGATTTTTTTTCAAATTTGTAAACTTTTTTATCAAATTATTAACCTTTTTCAAACCGATGAACTTTTTTCAATTCCACAAACTTTTGTCACACCAGGAAGCTTGGATTGCACGTCTCAGCTGACACATGTAATCATATATAGGATAACCTTCCCTAAAAATAATAGTTTAACCCTTTTGAAAATTTGAAATTTCACACGAAGTGTATAGTACCTAATTCTTGGCATACATAATTTGAAATATCATTTATCGTAAATCAATATTCCTTTCACGTACATTTCACCCAAACAATTTGAATACCTTCTTTACTCAAGAAAACAATATGAATACTCTTTTTATCGCATCAGCCAAATTTAGAGTGCATGCTTTCTAATATGCTATCTATTTAGGAATAGACATAGTAGTTCATAACCAGGCTGATAGCAAGTCCATCACCCAATTCTCCTCTACTGAAGCAAGGTTACTTGCAAATTGCAATGCAACATGTACTGGTACGTGAACGGTTGGATGAACTCGCATGACCTGACTCAAGCAGAAACAGGGAAAAAAGAATCAGAGATTCATCTGAAAGTTCTAAGAAAACAATAGCACCCCAAAGACCATGTGCAACGAAGGGTGTTCAGGTAGGGTGAGAAAGATCCTTTTGAAAGTACGTTGATTTTCGACATCCGTAGAATGGCTCCAATTTTTTTCCACCAACTTCTATGATAAATTCAAGGCATCGTGCCAAATTGTTTGGATTTTTAACAAGTTTTGCATTTTCTAGAGTTTTCTCGGTGAAAAAAAGCTGATAAATGGGCGGACGTGTCACAACGTGCAAACGGTGTCGGAAGTTGTTCAAACCTGGCATTGATGTTTCATATATCCGTGTCAAGCTGTTGCAAGAAGTTGGGGTTATTCATCCATAGAAAAAAAACACCTATTGAGAGGAGTGGGCTAGACTAGGCCAAACGGGTGCATCGCTGAGCATGTAATTTCTAATTAAGAATGCCTCTGTTATTTCCAATTTTTGGCATTATCAATCAACATGAACATTCTCCTATATCCTAACAATCTATTGAAATTAGTGAACAATTATGGAATTTCAAATTGTGTATGAAAATTTTATAAACTTAAACACTTTTTCTAAAATTGTGGACAAATTCCCAACAATTGATATTATCCACAAATTGCAAACATTTCTTAAATTTGTGAACAAAAATGTAAACGTGAATAGTGTTTTTAATTTCAGAATATTTTTAAAAATTGAGAACAATTTTTGAAAATATGAACATTTTTGGCATTACAAAAATATTTCAAATTTTTAGATAGGTTTCAAAAAGGAGAAAAACAAATTAAGGAAAAAAGAAAAACTAAAAAGAGAAAAGAAAAAAAAGCTTATGTTTTAGCCCAACTAGGCAATGCATCTTTCCTGTCGCGTGCCTGTTGGGCCTGCCGAGGCATTCATGGATTTGAAAAAAATCATGAATTTTAAAAACAGATGCTCACGAATTTGAAAAAAATCCCGGGCATTGGAAAATGTTCATAAAGTTCAAAATAGTACTTGGATGTGTAAAAACGTTCACAGATTTGAAAACAAAGTTCACGATATTAAAATAATATTTCTGCATTTGAAAAGTTCATGGATTTAAGAGAAGGTTCGCGATTTAGAAACCGTTTGTGATTTTTTAAAGAGAATTAAGATCAAAATAAAATTGAAAAATAAAAAGGAAAATGGGACAAACAAAACCCCCCAAAAAAGAAACCACAATTTTTTTAAAAAAAATCATGTTTCGAAAGATGTTCAGAAATTGTTTGTGTTTCAAAATTTTGTTCATTTTCAAAGTAAAATTGCTCAAATTTCGTTCACAAATTCCAAAACTATTCGGCATTTTAAAATTGTTCACATTTTTTAATAATAAAAGTTTCAGATTTTTTCAGAAAATATTTCATATATATGTACGCTAGTGTGTTTTCTTTTATATTTCTCGCTAGAACGTAACACAAGCAGTGGTTGGTTGAAGTGGCTATCGGCATGTGTCGTTTAGTGGGAGGCCTTGGGTTCAAATCCTCATAATCTTAACCTTTTCCCTATAGTTTTAGGGTTGCGCTTATATTTGAACACCCTAGCTTAATGGGTCGGCCCAGCACCTGTGCAATTTGTATACGACAGACGTAGACGTACTTTAACAAAAGACCAGCTGCTTAAAAAAACGTTAAGAAAAGACCATCCTGCCCTTTGTTATGAAGGGGTATGAAATAATCTGAGCCCTTGATGACATTGGCATATGTATGTTATTGTTGACAAATGCATACATGTGAACTAGAGTCTAGTGTGCTGCACACCTTGATGACGGTGTTGCTAATCTCCAAGTCATGCTGTCCTGGCTGAAAGTATCCAAGAACACGCAGCTTGGGTGCATGGCCAATCTTGATCCTGGAACACTTGGTTGACTCATCCCATGTTGTCCACTCCAAGAGCTTCTCCAGGCGAGGGGCGTCCACCACCATGACCTCCTCCAAGATGCAAAAGCACAACTGAAGGCACCGCACGCTCTGGCTGACAAGGCGGAGGCGCACTCCGGTCTGTGACCCAATGATGGTGAGGATCTCCAGGGCGGGGCTTCGGTCGAGCAGGAAGGCAAGGTTGCGGTCCTCCATGACGACGACGCAGAGGGCGAGCTCCCAGAGGTTGGGGAAGGCGGCGGAGCGCGGGATGGCGGCCGTTTCCGGGAGCCTCCAGAAGCCAAGGAAGAGGCGGGTGAGGGTGGCGCAGTGGAAGAGCGTGGCGGGCAGGCGGAGGTCGAGCGGCCACGGGCGATTGATAAAGGCGAGCTCTTGGATGCCCTTGGCGGCGAGGATGTCGAGCCACCGGGAGATCATGCCCCGGTGCGCGTCCATGGCGCTGCAGGTGAGGTGGACACAGCGGAAGGGGCCCGGGTGCGCCGCGAGCACGCCTGTGACCATGTCCGCGACGCCGGGCGAGTCCTCGCCGAAGGCGGGCCGCCCTCTCGGGAGGAAGTGGGTGTTGTCGAGGACGAGGTGCACGGAGCGCCAGAAGGGGGCGCCAGCGCGAGGCGAGCACCGCGGTGCAAGCGGCGTCCGCGTCGGGGATGCGGGAGACGATGCCACGGAGGACCTGGTCGGGGAGGAGGCTGATGCGGTCGGCGCCGCCGGGAACCCAGGTCGTGCTAGCGAGCGAGAGGGGGGCGGCGGGGGAGACGGGCGGTTGGGGGAGGAGGGCGTCATAGACGACCGTTGCCATGATCTCCATGCTGAGCCGGAGCGTTCCGGGCTCCAGCCCGTCGCGCTCGTGGGCGGCCTCCGCCTGCTCCATGCTGAAGCCGATTAGCGGCCCCGGTCCGCGGCTGCCGCCGGCGAGCGGCGGCGAGGGTTTCGGTGTGCCATCGTCGGAGAATTGGGGGAGTGAAAACTAAGAGCATCTCCAGCCGCGCCCCCAGAACGGCCTCCCCAGGTGATTTTTTTGCACCGGCGCCGAAAAAACGGCCAGTCGTGTCCCAGGAGCCTGTTTTTCGCCGGCTTGGGCCAAAATCAGCGCCGGCGAACCCAGGCCGAACCTGACACGCCGGGGGGGGGGCCAGGGCGAGTGTTTTGGCGCGAAACAGCCGCGGGCCCACCGAGTCAGCAAGACAGCCGCTTTGTCGACCTCATCGCCTCAGTTCCCACGGGAATCAATGCGAAGGCTGCCGCGCTGCGGCCTCCATTGATGCCTCACGGGCGGTGCAGTGAAGACGTCGCCGACGCGCGCCCCGCCCGCATGCGCCACGCATCCGCCCTCATGCTGCCCCCGGCCACCCCGTTTCGGCTATAAAAGGCGCCCCTCCCCGCCGGTGAGCACAACAGCCTCCCCCTCTACCTCGAGTGAAAGCCTTTTCCCCGCTGGTGAGCTCTCCCACCACTCCCCTGCCCGCCGACGAGCGAAACCATGGCGGAGAGATACGCAGGCGACGGCGCAGCGGCGAATGGCTTCGGCCGCCGACACCTCCAAGAGTCGGAGGCGCGCCTTCTGTACAAGGCCGGGTACCCGGCGCCCCCCGACATGCGCGTGCCTGGTTCGTGCAGACTGAGCGCGCGCCGGCGGCGTCCCGGTGCCGCCGGTGCCCGAAGGGGCCGCACGGCGGGCGGAGATCACCTGCATCCGCTCCTCATTGACAGAGGAGCAGCGGAACGAGCCGAGGTACGCGCGCGACAGCGAGACGCTGTGGACGATGTACTTCCAGCGCCGCCGCGAGGAGCAGATCGCCTCCGTCAACGACATCATCCCCCGCGGCCGCCTCAACTCCGAAGGACGGCGCGAGTGGTGGGGCGTCCCCGGCCGCACACTCGACGCCGTCCTCGACCACATCGAGACCAGCAATGTGCCGTGGCTGGAGTGCCCGATGCGGCCCACCTTCTCTCGCCGCCGCGGCAGTTCCTGGATGCCACGGCGAATGGAGCCCGGGTCGTCCTCGTCGTCGGGCTCCGGCTCGCCGGCCCTCCGCCCCGTCAAGGCCGAGCCGGAGGAGACACCGCTCGGGCGTCGTGCTCGCAGCGGCGCCCTCGTCATCAACGAGCCCTCGCCTGTGATGGCACCGACGAGGCGCTCCCTCCGCCTGGTCCGGCCGAAGCCCGAGCCGGATATGCTCCCCGTGAAGTCGGAGCATGCCGGCATGGTAGGCCCCGACGATGAGTCCGCCCTCAAATGGGCGAGGGAGCACTATGTCCGCGAGCAGGTGTGCCGCCAGCGTTGGGCGTACCTGAAGACCCAGGCCCGTAGCCGCGCCGAGGAGGGCGGTGTTATCATCATCGACAGCGAGGGCGAGGGCGAGGTCGGGCCGTCAAGCGCTGTCGGCGACCCCGGCGAGGGATGCAGCAGGTACGCCGCACGCGAGGTGCGCGACGACGACGACGACGGCAGCGGCGACTACACTCGCTTCTATAGGCTTCTCGGCATGTAGACGGCGGCGGGGCGATGGTGGCGGCAATGGCTAGGCTTTTTAGTTTGTTTTTAAGTTAGTTCATGCATGTTTTTAAGTTTTTGTACAAATTTTGTCGAAAATTGGCCGAGTTCATGCAAAAGTCGCCGAGTTTGCAAAAAAATTGAAACGAACTTCGCCCAATCCGCGACGACCGTGGGCGCGTGACTGGGAGCGAACCGAACCCTAGAGGGCGATCTACCGCCGGCTCGCCCCCAGGCCGCTCTTTTTGGGCGCCCTGGGGGGCTGAACGGCTGGAGATGCTCTGAGGAGTGGTGGGGACTGGGAGTGTGCTCCTGTTTTATTTATTTTTTAGAATCAGTGGGCTCCTTCTTAGGGTTCGGCATGTGCTGTTGGGCTGGGCCAAATGAATGTTGGAAGCAGAAGCAGCTTGGAGCTTTGGACAACTATTTACAGCTCTGTAACATGTGGGCATCACATCCATCTCAAAAAGAACCCCTAAAATACCATCTCAAAAATAAAAAAAGGCCTAAAAAATCTCAAAAAGAAAAAGGAAAAAAGTCTCACTTCCATCTTCTGAAAATAATCTCCAAATGAAAACTTTTCTCAAAAGAAAAAAAAAGTATCACTTTCATCTTCCAAAAATAATATCCAACAAAAATAAAAAATTTCTAGCCACGGCCAACCAGCATGCGCCACATGGGCATGCTGGTTGGCCGCCTTCTCCCGCACGTTAACGTGTTTAATTTGAGTATAGACATGCTTATATGCTAATTTAAATAATGTAGTCATGCTTGTGGTAATTTTGTAACAGATTGGTTTAATCGATTTAGGCTAGTCTGAGTTTAGGTCTTGCTATGTTACTCGTGCATTAATTTGAATGCTGATTGTGCCTATGCCAACTTGAATGGGAGCATGCACTTATAGCCCTTTTGAATTATGGAACAGAGGGAGCAGTTCTGACCCAATTCATGTCAACTTTGTCGAACCCTTGAGGCTAAAAAATAACTTTGTCGACCCTTTTCGCATGCGTTTGCTTTAGAGATTTATTGCAGTTTATCGACACGTGATTTTGATGAGGCAATTCATACATATATATGCTGGTACCATTTCTTCGTTTTTACCACACTAGTGTTTTCAAAGCAAAGGCCAGTAGGCTCCGGTTCAAGAATGCCTTACTATAATGATTATTCTTCCCAATTTTACAAATCAATTCTCTCTACAGATCCATCATCGTACCTTTTACAGGATCATACATACATATTGGGAACAAAATATGTATGACAACAAAATACAAGAGGGTAGGGGATCAGAGCTATTGTATCTATGAACATATAATCATATTCATCCTCTCAAGAAAGTAAAAACAAAACAAAATGGTTATATTCTACAGAAGAAAAAAATGAGGGTTAGAAAACAACAGAAAGGGTTGTTGTTAGGCATGATCAGAAATGGGAAGGAAAAACGATCATTATTATTGGAGATTTAATCTATGGAGAGTAGATTCTCTACAGATTTTATATACACTGTGTATTTTTTCTATCGATGTGAATGGCTTCAATTCGATAAAAGAATGAAGCAACTATTATGCACGCTTTGTTCTGTGAAGACATCCCCACACTCCTGATTTCAAGTCGATGGCTTGGGACGTCATCACTGGAGAACATGCTCAACAATCATGCTACAATGCAGGCTATAACCACCAGTCAGATGGGGGCGTCTGATCATGTGAAAAGTGTGACAACATCTCTTCTGTATCCCCTAACCATCAACATCCGTGGCACGTTCTCAACGAGCAGATCCATGTATTCCATGTAGCAGTAGGCGGGCTGGTTCAGCGGTGGCGCCGGGAGGCTCACCATCACCACGACGGCCATCCTGGAGTGCCTGAGGATGGTAGCGTTCAGCTTCAGCATGGTGTTGAGGAACTTGTCCACCTTCTGCTCATTAACCACGACCTGCTTGCCGCCCTCCATCAGGGGCCGCCCTTCTCTCTCCGCAGTCTCCTTCATCTCTGAAAGATATACCCTGATTCTGTTCTGTGCGCTTCTGTAAGCTTCTTGAGTGTCATCAATCCTGGAACTGCCGTCCGCATGCGCTTCAAAGGATTTCATGGTGACGACAATAACCTCTGCTCGCATCCTGAGATCATACAGGAACTTCTTGACGTCAGCCTTTAGCTCCTCGGCCTCGGTGTCCTCTTCGGCGATGCAGAAGACCTGGATCTTACAGTCCTCGAAACTGTCCTTGGTTAGTAGGAGCTGAGACAGCAGAAGCATCAGCCCTCCATCTCGCACGATCCAGTATAGGTCGATGGTCCCGTACTGTCTCTGGTACTCGTTGGGCCACTCATCAAGCCCCTTCACTGTGACAACGGCCTTGTTAGCAGTAATGCAATCGTTTATAATGCCGACAAATGTCGATGGTATTTGTGTCAGGTTCTCGCTGCGCCAGATTTCAGGGTAGCGCATCACGACGATGTTTGGCTTCAAGTTTCCCAGGCCCATTGTCTGAACAATGCTGCGAAAACCATCGGACATAGAGGGTGCCACGATAATCTCCGCAACACCCTCACAGCGCTTGTCATCAATATAAGCACTTAGTTTCCTGCAGACTGCCTTTGCATCCTCAGCAGATTCATGATAGTCACCATCAATTATAGAGACGAATATCGACATGCCACGTCCCTTTTTCTTCATGAAATTAGCAAAATCTGCAAGCTTTGGGTGGCATGGGACATCTTCTGGAAGTCTGCCCCAAGGCCGGCAGAATATGAGAGGAATAGGGTACCAATTTTTTGGATGAACTTGATTTGCTGCAACAGACATATGGTCAAAATTAAAAGAATGTTGCTTAGTGTGTTGTGAGGTACGTTTAATTCCGATGTATGATAATAACAGTACCTCCCAGTGATCGAAGACTTCGCAGAGCTAGTTGAAAGTAGGCACTCTTAAATCCATCTCCCCAGTCTCCAGCCTTTCCTTTTAAGCTGACATAGTAGTAGATAAGGCTTGCAAGGGCAAGAGAGACCACAGTAAAAGCCCAAGAGATCATAAACATGATAACTGGAAATTAAGAGGGAGAAATCATCTGTTAACGGTCTGCACCTTTGTAATGTATTCAATATTACAATCTAAGGGTGCAATTTTTTCAGTTATAGAAAAAGAATAAAGTACACAAGAGCTGTAATGCATGTAATTTTAAAAGGTAGCTGGCATCCCTTGACCACAACAAGAAATCTTGGACAAACTAACATACAAGTGTTTAGTAAACATTTTCCATCAACTCATTGTTAGAAAATTATAGTGTCCGTTTCTGTATACGTGTTATAACATGCGATCTTAAATAGATATATTAAAATGGGGAAGCATACCAATGCAAAGCAATGCACCGATGAGAGAAAGGCTCCAATGGTGAAGCTTCCATCGAGGACGCCAACTTGGAGCATCGAGGAGGTCAAGCAGAAAGCAGGAAAGGTTCACACCAGCATAGCACAGAAGGAAAAACATAGTGATAGTGGGTGTAATTAGATCCAAGTTCCCAATCACAACACAACTAATACAGATGAAGCTTGTAAACAGAGTTGCCACGTGTGGCTCAGATCCTTCATAAGCATTAAAACAGTTTAGAACAGGAAGAATGTCATCATTCGCTATTGCCACAAGTAACCTTGGAGCCCCTGTTAGACTCTGCAGCGCTGCACCTAAAGTAGACAAGATAATGCCAATGTGAATTACTGCTGGGGCAGGCCAAGCAACTGTAGCTGTTAGGAGCCTGCATTAACAAAATCGGTGAGCTGAATATACGAGAAAAAGGTAGTGTTACTAACTTACAGCAATCCAAGATGTCAAATGTTACTAAATGCTGAATAGCAGCTTGACAGTGTCACACTAACACAAAAATAACTCTATGTGCTTGCTCACTATGTTGTGTAGAACACCCTATTTTTCATATTGGTTTCAAGCAGTCAGTCATCTTAGGCTTCGATGTTTGGCATGAGCTTAAGTACATTGGTTTTGATTCAATGCTTCCGCCAGGCCATATATTCAGTACATTTGCAGGTACTGTCAGGCGTGCATAAGCAATACTGCAGTAGTGATAGACTATCTTTCTCTCCTTGAGCACCATTACGAGTATGGGAAGTGTCACAATTCCCCACCTTTAGCCACACTCGCTGGGACGCGCAAGTCCTGAATGTTTTTCAATATATGCAGTAGCGCTTGTGTACTGGTTCATGCCATCTTTCAGCGTTAATGCACTTGCTTTTAATTTAGCAACGATCATATGAATCTTATGCTTATGGAGCTATCAAGCTCTCTCTTAAATCTCAAATCGGAGATGCTCTAAAAATGCCCCCATACTGTCACAGCATATCTAACACACTATCAACATCCAGAAATCAGAAGGTTGATGAAGAAAGCTCGGACCTGTCAGTTAGAAGCTCTTGTCTTGTAGCCAAGGCTCCGAACAGAAACACAGACAGTAGATACATCATAGTAGTTAAAAGGGTAGCATATAATGTTCCAATTGGTATTGAACTTTGTGTGTCTTTAAGTGAAGCAGAGCGGTTCGAACCAGCCATGATTCCTGTAACAGCTGGGAAAAAGAGACCTAACAATGTGCTGAAAGACAAATAGCAAACCGATTAGCAGGTGAACACTAAATAGCATATATATACAGAAAGCATGAGAATTAGCAAACTGGAAGGAACTTAAGTATGAGAATTAGCAGTAAGAAAGACGCACTTAAAATCCCAATATATAGACCCATTTGGATCAGGAACTCCAGCATCGTTTGTAGGTTGGTAATCTGCACTCCAGTTGTCAACTAGTGTAGTCGTACTTAATCCAGTGATTCCCTCTACGTAGGAAAAAAATGATTTACAATAAATAAAGAAATAAACACAATCATAAGCAAAGCTACTTACTTGGAGAGTTGGGCCCTGGAGCACTCAAGACACCAATGTAAATGCAGAGTATTGAGAAGAGGACTGGCATTAAGAAAGCAGGGGCAACCTTGTTGATAATTTTGACACCACCAAACACAATAAAACACAACAGTATGGTCACAATGACACCATAGATCTGGAGGTCATGCAAGCTGGGTGTTGATATAGTTATTCCACCGCCTCCATTTGCTGTACCATTGACCACTGTAACCTTCTCTGCATTTGAAAATTGCTAAGAGTTAAATTAAATAAGAAATGATGAAAGATAAAAATTTAGAATAAAAATTGCATACCACTACAGAAGAAAGCATTTGCAAAAGCAATGCTATCATTTCAGAAAATTGTGAGAGGGTTTTCTCGATTAAATAAGCATTTGGTAAGTTTTGTTAGAATTTGGTATAAACTACTTTTACAAGTTTTGTTCTGCATATAGGACCTGTAAAAACAAACCAACATCGACTGCATTGTTTTGAGCTAATAGTAATACAACACCTTGAAAAAATCCAGCAGAAGGAACAGCATCCAAAAAGGTTTCTACAGCTCCCAGCACATACCTGCAACTAGCAATCGTGTGTTAACAACACAACAGCTCATAAACTGATAATGCGTCAGAGAGAGGGAGAAAGCCACGCCAAGAAAGAAATAAAGCATTGAAAGCTGCAATAGTAACACTTGCAATCTCAATAAGCAGAACTGCACAAGCAACAAATGGCAATTCTATCATTTCCTCTTTTGGTCCTACATAGAACGATGAGCTCTCCTAATTAACATACAGGTTTTTTTCTTAAGATTGCATACTAGCATAAAGGTTCAAATCCCACACTGCAATACTGCATAATATCCAAATATAATTGTATAATACTGATATTTTACTGGCTATTCTACCAATATTTGACTCGTTGTACTATACAAATGTATATAACTGCAGAAACAAGAAGAGAGCTATATTCCTGCCCAAGTAGACATAGTAGCAAGTCTAGAATATGATATATAAAACTATTTGGCCAAAAGGAAGTTCCAAGAAAAACAAATTTTACGAAGGACACTGTCAAGTAATCAATCGGCATGCTCTAAGTCTAACGCAGACTTACATAGCTCCAGCAACTGCATTTCCAAGGAAGAAACATAATCCAATACTAACTCCAACTTCTGGACCTAGTGCACGGCCAATTAGATAGTATGGTCCACCACCCTGAAACAAAAAGAAACTTATCTGAATACATCGACGATCTAGCATGTAGCGCAGAAAAATGAGACGTAAACAACAAACTCTCTTGCGATGATTGGCTGAGAAGTCTAACTTGCTGATCTGAACGTAATTGACTGAGAAATACAGAGATTCTAAGTCTGATATTCAAGTAGTAGATGGGCCTCAAGTAGGGATGTAAATGGCCAATAAACGGCACCAGCTAGTCCTGTTTAGTCAGCTTTAGTTAGCTCGATAGTTCATTTTTCCTAGAAAAAACCTTTATTGAACTGTTAGACCCAACTGGACCCGGTTTACATCCCTCGCCCTCAAAGGATATCAAAATATGAATTTGTTTTCCTCAATTTTGAAATTACTGGACTATATTTTACTGTCTACTGGATGGTGATGAGTTTGCCTCTCTATCGTGTTCGACAAACAACAAGAAAAAAATAAAGAAGTTATTTACATAAGAGACATATAGAGCCTTACTCAAGAATCTATCACTTACCTTCATTGCCCCATTTGTTGCAATCGCGCTTAATGATATTGCAGTTAAAAATGTGCATGCACCACATAATGCAACTAAAACAAGGGACTGCCATATGCCTCCCATACCGACGATCCTACAAGGAGAAATGAAAGGTTGTCCTGTTTAATATTCGAATATATGGTTTATCCTAAATCTTTTCTAAAGCTAAGTAAGAAACACAATCAGAGGACGTGTCACGTCTTTATCACCTACTGTTAGATGAGAACCCAATGAACAAGAACGTCTCTCAAACTGGACAAGTCATTTTAAAGAAGTAACCATTGATGGGTGAACTCAAAGCCCCCTTACACATACACAATAGTAAACTCAAAGCCCCCTTACACATACACAATAGTAAACTCAAAGCCCCCTTACACATACACAATAGTATGAATATCAATCAGCAGAATTTACATGTTAAATTCTTATTTAGTTCCAAGAGTACAGGGAGTGGCATTAACGAACTTCAAAATGCCAGTTCTTCAGTACAGTAATATGGAACAATATGAAGTATATCAAGGTCCTCAGATAGGGCAATTCTCTGAGCCAACGGTTCCTAAAGTGGTAATCAATGTTTTGCAATTTTAGAGTAATGTTTCTTAACTTAGTTAAACTATGGAAACAGTGCATTCAATAGTAAATAAATACTCCCTCGGTAGAGTAATATAAGACCTTTTAGATCACTAAACTAGTGATCTAAAAGGTCTTATATTTCTTTACAGAGGGAGTATATGATAAAGTTACATGAAGGCTGTTTACCACAATGGCTATAAAGTATACTAGGGAAAGACAGAAATATGACTTCCACCATAGCATCTTTATGCTGCAGAAACTAACTAGAAAGTAGTGGATAATGGCATAACGCACTGATAAAGAACAGATGCAAAATTTTACCATGTGAAACGTATATAATAGATTATTCCCAATATATTCTGCAAGCACGGCACAAAGACACCCATCAGGGTACCGAGTTTAGGGTCGGTTTCCTGCATAGCAAAAAAAATGAGTGCAACGAACAGTGACGCTTTACCAAAAATAAACTAAAGTAAAATTAAGCAAAGGGACCAAGAGCAATAAAAAAATAGAATAAGTTCGTTTACAAATAAAAATAAACAAAATCAATTACAATTAAATTTGGAAATTGGCCTTGACCTAACAAGCTTGGAAATGGCATTAGATAATTGGACGGGGAACAAACCTGAGCGCGTCCAATGGTAATACCCATATCCTCACTATCTGTAGGACTAGCAGGTGTCTGAGCTGGTTCTTCTGCCATACTGTACAGAATCAGTCAGACGTATGACATGGCCCCAGCTATGTTCAGAGCAAAATTAAACATATATATAGGCTTCTAGTGATTTCCTCAAATATTATATTTTAACGCGCAATAAACACGTGCAGGAAAAAACATTGAAGCTCTAATAAAAAAAATGAAGCAAATCCATGCAGTTAGTGATGGGCTGATGATACCTCTTAAGTCCCAAAATATTAACCAACGAGTCGAAACCAAAGAGTTCAAGCTTTGAATCACTTTGACGTGCACTAGATGTACGGTGCGCATTGGAAGAAGCCACACGCATTCTTGGATCCATACTTCTGTTCCTACCAGGATTAATGGGCCTATAATATGAATAATTAAATGTGTTATTGCTAGCATTTCCGATCAAGAAACTAAAAAATTACTTTCAGAAACAGATAATTCTTCGGGTAGCAGGGAACCAGTAGCTATGGCAGTTGCAACGCTGGGGAAGTGGCACTACTTAAATAGAAGCAACAATAGCAATTCATCCGTTTTGAAATAAATCTACCAGCAACTTCAAGTGGCAACAAACTAAGATATGTTTAAATCTGAACTAACAACACATTAATTATCTGAAGATTCATGGCATCATCAAGTCTTACAATATATACGTGAGTACACGAACCAAAATAAACACTCTACAAGTAATTTTTTTGTCCAAATTTGAACCACCATCTTCCAATCAAAGGAACCCAGAGTTTTCGATCCTGACTACTGCAACGAAGATATTGTCAGCAATGCGATGATCCGCGCAATAAGCCCCTCCCCGGATGCACTGCACAAGACGAACGGCACCCAGAAGACAGAACAGGAACAGAACAGACGCGAAATGCGCGTCGTCCAACCGAATCACCTGGGCGCCGCGGAGGCGTCGGCGGAGGCGCCGGGGTCGAGGGGCGCCATCTGGACGACGGCGGGGTCGTGCGGCTCCACGGGGCGGTAACTCTGCTGCGACGCCTGCGGCACCGGGTCCTCCTCCTCGTCGCCGTCGTCGTCGGCGGCGGCGCCCCGTGGGGCTCCCCTGCTCCCCATCGCCTTGGGATCGATTTCGGATCGTGGCACGCTCGGCTCGACTAGCTGGGCGAGGGCGCGAGTCTAGCTGGGACAGGGCACCTGGTTCCAAATGCAGCAACCCTTTTTTTTTTGCCCCTAGGCAAGAGGATTTTGCAACTGAAATTTGATTCGATCTAGCAAAATCTATGTCCAATATAACTCTCTTTTTTTAACGAGGGAAAATTTGTGTTCATTGTAATTTTTTTTCAAAAAATCCTCCCACCTAATATGATAAGTTGAGTCACTTATTTTGGGACGGGCGGAGTATTAGATGTAATAGTGGTACACATATCCACAGAAATAATAGAAATTTACAACCAGATACATCGACGACTACATGCATCGGTGCGGGTCGAATGTGCACTGCCATCATCGTCCCTCCCTCGTCAGAGCCGAGCAAATCATGTTATGGTTGACATTCGGGAAATCATTATGCTAAACCTTGGAGGACAAGTGTCGCAGAGCACTAGTTGTCGCTGGCGAAGACAAAACGTCGATCTGGAGGACCGTACCTGCAAGCACACCAACGGCCACAAGCGCTAGCCAGATCCAAGCACATCTGCCTGAGATCAATGACGATTGGATTCAAGCACATCCGTCAGAGACCAAAGCCTACATGACCCAATCAAGTCCACAAGAGACACCTCCACGTGCACTTTATCGGCGCTAGACGCAAAACCGAAATGAGGATAGGGCGGTGAGGACACTATTTTAGCTCTAGGATGCCGCCGCCGCCTTGCCGCCTGACTAAAACACCGAGCACTACCGTCACCACAACCATGGCTGGAATGTCGGATGACTCAGCAACCCTAACCACAAGAAGAACCCAAATACTAGCACAACTACCATACTAGCATAACCACAAGACTAAGAACAAAGGAAAAACACACGAGAAGAACATGGATAGCTAGTGATGCGAAGGCAACACACCTATAAAATGTAGATTCACACTACACGTTTGAATGGTTTCTCACAAATTTCATAGGAGGCACAAGAACAAATGTGGAGGTTCTTCCTCAAGCCCGAAATCAAGGAGTTATGTGCTTTGTGGGAGCCTTCACCCTTATGTGGTCTCCTACTCAATAGGAATCTTCACTTTAAATTGTCCCTGTACTCCAATGAAATCTTCTCCTGTGGGAGGCTTTGCAATCCTTCAATAAGTAAGACTATAGAACCTAACAAGGAGCAGAAGAAATTATTGTGTGGAAATTAGCTAGGAATCATAGTGATTGTAAAAAGAAGTACGTATACGAGTATTATTTGTTTGGTTGATTAAATGATTGCAAAATTAAAGGCTTAATTTGTTAGAGTATAACAGCCCTCTCCCAAAAACTCAAGCTGATGAAAAAAGGTGTACTATGCATTTATACATCAACACTACCCCTCACGCGTGGCTACCTCAGGCCTAAACATGGACCGAAGGATTGCAGCTTTTGGGTCAATTGGCTAACGCATGCAGTTCTACATAATTAAAGTAAAACAGTGTGGCAAATAGGCCAATCCTTACAAGTGCTAGCGGACCAAATCCGAACACATAAATATTTCTACACGTGTTTCTTTTGTCGTGTTTTTTTGGATTTCCTTCATATCAGAATATCTTAATCACCTCCTATGAAAAGTAGAAGACACGGTTGCATATCTATATCTATACCTAATAATTAAGAGGCTATTGTTTCTTGTGGTATGTCACGAAAATTTCCCTCAAAATTGCAAAATATTACCTATCAATGCAACCCATAAATGATTAACAAAACATTTCGCACAGGGAATCACCGACGGGGCCGGCCCATGCAGTAGGGACATCGTATACTGTGCTTTGCGCGCTAGGAGAAGATGGAGCGCACCAGTTTGGGCCAGCCCATGCTTGGCCGGCCTGTTTTCTAAATTTCGTTTATTATTTTTTCTTTTTTGTTTCATTTTTTATACTTTAAATAATTTAGGACTTCAAAATAATGTCTGAAAATAAAAAAAATAGAATTTATAAATAATTATTTGTAGTAAATCATAAAATGTTTATGGATTCAAAAAATGTTCACAATTTTATAAAACAATGTTTGCTTATTCAAAAAAGTTCGAAATTTTGTAAACAAATGTTCGAGAAATCAGAAAATGTTTATGTTTTCTAAAAATTCCTTGTATTGAATTGTTTTAATAAAATTGAACGAAATTTCAGATCCAAAAGATATTTATGAATGGAAATAATATCCTAAAATTCAAAAACTGGTTGTGACTTACAAAATATTTATTCTTCATCAATTATTAGGTGATTCAAAAAATGATCGTTAAATCAAAAAATTGTTCTTGAATTTTGAAGATCGTTCCACCAATTTTCAGAACAATGTTCGTCCATTCTAGAAATGTTCGCCGATTCAAGAAAATTGTTAAAAAAATGGTTGCAAACATTATAAAACTGAAAAAAATCTTGATTGTCAGAAATGTTTCAAAAATTGTGAAAGTCGTCATGAATATGAAAAATGTTCACGATTTCAAATATGTTCACAAGTCTAAAAATATATTCATGATTTTCACGAAATTGATGCAGAGGACCGGCCCTTTTTCTAATGTTTGATAAAAGAGCAATTTATCTTACGAAATAGTGATGGAAAATGCACGTATTCAGTGACGGTGATGCAACAAAATGTGATCATGGCCATTAGAGATTATGATTTTTTTTCTCCCATTGCAACGCACGGGCCCTTTTGCTAGTATATGATAAAAGAGCAATTTATCTTACGAAATAGTGATGGAAATGCACGTATTCAGTGACGGCCGAGTCAAAAATTTAGGAGTAAACTGACAAAACTTTTGCTTAATAGGGGTAATTCAAATAAAAATTCATGAAATGAGAGGTAATAAGAATAAATAATGCCAATGTATAGGAGATAGAAAATGAAAGAAAAAAGGTATATTTTACTACCCTGAAGAAACTTGGTGGTTCACATAACCCCCTGACCCCCCCCCCCCCACCTCAACTATCCCATACCAATCAAAAAACGCTCCTAGCTGGTTTATCCTGATCTGATGCGCACGTGGACATGGTCAAAGGCGGTATTTGACCTGCAGGTGGGTCCCTCTCGGCTAGACAGTCTCACTGATTGTTGGGCCTAGTCAACGATGACTGTGCCAAGTCAAATGTCATGGGGCCCACATCTTGGTTGCGCAGAGACTAACATGGGATTAATTTAGTTCTAACATCGTCATTAACTGAGGGGCCCCACATGTCAGTGTCTCGGAATAACCTTAATCAACCTAAACTAATGACGCCACGTCGGCACGACTAGCGTAACCACCGGCAACCTCAAATCACGGTGGTGTCCCTCCGGAGGCCACGACAGACACGCTACAGGTTACCAGGGTATAGTCCATGCTCGCGCGCGTCCATGGGTGGTCGCGAGAGGCTGTGGGTGGCTGGAAGCGGGCAAGCGTCAGATCTGGGCGGCGGCAGAGCCATGACTCCGACGACATTGGCGTTACGACACGACTTTGAGCAAACTAGGTTGATGTGTGGAATATACCAACCAAGGGGAGCAGGGCAAGCAGCAGAACGACATAAGGGGAGCTCAGCAATGAGGAGCACATCGACCATGGCAGACGGCGGCACTCAGCTCGAGTGGACGACGACTACAACATGCGTTTGAGCTCTAGATGAGAGGGGAAACTAGGATAGGCTCGCCGCGAGTCTAACGGAGGTGAAGGCTAGGCCGGGGCTCGTTTGTGCTCGGCAAATCATTCATCAGCGCCCGGCAGCCGCAGTTGGAGAAGACATCTCGATTTGGTTGGCTCCAGGCTTCGTGATGTAGGGTGGAACCCTAATCGGCCGATCTTTCATGAAAGGAGCGGATCCCGCGATGAACACGAAGAACACGAGGAGGGAAACGAGGGGAAAATCAGAAGGGGAACACAAGAGAACACTCAAACCAACAAGAATGATTACACAAGTGCTAGATCCTTGGAACACGGTAGGAGATACAAGATCCAAAGTCAACAACGAATGGTACACGATAGCCGGTTCTTCTCCAAAGGAGGTCTTGAGTTCTTCCCTAAAAGGGGTCTTGAATCCGCTTGGGGGATCTTCTCCGGTGGAGGCTCGAATCTCCGAGGAGAAGGTAAGCAAGTGGATGAGCAAAGCTCTCACACAAAATATGAGCTAATCCTTTGCTAACCCTAGCTAGAAGGAATAGGAGGTCTATATATAGTCTTAGTGCAAAAGTGTTGGGTTTCGTAGTAATTTCAAAAAATTTCCTACGCACACGCAAGATCATGTGATGTATAGCAACGAGAGGGGAGAGTGTTGTCTACGTACCCAACGCAGACCGACTACGGAAGCGCTGACACCACGTAGAGGAAGTAGTCATACGTCTTCACGATCCAACCGATCAAGCACCGAAACTACGACACCTCCGAGTTCGAGCACACGTTCAGCTCGATGACGATCCCCGGACTCCAATCCAGCAAAGTGTCGGGGAAGAGTTCCGTCAGCACGACGGCGTGGTGACGATCTTGATGAACTACAGCAGCAGGGCTTCGCCTAAACTCCGCTACAGTATTATCGAGGAATATGGTGGCAGGGGGCACCGCACACGGCTAAGGAATAGATCACGTGGATCAACTTGTGTGTTTCTGGGGTGCCTCTGCCTCAGTATATAAAGGAGCCAAGGGGAAGGGGGGCGCCGGCCAGGGAGGAGGGCGCAGGAGGAGTCCTACTCCTTCCGGGAGTAGGACTCCCCCCCCAATCCTATTCCAAGTAGGATTCCCAAGGGGGGAAAGAGAGAGAGGGGGGCCGGCCACCTTCTCCTAGTCCTAATAGGACTAGGGGAAGGGGGGAGGTGCGCAGCCACCTTGGGCTGCCCCTTTCTCCTTTCCACTAAGGCCCATGAAGGCCCATATGGCTCCCGGGGGGTTCCGGTAACCTCCCGGTAACCCGGTAAAATCCCGATTTCACCCGGAACACTTCCGATGTCCAAACATAGGCTTCCAATATATCGATATTTATGTCTCGACCATTTCGAGACTCCTCGTCAAGTCCGTGATCACATCCAGGACTCCGAACAACCTTCAGTACATCAAAATATATAAACTCATAATGATACTGTCATTTTAACGTTAAGCGTGCGGACCCTACGGGTTCGAGAACAATGTAGACATGACCGAGACACGTCTCCGGTCAATAACCAATAGCGGAACCTAGATGCTCATATTGGCTCCTACATATTCTACAAAGATCTTTATCGGTCAGACCGCATAACAACATACGTTGTTCCCTTTGTCATCGGTATGTTACTTGCCCGAGATTCGATCGTCGGTATCTCAATACCTAGTTCAATCTCATTACCGACAAGTCTCTTTACTCATTCCATAATACATCATCTTGCAACTAACTTATTAGTTGCATTGCTTGCAAGGCTTAAGTGATGTGCATTACCGAGAGGGCCCAGAGATACCTCTTCGACAATCGGAGCGACAAATCCTAATCTCAAAATACACCAACCCAACATCTACCTTTGGAGACACCTGTAATGCTCCTTTATAATCACCCAGTTACGTTGTGACGTTTGGTAGCACCCAAAGTGTTCCTCCGGCAAACGGGAGTTGCATAATCTCATAGTCATAGGAACATGTATAAGTCATGAAGAAAGCAATAGCAACATACTAAACGATCGGGTGCTAAGCTAATGGAATGGGTCATGTCAATCAGATCATTCAACTAATGATGTGACCTCGTTAATCAAATAACAACTCATTGTTCATGTAGGAAACATAACCATCTTGATTAACGAGCTAGTCAAGTAGAGGCATACTAGTGACACTTTGTTTGTCTATGTATTCACACATGTATTATGTTTCCGGTTAATACAATTCTAGCATGAATAATAAACATTTATCATGATTATAAGGAAATAAATAATAACTTTATTATTGCCTCTAGGGCATATTTCCTTCAGTCTCCCACTTGCACTAGAGTCAATAATCTAGATTACACAGTAATGATTCTAACACCCATGGAGCCTTGGTGCTGATCATGTTTTGCTCATGGAAGAGGCTTAGTCAATGGGTCTGCTACATTCAGATCCATATGTATCTTGCAAATCTCTATGTTTCCCAGCCGGACTAGATCCCGGATGGAATTGAAGCGTCTCTTGATGTGCTTCGTTCTCTTGTGAAATCTGGATTCCTTTGCCAAGGCAATTGCACCAGTATTGTCACAAAAGATTTTCATTGGACCCGATGCACTAGGTATGACACCTAGATCGGATATGAACTCCTTCATCCAGACTCCTTCGTTTGCTGCTTCCGAAGCAACTATGTACTCCGGTTCACATGTAGATCCCGCCACGACGCTTTTTTTAGAACCGCACCAACTGACAGCTCCACCGTTTAATGTAAATACGTATCCGGTTTGCGATTTAGAATCGTCTGGATCAGTGTCAAAGCTTCCATCAACGTAACCATTTACAATTAGCTCTTTGTCACCTCCATATACGAAAACATATCCTTAGTCCTTTTCAGGCATTTCATGATGTTCTTGACCGCTGTCCTGTGATCCACTCCTGGATTACTTTGGTACCTCCCTGCTAAACTTATAGCAAGGCACACATCAGGTCTGGTACACAGCATTGCATACATGATAGATCCTATGGCTGATGCATAGGGAACATCTTTCATATTCTCTCTATCTTCTGCAGTGGTCGGGCATTGAGTCTTACTCAACTTCACACCTTGTAACACAGGCAAGAACCCTTTCTTTGCTTGATCCATTTTGAACTTCTTCAAAATTTGTCAAGGTATGTGCTTTGTGAAAGTCCAATTAACGTCTTGATCTATCTCTATAGATCTTAATGCCTAATATGTAAGCAGCTTCACCGAGGTCTTTCATTGAAAAACTCTTATTCAAGTATCCCTTTATGCTATCCAGAAATTCTATATCATTTCCAATCAGTAATATGTCATCCACATATAATATCAGAAATGCTACAGAGCTCCCACTCACTTTCTTGTAAATACAGGCTTCTCCAAAAGTCTGTATAAAACCAAATGCTTTGATCACACTATCAAAGCGTTTATTCCAACTCCGAGAGGCTTGCAAGTCCATAAATGGATCGCTGGAGCTTGCACACTTTGTTAGCTCCCTTTGGATCGACAAAACCTTCCGGTTGCATCATATACAACTCTTCTTCCAGAAATCCATTCAGGAATGCAGTTTTGACATCCATCTGCCAAATTTCATAATCATAAAATGCGGCAATTGCTAACATGATTCGGACAGACTTAAGCATCGCTACGGGTGAGAAGGTCTCATCGTAGTCAATCCCTTGAACTTGCCGAAAACCTTTTGCGACAAGTCGAGCTTTGTAGACAGTAACATTACCATCAGCGTCAGTCTTCTTCTTGAAGATCCATTTATTCTCAATTGCTTGCCGATCATCGGGCAAGTCAACCAAAGTCCATACTTTGTTCTCATACATGGATCCCATCTCAGATTTCATGGCTTCAAGCCACTTTGCGGAATCTGGGCTCACCATCGCTTCTTCATAGTTCGTAGGTTCATCATGATCTAGTAGCATGACTTCCAGAACAGGATTACCGTACCACTCTGGTGCGGATCTTACTCTGGTTGATCTACGAGGTTCAGTAGTATCTTGATCTGAAGTTTCATGATCATTATCATTAGCTTCCTCACTAACTGGTGTAGGTGTCACTGAAACAGTTTTCTGTGATGAACTACTTTCCAGTAAGGGAGCAGGTACAGTTACCTCGTCAAGTTCTACTTTCCTCCCACTCACTTCTTTCGAGAGAAACTCCTTCTCTAGAAAGGATCCATTCTTAGCAACGAATGTCTTGCCTTCGGATCTGTGATAGAAGGTGTACCCAACAGTCTCCTTTGGGTATCCTATGAAGACACATTTCTCCGATTTGGGTTCGAGCTTATCAGGTTGAAGCTTTTTCACATAAGCATCGCAGCCCCAAACTTTAAGAAACGACAACTTTGGTTTCTTGCCAAACCATAGTTCATAAGGCGTCGTCTCAACGGATTTTGATGGTGCCCTATTTAACGTGAATGCAGCCGTCTCTAGAGCATAACCCCAAAACGATAGCGGTAAATCAGTAAGAGACATCATAGATCGCACCATATCTAGTAAAGTACGATTACGACGTTCGAAACACCATTACGCTGTGGTGTTCCGGGTGGCGTGAGTTGCGAAACTATTCCACAGTTTTTCAAATGTACACCAAACTCGTAACTCAAATATTCTCCTCCACGATCAGATCGTAGAAACTTTATTTTCTTGTTACGATGATTTTCAACTTCACTCTGAAATTCTTTGAACTTTTCAAATGTTTCAGACTTATGTTTCATTAAGTAGATATACCCATATCTGCTTAAATCATCTGTGAAGGTGAGAAAATAACGATATCCGCCACGAGCCTCAATATTCATCGGACCACATACATCGGTATGTATGATTTCCAACAAATCTGTTGCTCTCTCCATAGTACCGGAGAACGGTGTTTTAGTCATCTTGCCCATGAGGCACGGTTCGCAAGTACCAAGTGATTCATAATCAAGTGGTTCCAAAAGTCCATCAGTATGGAGTTTCTTCATGCGCTTTACACCGATATGACCTAAACGACAGTGCCACAAATAAGTTGCACTTTCATTATCAACTCTGCATCTTTTGGCTTCAACATTATGAATATGTGTATTACTACTATCGAGATTCAATAAAAATAGACCACTCTTCAAGGGTGCATGACCATAAAAGATATTACTCATATAAATAGAACAACCATTATTCTCTGATTTAAATGAATAACCGTCTCGCATTAAACAAGATCCAGATATAATGTTCATGCTCAACGCTGGCACCAAATAACAATTATTTAGGTCTAATATTAATCCCGAAGGTAGATGTAGAGGTAGCGTGCCGACCGCGATCACATCGACTTTGGAACCGTTTCCCACGCGCATCGTCACCTCGTCCTTTGCCAGTGCCCGCTTATTCCGTAGTCCCTGTTTCGAGTTGCAAATATTAGCAACAGAACCAGTATCAAATACCCAGGTGCTACTGCGAGCTCTAGTAAGGTACACATCAATAACATGTATATCACATATACCTTTGTTCACCTTGCCATCCTTCTTATCCGCCAAATACTTGGGGCAGTTCCGCTTCCAGTGACCAGTCTGCTTGCAGTAGAAGCACTCAGTTTCAGGCTTAGGTCCAGACTTGGGTTTCTTCTCCTGAGCAGCAACTTGCTTGCCGTTCTTCTTGAAGTTCCCCTTCTTCTTCCCTTTGCCCTTTTTCTTGAAACTAGTGGTCTTGTTAACCATCAACACTTGATGCTCCTTCTTGATTTCTACCTCCGCAGCTTTCAGCATTGCGAAGAGCTCGGGAATAGTTTATTCATCCCTTGCATATTATAGTTCATCACGAAGCTCTTGTAGCTTGGTGGCAGTGATTGGAGAATTCTGTCAATGACGCAATCATCCGGAAGATTAACTCCCAATTGAATCAAGTGATTATTATACCCAGACATTTTGAGTATATGTTCACTGACAGAACTATTCTCCTCCATCTTGCAGCTGTAGAACTTATTAGAGACTTCATATCTCTCAATCCGGGCATTTGCTTGAAATATTAACTTCAACTCCTGGAACATCTCATATGCTCCATGACGTTCAAAACGTCGTTGAAGTCCCGGTTCTAAGCCGTAAAGCATGGCACACTGAACTATCGAGTAGTCATCAGCTTTGCTTTGCCAGGCGTTCTTAACGTCTGCAGTTGCATCAGCAGCAGGCCTGGCACTCAGCGGTGCTTCCAGGACGTAAATTCTTCTGTGCAGCAATGAGGATAATCCTCAAGTTACGGACCCAGTCCGTGTAATTGCTACCATCATCTTTCAACTTTGCTTTCTCAAGGAACGCATTAAAATTCAACGGAACAACAGCACGGCCATCTATCTACAATCAACATAGACAAGCAAGATACTATCAGGTACTAAGTTCATGATAAATTTAAGTTCAATTAATCATATTATTTAAGAACTCCCACTTAGATAGACATCCCTCTAATCTCTAAGTGATCACGTGATCCATATCAACTAAACCATGTCCGATCATCACGTGAGATGGAGTAGTTTCAATGGTGAACATCACATATGTTGATCATATCTACTATATGATTCACGGCTCGACCTTTCGGTCTCCGTGTTCGAGGCCTACAAAGGCCGTTTGCCTAGTATGCCACTAACGAACTAGGTAATATGAAACTCTGGCAGAGTTTAACCTGAAGCTAGAATCTGTCTTGATCTCACACAAACTGGGAGAGTCACCCTTCGAGTTGTTATGGCGCACACGCACGAGGCTTATCTACACGCGATCACCTTGAAAGGCGTGGGACTCTTGAACGAGCACAGTCGATTACGTTAGAGGCATCGAGTGCAGAAGCTCTCATCCTGGAGAAGACATCTTTACATTGATAGTTAGTAATAGTTATGAGATTTCTCAATTATAGACAGCAACCTGCCCCGCAAGTATCAAAGGCAAGGATAGAAAGCATTAAAGAAAGTAAACCATCACACTGATAACAAGTAATCTAAGTGATATGATATGGCCGATCAATGCATCTTGTGCCTTGTGATCTCCCATCTCGCGAGGAGAGAACACAGTATTCTGGTTCACGTCTGAGCATATATTAGCTCAAAACCATGTCCGTCACTTGGTAGTGGGAGCAAGCCGACAACCATTGATTCGAGCGTATTCACGAGCTATGCGAGTTTGTCAGTCTCGCCACATCTATGCTCCACGAGAACTTATCACGACCACACCACCCGATTTACTCAAATGAACATGAGCAGCTAAAGCAAGAGCATATCAAGCGAATGTGCATTGCATACGATGAGATGAACGCTAGATAAACAACCATGCCATGGCGGGACCACATTATTGCCACTATGCTCGATTCACGCAGAGGTTCTAGAAAACAGAATCCATCTTGCGATACCGAAATAAGGTAATGAACAGCATCAAGCACAATCTGAGCCATATGTCGATCATGCACTAGATCCAATTCAAAGCAAAAACCCAATCTATGAGATCGTCCTTCCAATAAGAAAAAAGGGTCAAGAGTGGTAAGGTTAGAGACACGCACGCGAGGAGTCTTTTCAAAGAGAGTCGGAAGCTAAGGCCTATCGGGCGTACAGTAGGCCCTAAAGCTCGACGACTAAACGGACACACAAAGAGCCTCAAGACACCTATAGTCTTTGCACCACACACACTAGTACATTCACCGTTGTGTACACCATGCTCAGACACTAGGTCGGGCGGTGAGGCAATAACTTGGGGTAATACAACGAAGTTGCCAAAGGAGAGACAGTGCGCCGCTAAAGCCATTCTAGTGCAAACACTGTGCGAGGGAACGCGGTGCATTCGCGAGTAAGGCGTAACGCAGTGAAGTGTTGGTCAGAGGGTGCGTATTCGTATGACAGAGCAGACGTATACGCCGTGGTAGACAAAAGTATGTAACCAATGTTTGGTAGAGTTGCAGATATGAATCTGGATCCGTTCACACAAAGTCGCAGTAGCACCTGGGTATTTCGACTATCTGTGTTCGGAGCTCGTGTGGCATTAATAATAACATCATCGATCAAACTCGAAACAGGAATAACTACTCAGGCATCAGGATAGCCACTATAGTGGGTGGTCTAGTAATTTACTAAAAGATCTATCACATACGCAGCAAGATCAGGATTGTGGAAGTAACTGAATGCACATGACGAGAGGGGAAGAGCTGTTGTCAAAAGTCCGTGACATGTCCAACGAACAATGACCGGAGTCTGCAGAACGAAACGGCGAACGTCATCTGTATCAGTAGGAAGCTTGTCGTAGGCGATTCACTATACTATAGACTCTCACCATCGATTCTAGTAAGCACACCGGGAGAGCTAGCGAGGACCATTAATTCAGAGTTCGTTATGCATCACTGGATCTTCGAATTTAATGGAGCGTCGGATGTATACGATCATCCACAACTGAAAAGCAAATACATAGTTTCTATTTATATGATAATATTCTTTTGATGGTCACTGCAAGCCAAATGTGGTCGGGAAGGAGTGTCTGAAGTTTTCGATTGAATCTACGCAGACTAGGTAGTCGAAGGTGTGCACAGCACTATATTGACTATGAAAACGTTATCTAGGCACAAGGCACAGGCAATAGATGCAGTAGCGCATAATGAAAGTGCAACTTATATAATTATGCGCGATTTGAGTCTTTACAGGTCATACTCTGGTGTAAAAGAGGTACGCAGAAAATCTTCCATTAAGCAGATGGACTTATTGGCTGCACGCGGGACCTGATTAGTCACACGGAACTAAGTAATAAACGATCACTGTTGGACTCAACTTTGCGTAACCGTGTGTTTCGCTGGGTGCTCACCTGGCTGGCAAGATGACTAAAACTACACGTGATTATTCCGGTATACTAATGGAGAGAGAGCACAACAAGATTGTTGAATCATAGCCAGTGGACGAGGCGGGCGCCGGCGAGGAGAGTAGGGCTGATAAGGAGGTAGTCGCTGACTTCCGCCTATGAATCTGGAAAGTAGGTGACGGTCCGGTGCCGGAATCACTCTGATATATTTCTCACCTTCACAGCATGTACTCATTAAGCCAAGAGAAGATGCGATACTCAAGCTTAGGGGTGAAAAGAGTAACGAATGAGAGGGTCGGAGCATTTGAAAGTTCAGGAACCGCACATTTCCATCAGAGTCGAAGGTTAAACTCATCATAGTGAACAAGAACTAGGGTAGGAGGAAGATTATCGTATCGCGATCAGTGATCGTGGAGGCACACCCGAAATATTTGAGTTCTTGTAGGGTTGTGGCCGGTACCATTTGTGTCTAATTAACAACTATAGTGCCTGAAAGGACGCTCATTCATGGCCAACTCCGGGGGCGCACTTCCGGGAAACACACCTACACCGTAGATGTGAGTGATCGTCTCAACGGGTAAGATAATCAGATCTCACTTAGAGATATTTCACCGCGGAAGCTACCGATTCTCACAAATGTCCAAACATGAGCTTCCAATACTCTATCATGATCTTTACGTCTCGACCATCTTCGGAGGATCTCCTCGCTGCGATTGTTACCGGATGCATCATCCGGGACTCCAACAACCTTCGGTACATCAAATGACCATGAAAGTCTGCATAATGTACGATTGTCGATCGATACCTTAAGCGTGCGGACCGCCTACGGGTTCGAGAACAATGCTAGACAGTGACAATCGAGACAGGTCTCCGGTCAATAACCAATAGCGGGACCTGGATGCCCATATTGGCTCCTACATATTCTACGAAGATCTTTATCGGTCAGACCGCATAACAACATACGTTGTTCCCTTTGTCATCGGTATGTTACTTGCCCGAGATTCGATCGTCGGTATCCAATACCTAGTTCAATCTCGTTACCGGCAAGTCTGTTTACTCGTTCCGTAATACAACATCTCACAACTAACATATTAGTTGTAATGCTTGCAAGGCTTATGTGATGTGTATTAACGAGAGGGCCCAGAGATACCTCTCCGACAATCGGAGTGACAAATCCTAATCTCGAAATACGCCAACCCAACATCTACCTTTGGAGACACCTGTAATGCTCCTTTATAATCACCCAGTTACGTTGTGACGTTTGGTAGCACCCAAAGTGTTCCTCCGGCAAACGGGAGTTGCATAATCTCATAGTCATAGGAACATGTATAAGTCATGAAGAAAGCAATAGCAACATACTAAACGATCGGGTGCTAAGCTAATGAAATGGGTCATGTCAATCAGATCATTCAACTAATGATGTGACCTCGTTAATCAAATAACAACTCATTGTTCATGGTCAGGAAACATAACCATCTTTGATTAACGAGCTAGTCAAGTAGAGGCATACTAGTGACACTTTGTTTGTCTATGTATTCACACATGTATTATGTTTCCGGTTAATACAATTCTAGCATGAATAATAAACATTTATCATGATTATAAGGAAATAAATAATAACTTTATTATTGCCTCTAGGGCATATTTCCTTCAAAAAGAGGGGGGCGAAGGGGTACATGGGCTACGACCCAACACTAAACAACACACAGGTGTCAGAAGTCCAGGAGTCACCGGTCGTCCGGAGGCTCGCGAGGGCCCGGACGTCTGGTGCCTGTCGGACGTCCGTAGATTCGACTCGGCTAGTCTTCGGTCGGACGTCCGGTCGGGGTCGGGCGTCCGGGCATCGGTCGTCCATAGTTTTGGATCGGGTGTGGAAGCGTCGGACGTCCGGTCTGGGTCGGACGTCCGGAGCCTGGAGATCGTTGGACGTCCAGTCTGGGTCGGATGTCCGGAGCCTGGAGATCGTCAGACGTCTGGTCCTAGCCGGTCGTCCGGAGCCTGTAGCTTCTTCTTCTTCTTCTTCTTCTTCTTCTTCTTCTTCTTCTTCTTCTTCTTCTTCTTCTTCTTCTTCTTCTTCTTCTTCTTCTTCTCCATCTTCACGTCCATCTTCCTCTTCTTCTTCTCCTTGCTCCTTAGCTTCTCCATGATACCTGAGTATGCACAATGTGTCCATATGAGGTAGTAGGCATGTCTCATGTGCATCAAAGTGAAAATGTCAGAGGAGAGATGTCACCTTGGTTTCAAGAGCTCTTGCACATGCTCGTGTCATGGGTCCGCTAGGCACTTGGTGAGACGATGGTAGATCCATGGGGATGACCTTGGGATGCTCCGCATCATCTCCCCTTCCTTGCGGAAGATCCGTCCTCGGATCAAATTCTTCATCACCATGGTAGGGAGAGAGATCTTTGACATTGAAGATGTCGCTCACGGAGTACTTGTCGCATGGAATGTCGATCTTGTAGGCGTTGTCATTGTAGCGTGCAAGCACCTTGAAGGGTCCATCCGCTCGTGGTCGAAGCTTGGACTTGCGTTCTTATGGAAAGCGGTCCTTGCGAAGTTGTAGCCACATGAGATCACCAATGTTGAAGACCATGGGGTGCTTGTTGATGTTGAGTTTGGTCGCAAGTTGTTGTACTTGGCGCTCGATAGTATGTCTTGTATCTTCATGCACCTTCTTGAGATGAGTCACAATGCACTTGCGTCCAAATTGATGCGCTCTTGGAGTGGTAGAGGGAGAATGTCCAATGGGGACAAAGGGTTGAATCCGTAGACGACCTCGAAGGGTGACTTGCCGGTTGTTGAGTGTCTTGCTCGGTTGTAGGCGAATTCGGCGATAGGTAGGCACTCCTCCCACTCCTTGATGTTCTTCTTGATGAGTACTTGAAGTAGAACGGAGAGTGTGCGGTTGGTAACTTCTGTTTGGCCGTCGGTTTGTGGATGATACACCATGGAGAAGAGTACCTTGATTCCGAGCTTGGCGCATAGGGTCTTCCAAAAGTAGCTAAGGAACTTGACGTCGCGGTCCGAGACGATCGTCTTTGGCACTCCGTGTAGACTCAATATTTCCCTACAAAAGAGAGTAGCAACATGTGAAGCATCGTCTATCTTGTTGCAACGAATGAAATGTGCCATTTTTGAGAAACGGTCCACAACGACAAATACCGAATCCTTCCCATTTCGAGTCCTAGGCAAACCAAGTACAAAGTCCATGCTAATGTCTTCCCATGGTTGATATGGAATTGGTAGAGGCATATAAAGGCTATGGGATTGAGCTTTAGACTTAGCTTTGCGACATGTAGGGCATCGGTTGGTGAATCGGTTGACGTCACGAAACATCTTGGGCCAATAGTAGTTCTTTGAGAGCGTAGCGAACGTCTTGTCGCATCCAAAGTGTCCCATTAAGCCTCCTCCATGAGATTCCTGCAAAAGCAACAAACGAAGAGAAGACTCGGGGATGCAAAGTTTGTTAGCTCTCATAAGATATCCACGTTTAATGTAATAGCGTTCCCAAGAGGTGTGCATCAAACACTTGGCATAAGGAGTAGCAAAAGTAGGGTCATGCTCATACAAGTCCTTTATATGCTCAAAACCAATGACATCCAATTCAAGTTGAGTAACAAGCATGCATATGCGGGAAAGAGCATCCGCCACAATGTTTTCCTTACCCTTAATGTACTTGATGACATAAGGGAAAGACTCAATAAATTCACTCCATTTAGCGTGACGCTTGTTCAACTTGGTTTGGCCCTTAAGGTACTTGAGCGTTTCATGATCGGTATGAATGATAAATTCATGAGGGCGAATATAGTGTTCCCATTCATGCAAAATGCGGACTAAAGTATAGAGCTCTTTGTCATAGATGGGGTAATTGAGTTGCGCGCCGGAGAGTTTCTCACTAAAGTAAGCTATGGGGCGCTTCTCTTGCGTTAACACACCTCCTATTCCATTACCACTAGCATCGCAATGAATCTCAAAGGGTTTGTCAAAGTTGGGTAATGCAAGCACGGGAGCATGAGTAAGAAAATTCTTAAGCCCATTGAAAGAGGTATCTTGGGATGGTCCCCAAACAAAAGGCACATTCTTCGTGCTCAAAGCATGCAAAGGCGAAGCAATGGTGCTAAAATCTTTCACAAAGCGACGATAGAAACCCGCAAGGCCAAGAAAACTACGGACTTGAAGCAAGTTGGTTGGTTTTGGCCAAGTCTTGATAGCATTGATCTTGGACTCATCAACATGAACACCCTTAGAGGAAACAACAAAACCCAAGAAAACGAGCTTGTCAACGCCAAAAAGGCATTTCTCCATATTAGCATAGAGATGCTCTTTTCGAAGAGTTTGCAAAATGGTTCGGACATGGGTGACATGCTCTTTGAGAGACTGGCTAAAAACAAGGATATCATCGAAGTAGACCACAATAAACACACCAATGTAAGGGCGAAAGACATGATTCATAAGACGCATAAAAGTACCCGGTTCTTCCGATAGACCCATAGGCATGACTAACCACTCATACAACCCAAACTTGGTTTTGAAAGCGGTTTTCCATTCATCACCCTCTTGTATGCGGATTTGATAGTAACCACTATTAAGATCAATTTTTGAAAAGATAGTGGCACCACTGAGTTCATCAAGCATATCGTCAAGGCGTGGAATGGGATACCTATAGCGAACGGTGATAGCATTGATAGGCCTACAATCGGAGCACATGCGAAAACTACCGTCTCGTTTTGGCACAAGAATGACCGGGACGGCACAAGGGCTCAAACTTTCACGCACATGTCCATGGTCTATGAGATGCTTTACTTGCCTTTGTATTTGTTTGGTTTCTTCGGGGTTGACGCGGTAGGGAGCTTTATTCGGAAGCGGTGCTCCGGGGATGAGGTCGATGCGGTGCTCGATGCCGCGTAGTGGAGGTAGTCCCGGAGGTAGCTCGTCGGGGAAAACATCGTGAAATTCCTGCAAAAGAGAAGACAACACTAGAGGAAGAGTATGAGAGGTGTTAGCTTGTGGTGCATTGTCCTTGTACAAAAGGACGTAGTGTAGTACACTAGATGAGTTCTCACACACTCCTCTCATCTCACTTTTGGTGGCAAATAAGACTAAGTTCTTCTTTTCGCTCATCGTGGAGGTGCTCGATTTGGGCTTGTGGCGCTCACTCTCTTTTTGGTGGCTCGCTCTCTCACTATTATCTCCACGATGGGTGGCTTGCTTGTCGGCGATCACTTGGCTTGGCGACATTGGACGAAGTACGTACTCCTTCCCTTTCATATTGAAGATGTAGTGGTTTGTTCGGCCGTTGTGGATGACTCTTCTATCAAATTGCCATGGGTGTCCAAGGAGGAGGTGGCAAACGGTCATAGGAATGACGTCGCACTCCAAAGTGTCTTCATAGGCGCCAATTTTGAAGGAGATCGACTTGTACTCGATTCTCGACTTGGAGAGTGCCGGAGTCGCTAAGCCATTGCACTTTGTATGGATGTGGGTGATTTCTACTACACAACCTTCTTCTTGTAGACGTTGTTGGGCCTCCAAGTGCAAAGGTTTGTAGCACAGTAGCAAATTTCCCTCAAGTGGATGACCTAAGGTTTATCAATCTATGAGAGGCATAGGATGAAGATGGTCTCTCTCTAACAACCCTGCAACCAAATAACAAAGAGTCTCTTGTGTCCCCAACACACCCAATACAATGGTAAATTGTATAGGTGCACTAGTTCGGCGAAGAGATGGTGATACAAGTGCAATATGGATGAAAGATAAAGGTTTTTGTAAGTTGAAAATATAAAAACAGCAAGGTAACTAATGATAGAAGTGAGCACAAACGGTATTGCAATGTGTTGAAACAAGGCCTAGGGTGCATACTTTCACTAATGCAAGTTCTCTCAACAATAATAACACAATTGGATCATATAACTATCCCTCAACATGCAACAAAGAGTCACTCCAAAGTCACTAATAGCGGAGAACAAACAAAGGGATTATGGTAGGGTACGAAACCACCTCAAAGTTATCCTTTTTGATCGATCTATTCAAGAGTCCGTAGTAAAATAACACGAAGCTATTCTTTCTGTTCAATCTATCATAGAGTTCGTACTAGAATAACACCTTAAGACACAAATCAACCAAAACCCTAATGTCACCTAGATACTCCAATTTCACTTCAAGTATCTGTGGGTATGATTATACGATATGCATCACACAATCTCAGGTTCATCTATTCAACCAATACAAAGAACTTCAAAGAGTGCCCCAAAGTTTCTACCGGAGAGTCAAGACAAAAATGTGTGCCAACCCCTATGCGTAAGTTCACGGAACTCGCAAGTTGATCACCAAAACATGCATCAAGTGGATCACGTGATATACCATTGTCACCACAGATAAGCACATGCAAGACATACATCAAGTGTTCTCAAATCCTTAAAGACTCAATCCAATAAGATAACTTCAAAGGGAAAACTCAATCCATTACAAGAGAGTAGAGGGGGAGAAACACCATAAGATCCAAATATAATAGCAAAGCTCGTGATACATCAAGATCGTACCACCTTAAGAACACGAGAGAGAGAGAGATCAAACACATAGCTACTGGTACATACCCTCAGCCCCGAGGGTGAACTACTCCCTCCTCGTCATGGAGAGCGCCGGGATGATGAAGATGGCCACTGGAGAGGGATTCCCCCCTCCGGCAGGGTGCTGGAACGGGTCTAGATTGGTTTTCGGTGGCTACGGAGGCTTCTGGCGGCGGAACTCCCGATCTATTCTGGTCTCCGATGTTTTTAGGGTATATGGACATATATAGGCGAAAAAAGTACGTCGGTGGAGCAACGAGGGGCCCACGAGTGTCGAGGGCGCGCCCAGGGGGGTGGGCGCGCCCCCCTGCCTCGTGGCCGCCTCGTTGATTGCCTGACGTATACTCCAAGTCTCTTGGATTGCTTCCGTTCCAAAAATAACTCTCCCGAAGGTTTCATTCCGTTTGGACTCCGTTTGATATTCCTTTTCTTCGATACACTGAAATAGGCAAGAAAACAACAATTTGGGCTGGGCCTCCGGTTAATAGGTTAGTCCCAAAAATAATATAAAAGTGTATAATAAAGCCCATAAACATCAAAAACTGGTAATATAATAGCATGGAACAATCAAAAATTATAGATACGTTGGAGACGTATCAGCATCCCCAAGATTAATTCCTGCTCGTCCTCGAGTAGGTAAATGATAAAAACAGAATTTTTGATGTGGAATGCTACCTAACATATTTATCATGTAATTCTCTTTATTGTGGAAAGAATATTCAGATCCATAAGATTAAATACAAAAATTTAATATTGACATAAAAACAATAATACTTCAAGCATACTAACAAAGCAATCATGTCTTCTCAAAATAACATGGCCAAAGAAAGCTATCCCTACAAAATCATATAGTATGGCTATGCTCCATCTTCACCACACAAAGTATTTAAATCATGCACTACCCTGATGACAAGCCAAGAAGTTGTTTCATACTTTTGATGTTCTCAAACTTTTTCAATCTTCACGCAATATATGAGCGTGAGCCATGGATATAACACTATATGTGGAATAGAAGGGTGGTTGTGGAGAAGACAAAAAAGGAGAAGATGGTTTCACATCAACTAGGCGTATCAACGGGCTATGGAGATGCCCATCAATAGATATCAATGTGAGTGAGTAGGGATTGCCATGCAACTGATGCACTAGAGCTATAAGTGCACTAGTAGAAAAAGGGTCAAACGTGAAGCACATTAGTGCCGGTTTGAATTTGAGCCGGCACTAATGTGTACATTAGTGCCGGTTCCAATGGCTAGTCGGGCCGCTGTCCTTAGTACCGGTTTGTGGCGAACCTTTAGCACCGGTTCGTGCCACGAACCGGTACTAAAGTGAGTGGTGGCAGGATGTTGTTAGTCCGGGGCCCCTCCAGCACCTTTAGTACCGGGTCGTATCACAAACCGGTACTAAAGGTCGTCCTACATAGACCCTTCGTCCACCCGAGCTCGCTCTGTTCTTCCCCTTTCCCCTCTCCTCTCTTTGTTCTTTTCCCTCTTCCTCTCAAGCTCATCACACATTTTGCCCAAGATTTGAAGGCCCCCATCCATTCAAATGATCACAAAGGTTAGCAACTCTTTCCTTTCATCTCTCATTGCTAGATTAGCTCGTGCAATGCTTTATATAGTGATTGATTTTTGAGTTTAGTAATTTGGGAGGAATTATATATATGTGCTAGTATTTTATTTATATGCAATTTGAGGTCAAAAATAACACTTAGTTTTGCATATGTAGGTGTGGTTTACTTAGTACCTTCTAAATCTCCGTCGTAACCACCGTCGATCGCTCGCAACGTCCCGTCGTCGGCACCACCCTGTGGTGAGCCTCTTGTTCATGAAGTTTTATATAAAAAAAATGATGTTTGTGTGATTTGGATATATAGTTATTCGTATAATTATCTTACCCATACGTTGTTTGTTATGCATAGTGCCATGGTTTTGATATCCGTCCCCGTCGGCCCTCGTCCGGGTTATGATTCGGATGTGGTATATTCTCTTTTAAAACTATTCATTGCATTTCGTGTTTATGACAAATTATGCCCATCAAGTTGACATAGATATTTGTATGTAGGAGGTAGTTGAACCCGAAATTCCAACCGACCCTATTGTCGAGAGGTTAAATTTAGTTGAAAGAGAAAACGAGGATTTGAAGGAAAAGTTGAAAAGAATTGAGGGGGAGAAGATGGAATTGGAGTTGCATGTTGCCGGTGTCGTCGATGATCACAAGATTAAGATGGAGAAAATGCGCTTGAAGATTAGAAAGATTAGAAAATATGCCATTCATAGTGAGGCTTGCTTTCATTATGCTGTTGGATCAATTGTTACCTTAGTTGCGATCTTGATAGCATTTGTTGTTGCATTTAAATTCTTTAGCTAGAGAGTTATTTGTTTGTTGCATTGAAGTGTTGTATGCTCTTTATGTATGAACTTTATGTATTGTATTAATTTGATGTTTTCGGTGCTGTGTATTGAAGATGAGCCGGCAATGGATGTACGATGAACGATGCTCTCCCGAGTTCATTAATGGCATGCGTACTTTTCTGCTTGCGGCTGAGGCAAACAAGCGAGCGGATGGTTTTATGCACTGTCCATGTGCTGGCTATAAGAATGGTCGCAATTACTCTACGTCAAGAACCATTCACGTCCACCTGTTTGAGTCTGGTTTCATGCCCCACTATAATGTTTGGACCAAGCATGGAGAAAGAGGGGTTATGATGGAAGACAATGAAGAAGAAGAGGACGACGACAGCTATCCTGGCCATGGGTTCCCTGAATACAATGATACAACAATGAGGGAAGAAGCTGAGCCGGTAATGCGGGAAGAAGCTGAGCCGGCAATGCGGGAAGAAGCTGAAGAAGAGGCATCGGATGAACCCGTTGATGATCTAGGTCGGGCCATTGCCGATGCAAAGAGAAACTGCGCAAGTGATTTGGAGAAGAAGAAGTTGCAGCGCATATTAGAGGATCACAAAAAATTGGTGTACCCGAATTGCGAAGGTGACAAGAAAAAGCTGGGCACCACACTAGAATTGCTGCAATGGAAGGCAGAGAATGGTGTATCTGACAAGGGATTTGGAAAGTTGCTGGTAATGATAAAGGATATGCTTCCAAAGGACAACGAATTGCCCGAGAGTACGTACCAAGCAAAGAAGGTTGTCTGCCCTCTAGGGTTAGAGGTGCAGAAGATACATGCATGCCCTAATGATTGCATCCTCTACCGCGGTGAGTACGAGGATTTGAACGCTTGCCCGGTATGCGGTGCATTGCGCTATAAGATCAGCCGCGATGACCCTGGTGATGTCGAGGGCGAGCGCCCCAGGAAGAAGATTCCTACCAAGGTGATGTGGTATGCTCCTATAATACCACGGTTGAAACGTTTGTTCCAAAACAAAGAGCATGCCAAGTTGATGCGATGGCACAGAGAAGACCGTAAGAAAGACGGAAAGTTGAGAGTACCCGCTGACGGGTCGCAGTGGAGAAAAATCGAAATAAAGTACGGGAAAGAGTTTGCAGATGACGCAAGGAACGTATGGTTTGGTCTAAGCGCAGATGGCATTAATCCTTTTGGGGAGCAGAGCAGCAACCATAGCACCTGGCCTGTGACTCTATGTTTGTATAACCTTCCTCCTTGGTTGTGCATGAAGCGGAAGTTCATTATGATGTCAGTGCTCATCCAAGGCCCTAAGCAACCCGGCAACGACATTAATGTGTACCTAAGGCCATTAATTGAAGAACTCTTACAACTGTGGAATGGAACAGGTGTACGTGCGTGGGATGAGCACATGGGGGAAGAATTTGACCTAAAGGCGTTGCTGTTCGTGACCATCAATGATTGGCCTGCTCTCAGTAACCTTTCAGGACAGACAAACAAGGGATACCGCGCATGCACGCACTGTTTGGACGATACCAACAGTATATATTTGGCTAATTGTAAGAAGAATGTGTACCTCGGACATCGTCGATTTTTTCCGAGCAGGCATCCCGTAAGAAAGAAAGGCAAGCATTTCAAAGGTGAGGCGGATCATCGGACGAAGCCTCGCCACCGTACTGGTGCTGATGTATATGATATGGTCAAGGATTTGAAGGTGGTCTTTGGAAAGGGTCCTGGTGGACAACCTATTCCGAATGACGCTGACGGACGTGCACCCATGTGGAAGAAGAAATCTATATTTTGGGACCTGCCCTATTGGAAATACCTAGAGGTCCGCTCTGCAATCGACGTGATGCACGTGACGAAGAATCTTTGTGTGACCCTGCTTGGCTTCTTGGGCGTGTATGGGAAGACAAAAGATACACCTGAGGCACGGGAGGACCAGCAACGTATGCACGGAAAAGACGGCATACATCAGGGTCATGCAAGCTACGCTCTTACCAAAGAAGAGAAGGAAATCTTCTTTGAATGCCTGCTTAGTATTAAGGTACCGTCTGGCTTCTCGTCGAATATAAAGGGAATAATAAACATGGCAGAGAAAAAGTTCGAGAACCTAAAGTCTCATGACTGCCACGTGATTATGACGCAACTGCTTCCAGTTGCATTGAGGGGGCTTCTACCGGAAAACGTTCGATTAGCCATTGTGAAGCTATGTGCATTTCTCAATGCAATCTCTCAGAAGGTAATCGATCCAGAAATCATACCAAGGTTAGAGAATGATTTGGTGCAATGTCTTGTCAGTTTCGAGTTGGTGTTCCCACCATCCTTCTTCAACATCATGACGCACGTCCTAGTTCATCTATGCGAAGAGATTAACGTTTTGGGTCCTATATTTCTACACAATATGTTCCCCTTTGAGAGGTTCATGGGAGTCCTAAAGAAATATGTTCATAACCGTGCTAGGCCAGATGGAAGCATCTCCAAGGGCCATGAAAATGAGGAGGTCATTGAGTTTTGTATTGACTTTATTCCTGACCTTAAGCCGATTGATGTTCCTGAATCGCGGCATAAGGGCAGACTGGATGGAAAAGGCACGCTAGGAGGGGAACAAATAATATGTATGGACGGACATTCTCTCACTGAAGCACACTACACAGTTCTACAGAATTCCGCCTTGGTGGCTCCGTATATGGATGAACACAAGAATTTGCTACGCTCCAAACACCCGGAGCGGTCTGATGACTGGATTACACGTGAACAAACCAGGAGTTTCGCTAGCTGGTTGCAGACACGTACCATGCATGGCACCTCTATTGAAGATGACGTGTACTTGCTGTCCCAGTTACCATCTTCGAATATAATGACTTTCAAAGGGTACGAGATAAATGGTAATACATTTTACACGATCGCCCAAGATAAGAAGAGCACCAACCAAAACAGTGGTGTCCGCTTTGATGCAGAAACCAAGACAGGAAAGGAAACATATTATGGTTATATACAGGACATATGGGAACTTGACTATCGACGTGGTTTGAAGGTCCCTTTGTTTCGGTGCAAATGGGTCAATATGACACGAGGCGGGGTAACGGAAGACCCGCAGTACGGAATGACAACAGTGGATCTCAACAATCTTGCGTATGCAGACGAACCATTCGTCCTAGCCAATGATGTGGCACAGGTTTTCTATGTGAAGGACATGTCTACCAAGCCAAGAAAAAGAAAAGATAAGGAAGCGAATGCATCGTACGATGAGCCAAAGCGGCACATAGTTCTTTCTAGGAAGAGAAACATCGTGGGAGTGGATGACAAGACAGACATGTCAGAAGATTATGAAAAGTTTGATGAAATTGCTCCATTCACAGTGAATATTGACCCGAGCATCCCGTTAAATGATGAAGATTTTCCATGGTTACGGCGCAAAGGGACACACGCGAAGAAAAAGTTTCACACCCAAAGATCTAGGATGTGATCAGCTTCACTATCATCACTTTCTTCTGTGTTTCACACCCAGGAGGGAATCTCTGTAATAGTTAGGGTAGTTATGTGTTTTGGCATTTGAAACGCGAAGAAATTTTATGTGCAAACAAATTCTTTCATGCCTTTACTGATTTTTTTAAGCTAAATGACCCTGAAATTGAAAAGCATTTCAAATGAACTCAGAAAAGGTTGAAAGTTGGCATGGTATCATAATTTCACCCACATAGCATGTGCAAAAAAGTAGAGAGGGTTACCGCAAAAACTGGATGCACTTCGTGTACTAAATGGACAATCTCTTTCGAAGTATCAGGGTTTCGGACGAAAACTCATCCGTTACAAAAGGCATTTCATTTTTTTAAATAAGCTAAGCATTACCAAATTGAATATAATGATAAAACACACTAATATTAAACATAAAAAAAGAATCACTGAAAAATCTATTCTCAAAGTTAAGTTATTCACAAACTAGTGATTCACACAAATTTCAAATAAATCAAAATAAACTATTCAAATTTGTAAACTACCGGTACTAACTGAAAGTTTGTAATTTTTTGTACCTAAAGAAAAAATATTCACAAAGAAACTCTAAATACAGCAAAAAAAACTCAAACAAAAATAAATAAATCAAAAAAAAGCCCACCTACTGCGCCACAGCGGCCTGCATACGACTAGAAACCCAACCTGTTGTTGGGCCAGGATGCAGGCCCACAAAGGCCCAGTAGGCCCACAGGGCAGCACAGAACATTTAGGCCCAGTAGGCCTGCTTTGGAGAGGAGCTCGAGGGAGCTACCGCACTGGGGCTTATAAACCAGTGCGGACGCCCCTCGGCTAGCGAGGTGGGACTAAACATTTCGCACCGCACCTGCGCCAGCGCACCCCCTTTAGTGCCGGGTGGTAGCACCAACCGGTACTAAAGGGGGGCCTTTAGTACCGGTTGGAGCCACCACCCGGCACTAAAGGGGGTGCGGTTCCCGCCGCTTGGCCTGGCCAAAACAGGCTTTTAGTTCCGGTTGGTGGCTCCAACCGGTACTAAAGGTCCATCCTATATAACTAAACACTTCAAAAATTTCAGTTTCTCCTCTGCTTCTTCTCCTCTGCCCCGTCGCCCGCCGCCCCCGTCTCCATAACCCTCGTCGCCGCCCCCGTCCCCGTCGTCGCCGCCCCGTCGTCCCCGTCCCCGTCGTCACCGCCGCGCCGTCCCGGCCCGTCCCACGTCGTCCCCGTCCCCGTCATCGCCGCCCCGTCCCCGTCGTCGCCGCCCCGGACCGTCCCCGTCGTCGCCGCCCCGTCCCTGTCCCCGTCGTCGCCGCGCCCGTCGCCGTCGCCATCGCCGCCCCCCGTCGCCTCTCGCCTCGCCGGTGAGCACACACACACACATATAGCATTGTTAGAAATTTTTCTTTTTTTAGTTATAGAAATAGTTAGTTATATAGCATTGTTAGAAATGTTAGAATTGTTAGAAATTTTTCTGTTTTTTAGTTATAGAAATAGTTATAAAATAGTTAGAATCGTTAGAAATTTTTCTGTTTTTTAGTTATAGAAATAGTTATAAAGAAGTTAGAATTTTTTCTTTTTTTAGTTATAGAAATATTAGAAATGTTATACAAATGTTAGTTATATATATAGAAATGTTATAATTTTTTTTCTGTTTTTTAGTTATAGAAATATTAGAAATGTTATAGAAATGTTAGTTATATAGCATTGTTAGAAATGTTATAGGAATGTTAGTTATATAGAAATGTTAGAAATTTTAGTTATCAAAATCCAATCATTAAAAAAATGTTACTTTTTGCGGGCATATAGCTAGTATTTGTTCTCGACGATGCCCAGCCCGCATCCTCGCCGTCGACCTGTCCGCGACGACGTCCGGCTGACCCATGTCCGGGACTGGGCTCCGCCGGGCTGGCACTGGGAGGTGCTGCCTGGAGGGGCGCGCCACTTGATGAGGAACCCGGCCCCGGGTCCCGTCGTCGACCCTGATCTCGTTTGGTGGCGTTCGCGTGGGCTAGTGTCGGTGCGGAGGGAGCCGGCCCCGCCGGAGGTGGTACGTCGCCGTGTTAGGGAGGAGGACGAGCACGTCCATCGCTACATGGTTGCGTTAGAGGGCGGCAGGTTCTCCAATACCTGGCAGTTTCTTCAGGGATCTCACTCAGCTATGATCCTGTGAGGGTTCCTTCTCTTTGGGTGTCCACCGCCCGCGCCGTAGGAACCGTGAGTGTCCTAGATTCTTCTGCAGTATTCGATCTTTATTAGCTACCTAGCCAGTGATGTACTCGATATATAATATTCGAGACGATGTATTCGAGATTATATATTATTCAAGACGATGTATTCGAGATTATATCTATTATTCGAGACGATGTATTCGAGATTATATCTATTATTCGAGACGATGTATTCGAGATTATATCTATTGTTCGAGACGACGTATTTGAGATTATATTCGATGATGCTTATTATGTACTATGATTGATTCAGTTTTTCCTTATTAATTGATTGCATCCATGCATTGTAATTTGAATATATTCCTTTTGGATTAGTTAAACAAAACCTATGGCGGACAATACCGGCAGAGAGGGAGAAGAGGCCCTGTTCAATATCATACGCAATCCTCACGGGCCAGATGATGATCAGAATGAAGAAGATTATGACGGCTCCGAATATCTAAACAACATCGGGGAGGGTGATATGATATTCGATCGCGACGACCGAATTGATGAAGTCGTGAACTATGAACATGACGAAGAAAATGTTGATCTTGAAACAACAAAGACCGGCGAGGTATATATATTTATATAAGCAGGCATCTGGTGATCATCACATGTTTTAAATGACTTGAAGATATATTAACGAATCGGTCTTTCTTCTTTCAGCCATCCGGATCGAGTAAATCTTCAGGCAACAGGACGAAACGAGGCCCGAACAAAAAGTTGAAGGAGGGCGTAAAGTACAATATCGAGGCAATCAGACCTAATGGCGAACCATTCGTGCCTAAGAAGATTGCAGACAAGTTCGTTCGTCAGTGCGGAGTTCTTGTGAAGGACCAACTCCCGATCTCTCTTCAAGAATGGAGACAGCCATCAAAGCCACGTCCAGGAGTTACTTTTGTCGACGACAGACAAAAACAGTTGCTTTGGGAAACGCTCATGGAACATTTCACCCTACCAGATCATTTCACAAATGCAGATGTGGAGAAAGTCAAGGACGCTGCTCTTAGGAAGATGGCGGTTGCATTCAAGAACCACAAGATTCGTGAATGGTCCAAGTACGTCAACGGAGGAAGGAAGACTCCAGTATTCGAGGGAACACTAGAGAACCAAAGTGCTCATTGGGACGATTTCGTGAAATTCAAGGATTCGGAATTATGTAAGGAACGGTCGAGAATAAACAAGGCCAATGCCGCAAAAAAGGATAAGTTCCATAAGCTGGGGCCAGGTGGCTATGTAGTGGGATTGCCTAAGTGGGATAAGTCTGAGAAAGAGATGCTGGATGCAGGTGTCACTCCAGAAACATTGAGCTGGCCCCCCAGGTGCAGGACTTGGTTTTATGCGCATGGGGAGGAGTTGGACCCGAAGACAGGCAAAGTTTCCAAGAAGGCATGTCTGGACGGAGCCGAAGATAAGCTACTTGTTGCAATAGAAGAGGCTCGATCCGGGTTGTTCGAGCCCAACAGAGAGAATGACGAGCTTACGCGTGCCCTGGGAAATCCTGAACACCCGGGAAGAACACGAGGCATGGGCGCTATTCCGTGGTATGAGGGGTTTTTGGACTGGAACGCCGACTACAGAACCCGTGCGAGAAAGAAGATTGCAGAGGAGAAGAAGAGGAATATGGAGGAGGTGCAGAGGAAGCTAGACTATGAACGCCTTCAAGGCCTAGAATCAGCGCACGCGGACTTGGCAATCAAATTCCAGCGGCAGCAGGAGCAGATCGACTCACTTAGCCAGCAAAGGGGGTCTCAGCAGCTAGCGGATGATCCACCAATGGACAGCACCGTCCCATCCATGCCGAGAAGCAGCGTGGGTTCCGCCCCGGGCGAAGCATTGCTGGATAGCTACCCAGTGGATGACATCATGGAGAACACTAACTGCGAGCTACACTTCAAAATGAAGAACATATCCATGAAGGTGGCGGACGCCCTTGCTTTTACAAATCCCCCCGGGGCAACCTTCTATTGCAACCCGATTCCAGCGGGCTATGCTCGTGTCTTGGTTGATGAGGTGGTGGACCAATATTCGGGGTTAGAGCTTGACATTCCTGGAGGTGACGATGAGCACACACTAGGAGAGGCCAACCATCGTATCATCCTATGGAGAAAGGATTGCATCATTTTTCGAAGGCCACCGACACCGCGTCATCCGACTCCTCGTCGCAGTCCGCCACCGAGTCAGCAGACTCCCGCTCCTCCAAGTCCACCAACGCGTCAGGCCACTCCTCCTCCAAGTCTGGCACAACTTCAGGCCACTCCTCCTCCAAGTCCGGCAAAGCGTCAGGCCAGTCCTCCTCCAAGTCCGGCACAGCTTCAGGCCACTCCTCCTCCTCCAACTCAGCCACGTCAGCCGTCTTCGCCGCCTCAGCAATCACGGAAGAGAGCCGCCTCAGCTATGGTGCGTAGCGGTACAAGTCGAGGTAGTACTGCAGGTACAGGCGGAGGCAAGCGATTTCAATATGGTCCAAGCCTCGCGCCTCTTCCGCAGAGGCCTTACGACAAGTCCGAGGAGGAAAACATAGCCATATCGAAGGTCGAGGTGGAAGCCCATTTTGCACCGAAACCGCCACCGCCGCCAAGGGAGAAAGTGCCTGTGGAAAAGATTGACCACTTCATTCGTATGGCTAGAGCACCAGCTCCCAAGCCTGTTGACACAGACTATGAGCGCCACCTTAGGAAGTTAAATTGAGCACGTCTACAGAAAGAGGCGAGCTCGAGCTCGAGCAAATAAGCTGGCAAAAGGAGCGGTAAAACCGTTCCCCAGCTGGGAGAACAGGCTGCGCAATCAATCCCCCCGCTTGTTGTGCCAACAACACATGAGAGTAGGCGCACCCAATATTATTGTGGGCAAACCGTTAACGTTCCCGGGGCACGTCTACACATGAGAGTCGCAAGTCGGCGGTGAGGTTTTCGATGCGTTCACTCATTGCTTGTTGCTCTTGATGCAAAGCACGTTGTGCGCCAAAGAGGTGGCTCTTGGTGACGTAGGAGTTCATGTCGTCGTCGTGCTCAATGAAGAGCGGGTTGGTATAAGTACTTGGCCTATCCATCATTCCAAGATACACAATGTGAGTGGTAGAAAGAGAAGAACGAATACCAAATGTACCTTGACCGAAGTTGAAAGTGGATCAATGATCACTCCAATGTGGACAAGGAAATAGCACAATTGGTACCAATTCTTGTCGGTTTCTCACACTTACACAAGTAAAAGCTTATGGTGGAGCTTGGTTAGGATGGTGACACAAAATTTAATGCAATTGTAAGTGAGCTTCAATAATGTTGGAAAATATTTGCAAGATGCAATGTAAAAAGTAGACCAAGCATATAAGGTACACGGGAACACACACGCAAAAAGATAAGTAGGGTCGTGCAACCAAGGATGAGCCAAAATGTGGAATCCACAAAATGCTCTTGTTGCACAACACTAGAGAGACGCTAGCACGATTGCACAATAGGAGGATACGAGAACTTGTGCACAACCTATTTAGCAAAAATGCAACGACTTCTATCCCAAGTATGCTCTATGCAAGGTGTTTCTATGATATGATCCAAGATGATCTAGTATGACAATCTTAATGTTGTATGATGCTATGGTTCTTGCTTAAAAGCTCTTTGCTTATCTTTCCTTTTTGCTTAAAAGCTTGTTTGGCTCTTTGATGTTTGAGCTCTTTTCTCATGCAATGCTTGACGAACCAAGATAGCAATTGTGTATGCGATGACAACCTTGTGACACAAGAGATGAATACCAAGATATGCAACAATGATGTATGTATGCTATGGAAAGTATGATCACTAATGTGCACAAGTCTCGTTGCCGGCAATACTCAAAGGCTAGTCTCGATGGGTAAGCAACGCAAAGGAGTAAGGCTATGATGGCTATCAATGTAATGTCAAGAGTGATATGTCCAATACCAAGGCGAGGTTCCCGTTCTTGCTTACGGTATGGTGTCAAAATGGTGGAGCGAATACCAAGATGTAGTCGAGGTGGTCGTTGTTGATGACGCGTCCGTGGCGAATATGAGCGGCGGTGATGTTGATGTCGAACCGTACCTACATAGCCGAAACACAAAAGGATACGGAACCACAACTCAAATTCTCAAAGCTCAAAGTGGCAACACGTGTCGGAGTATGAAACCGGTAGCAATGGTGGTGGTATGCATAAGTAGTGATGGTGTATAGGTGGTAGGAGTGCGTATGCGGAAATGTGGGGAGGTGGTGGTGCAAAACTGAAAAAAATTCAGTTTCATCAGGGTTCGTCGGACGTCCGGGCTGGGCCGGTCGTCCGGTCGTCGGACGTCCGGTAGGGGTCGGACGTCCGGTGCCTGGGCGAACTTTGGGCACGGGATGAACAGCTAGGGTTCGTGGTGCAGATGTGGAAATTCATCGAATCCGTAGGATTTTGTGGATGGAAAAGGTGGAGGCAAGGGGGAAAAGCTAGGTCCACTCAAAACAAAGTAAATCCACGGATCAAATCCAACAAAATTTCAACACACCAACAAATCAAAAAAAAATTGGGGCTATTTTTGTGGGGAATTTCGAATTTGGGACAAAAACAACAAAAACTAGGCTAAGATGATGTAGGGTGGAACCCTAATCGGCCGATCTTTCACGAAAGGAGCGGATCCCGCGATGAACACGAAGAACACGAGGAGGGAAATGAGGGGAAAATCACAAGGGGAACACAAGAGAACACTCAAACCAACAAGAATGATTACACAAGTGCTAGATCCTTGAAACACGATAGGGGATACAAGATCCAAAGTCAACAACGGACGGTACACGGTAGCCGGTTCTTCTCCAAAGGAGGTCTTGAGTTCTTCCCTAAAAGGGGTCTTGAATCCGCTTGGGGGATCTTCTCCGGTGGAGGCTCGAATCTCCGAGGAGAAGGTAACCAAGTGGATGAGCAAAGCTCTCACACAAAATATGAGCTAATCCTTTGCTAACTCTAGCTAGAAGGAATAGGAGGTCTATATATAGTCTTAGTGCAAAAGAGGGGGGCGAAGGGGTACATGGGTTGCGGCCCAACACGAAACAGCACACAGGCGTCGGACGTCCGGGAGTCACCGGTCGTCCGGAGGCTCGCGAGGGTCCGGACGTCCGGTGCCTGTCGGACGTCCGTAGATTCGGCTCGGGTGGTCTACGGTCGGACGTCCGGGCGTTGGTCGTCCGTGGGGCGTCGGAAGTCCGTAGTTTTGGCTCGGGTGTGGAAGCGTCGGACGTCCGGTCTGGGTCGGACGTCCGAAGCCTGGAGATCGTCGGACGTCCGGTCCTGGCCGGTCGTCCGGAGTCTGTAGCTTCTTCTGCATCGTCTCTTCTTCTTCTTCTCCGTCTTCACGTCCATCTTCCTCTTCTTCTTCTCCTTGCTCCTTAGCTTCTCCATGATACCTGAGTATGCACAATGTGTCCATATGAGGTAGTAGCCATGTCTCATGTGCATCAAAGTGGAAAATGTGAGAGGAGAGATGTCACCTCGGTTTCGAGAGCTCTTGCACATGCTCGTGTCATGGGTCCGCTAGGCACTTGGTGAGACGATGGTAGGTCTATGGGGATGACCTTGGAATGCTCCGCATCACTTCCGGGTTGAGTCCTTTGGTGCAGAGGACCGGCGTGAGAATTTGGAGGCTTGGGACACAATGGTTTTGCCATGGGTAGCTGGTGGCAATGTCACGGCAGGTGGGGCTCTACAGGATTCCTTGCGCTGCTCGAATCCGAGAGAAAGGGGGGGGGGATGAGTTGCGTGAGACGGCAAACGAGGGACAAGGGCGAACGTGGGGGTGGAGGGCAGAGGAGGGAGAAGGTAGAGCGTGGCAGTGGCGGCCACGAGCACATCTGCCACGAGCTTGAGGAAGACGATGGCCAAACGTGTTATGACATGGCCCCACTAGTCAACAAACCACTTTGACCTCGGCCATATCAGCAAAACCACCTGTGCAAACCACCAATGACGATTTTTGAATGAGATTGATAGGATTAGGGGGTTAAGTGAACCAAAAAAAAGTCCAGGCGATTATGTGAACAACCTGTTTTCTTCACGGGAGTAAAATGGATCTTTTTCAAAATGGAATTCGCTAAAATAATAATGTAATTTTCACCAAGTAAATTCAAATGTACTCAACTACGAGCCCGAAGCCCAGCGAGTGAACAACATATCTGGAATGCATCGTTCTTACGCTGTGTTCAGCAGCCAAGAAAAGCCTCATTCGTTCGTAAGCTTTGCTGCCTTGTCATGGGTGGAAACTGGCCGTCGAGGCCGACGTGGGTGCTTTCAGTTTACCTTTACCCATATGTTTGAACTTCGATGGTAGGAAAATTTCGCTGACCCTCGAAATGTATGAAATTTCAGAAATTTTGTAAATTTTGAAATCTGTTTCGGACAAATCAATGAAATTTTTATTCAAATTTGAAAAAAGTAAATTCAAACAATTGAATATATAGCCGCTTTAGCACATCCATAACATCGGAACTCGTTTACCGCACCCTCTGCCACTCTCGTCCGGAAGCGCTGTATGCAAGCAATCCGGTGGACGCTTTTGTAGATCTGAAACCCCACACGTCCGAGAGGAACCCCGTCAGGGCACGTGGCGGCTATGGGTTGCCCTAGGTCGGCCTGACCGCCCCCAGGGCCTTGAGTTTCACCGCCCTGCAACAAGAAAACGAACGAATAACGAGAAAGAAGAAGAACAATGGAGGGGATAAAGGTAAAGGTAAAAAGTGGTACATGATTTTGTCGATTGTGTGTTGTTCAATCGGCTGTCACCCCTTAGGTATATAAGAGGCAGCTGGACTACCCGTGCAAGGAAAAGGCTTGGATCCACATCCAAAACCCTAGTCAAATTCGGATGGTTTTGTCCGAACATTCCAAAACTGTTCGGTTTAAAACTGGCTGTACCTTGCGAGTATTATTTGAGGTGTTAAACCACCTCGGATGGAAACGAGCTCAAAAGCAATTTTGACCATTTCGATGAGACGAACAACTTTCATGTTGAACGTTTTTTGACCAGAGACCATCTTGAGGGGTATGGGCTCTTTTTCCGAAGTTTGAAGCGGAGAAATCTGAAACCCGGATACTTGTCCCCGGAGTGTCCGGCCATCTACTACAACAACGTCTTGTACTGGCTGTAACTTTTTCATACGAACTCCGATTGAGACATCTTTTATATCAAAATTGATCGTTTTGACGAGACGAAGACAATCCCTGTAGAAATGTTTCTCATATGAGGCAGTCTTGGGGGCTTAATTGGCCGAACAATACTCTGAATACAAAATCTTAGTACTTTGAGCATAGTTTCAGCCCTCAAGATGAGATCAGATGACAATGACCCAAACTTCAAAGATGTTCACGTCGACAATACGGATCTTTTTCATGTAGGTCACTTTTTCATTTGAAACCATCTTAATTAAGTTATTGGCCTTGCCAAAATCTGATGTCAACAATGTGTTGATCTTACATAGCTACGATGCCTTGACCCTTTTGGTTCATTTATATGATTTTCTTTGTGGTTGTTTTAGATGATGTATGTGCATGAATTATCAGGTGTAAGTTTTAATTATTTCTCCCTGGTCCCTGCCCCCTAGTTGGGGCTTGCTTCTTATATGATGTGTTAGCCTTAATTAATCTTGATTCAATGTTGCATGTTTGAGTCTCGCATGTAGTTTAGATGGTAGTAGAGTGGTGTAGGCCGATGAAGCTTCAGTTATGCACGAAAAAGAGGTGAGATGTCATGCTGCCGTGCGATGCGGCGAGCGCGACGAGATGCCGATGGCGCCATGTGATACGGCAATGCTGTGAGAAGCGGCAAGACGTGACAAGGCTCGAGTATGATGGGCTACACACTTAGATTGTGTCGGGTGATCCGGCGAGTTAGCGCAGCTACATGCACTAGTTGAATGCCCGTACGTTGTCACGGGAATACGAAATATGATGTAAAAAGATAATTCGACGTGAATTAACAATATCCATATCTATTAGTGACAAATTCTGCAAAGTGAAATACATATACAACTATATGAATTAAATATAGTACTACCATTTTTTTTTGGGAATAGTATCATAATTCATATGCAACATGGAAAATAAAAGGTTAAAAGGATAGACATCTAAGAAATTTGATAGCCCTCACAGACCGTCTAAATACCTTGGTTCTACTCCCTCTGTTTCTAAATACCTCGGTTTGAACATGGACTACATACAGAGCAAAATAAGTGGTTCTACACTCTAAAATATGTCTTTATACATTCGTATGTAGTCCTTTATTGAAATCTCTAAAAAGAATTATATTTCGTATTTAGGAACCAAGGAAGTGCAGTTGTGACTCTTAGTCTCACTCCTTCATCATAGGGGCGGCTTAGGCATTGTGGAAGCAAAGGAATGCAAGGGTGTTTAATCGAGCGCATAAAAAAACCCTCCACAGTTAGTTGATCAAGTACTCCAAGAAATTAAGGATTGGAGAACGGCCGGTTTCAGTGTCGAAGGTCTAGATCCCTTTGTGAGAGAGAGTAGCCTATGTGTGTCTGGTTAGTGTGGTGTGGATGGATTGCCATTTGGAATGTTCGCATCCCAAAATGGTCTCTTATAATTAAACTTTGTGCCTTCTATAAAGCTAAGATACCCCATTGACGTACTCTCGAAAAAAAACTCTCTGTCTCACTCTCTTCTCACCATTTAGCCCTTTTCCCTTCATGCTACGAATACTTTTCACTTTTCAGAAATACCCTCCCACCACCGCTCTCACACACTCGAGCTCACTCTCTCGTCCCCCTCTCACCCACCCCTTCTTGCTCCCCTCCAGATCCCCGTCGTCGCCGGCCTCTCCTCGCCACCGTCACCGACCTCTCCTTGCCGCCGTCACCGGCCTCTCCTCGACTCCCTTTCTCTCCACCACCAAGCACCTCGTTTCCTCCCATCGTGCACCCCGTACCATAGGTCAAAAGCTTGACTTTTTAGGCGCCGACGACGAGCTTCTGGGCGGCGGAGGCTGGATCCGTGTGCGTCCATGCCGGCTTCGCAGCGACGCTTGATGTGGAGCGGCACTGGAGCAGCGGAGCGGGGCTTTCTTCTTCACCTCACAGCGCCGTCCCCCTCCACGACCACGCAGCCGCAGCAGTGGAGGGGCTGAATCCCTAGCCAGCGAGCTCAGGGAGCCATGGGTCCATGGGTACGAATCCCTCCTCTTCTCTCTCTCTCTCTCTCTCTCTGACCCACCCCCGTCTCTTCTCCCTCCCTCTCTGACCCCCGTCTCCATGACCAGGGCGACGCCATGGAAGGGCCACCAACTACAGCAGCGAGGAGAGGAGAAAGGGAGTAGCCTGACGGCCGTCTTCCACCTCCGCCTACGCCCCCATCCTCCACCTCCACCTCCACCCCCGCCGGAAAATAGTACAATGGCCAAGGAAATAGGCAGGAGGCGCCGCTTCCCGGATGGACATGGACATGCTTCTCCAACTCTGCATCTTCCTGGGTCGCCATGGAAGGTATTCCATGTTATGCTCTGCTATGCACCATGTTATGCTTGCTGCAACTTACTGATGCATAATTCAGTCAAGATAAAATTGTAGAAATCTCAAACTTTAGCATGGACTGAATAATGTTTGTGCATAATTCAGTTAAGGATTTTGTTACGATTGTTACTGGATCATCCATGGACTGAATAATTCAGTCAAATTCAGCTAAGACAATTCAGTCAAATTCAGCTAAGATCATTCATGGAATTGTTCTTGCAGTCAATCACGAGCTTCATTCATTCGTTCATTCAGAGGGATAATTGTTTACAACCTATACAAATTGTCCATTTTTTGATTTGTTAGCATCACTCAGTCATCCACCATTACACTTTCCTTGTCCTGCCTTTTTGTTGTGAATTGTGCAAGCTGTGCTTGCTTTAAATTCCAGTAGGAAGAACTTGCTTTAACAGAATTTGCTTGCAGCAGCAGTAGCTTGCAATTTTGCTTGCTTGCACTTCTTGCAGTGCAGTGCACTGCTTGAGTAGTTCCCCCTACAGACTCTATAGCAAGTGCAGTAGTGTCCTCTCTCCCTCTCTTCTTTGTCAGTACAGTAGGAGCATTCTCTTATCTTCTTTAACTGTAACTTTGACTGAAACATTTTTCTATTAATTAAAATAAATTCAAACATTTTCCTTTAATTAACTTAAACCTTTTAATTTACTCCTCCAGTAGTAATTAACTGAAACCTTTTGCGTTAACTCAAATTAACTAAAACAGTTTTTGTTAATAAACATAAACTGAAGCCTTTTCCTTTAATTAACTTAAATCTTTTTAGTTAAGGAGTACTCCTCCAGTAGTATTGGTCATTCAGGAGTAGTTATATCTGTCATTCAGGAGTACTGTTAATTAGGGAGGAGTAAAATTAACTTGTGCTTGCAGTATAAGGCTAGCTAGATGAGTAGTATCGGTATACGGTTAGGATTAGGTTGTTTATTTAGTGAGATAGGATTAAACCTTTCTTGGGGTTGTTTGGATTGGATACAGAGTTTTTGCCAATTCTATTTCCCATAAACTCGTTTAAAGGGCTAACCACCTGAAATTTGTTAGCGTAACAAAAAGTATATATTTTTTAGGGACAGGATTAGTAAATCGTGGTTTTAGTAGAACATGCAAAGTGTCTTCTAATAGTTATTCTTTGAACCATTTTAGCCGTTCCTATTAAAAATGCATGGCGTGAGCATCAATCGGATCAAGGAAATCACTTACGCCTCAATCAGGCAAAGGCAGCAGCATGGCCTTAACATTGTGTATAGTTACAGTCTACTCTAGAAGTTGGTTAACACCTTAACGTTGTGACTCACGTGTTCTCGGTGAATGTGCCTGAGTGTCTTGAAACTTCCAAGAAGGAAAAGAACTGTGGTCAAGGAGGCTAGCTTCCTCTTCCGGTTCGATCTGCCAATCCTGACCAAATTTTGAATTGTACACACCCACAATGCATTTCAACAAAGCAAAACACAATGGCAGAATCATACAGATTTATGCAAGGTAACCTGACATAAAATTCAGTACTCTACAATGGTGACAGTCATACTGATGTACCATTTGTAAAAATCGAATGCAAAGCTTGGTGTGCATCTTTTGGCAAATAGCTTAAGGTTGATGTTTCTAATCGTGTACATGGTACTTTGGAATCACCTTCTGCATTGAATTTTGAGGCCTGAAATTGATGTTTAAGAATGTGTTAGAAATTAAGGACAGCTGCGTGCTAGATCTTATCACAGAGTACAGAAAAAAAAGCAGATCAACAGATTATGTTCCTTTTCTTCATATCAAAGTATCTGTCGCCTAGAAAAACTCATCCTTTAATAGTTGAGATAGTAGAGATATGAGGAGATCACTGATGGCTTCACTCAGCTTGAGTTCTTCATTAATTATCAGACACATAGTTCCTTATCCATGTATTTCTAACAAGAGATTCTATGCAATTGAAGTTTAAGTCAGTTTTTTATATTGCTATATATGATATTATATGCCACAGGTTTTTACCATATTTAAAAACATATGCATTAGAAAGAAATACGACACCTCAGTATTTTTGTTCTTCTTTAGCAAGTCACTGTCCAAACATCTTCCTCCTGCATCTGTTTGAAATTTCACGCCGTCTCTTGTTATTTCCAGCTTAAACAGGTATAGGACGGGCAGATGTCGCGGGCTGGATTTTGTGTGGGCGTGTGGGACACCGCGTGATGGCTGTCGTACAAGGCGGGGGGATCGAACGAGGTGGTCGAACCACGAGGGGAGGTCGAACCATCACGACGTTCGATCCCCTTTAATAGTAGAGATATGTTCTGAACTAAACCAGTCTTTATATGATTATATTATCAATAATAAGATGTAGATAGTGACAAGAAAAAGCTAACAAAGTATGATGTTTTACTGTAGGTAGTGACAAGGCTATTATTACTGCCAAAAAAACAGAGATATCGTCTTTTAACCTGGGCATCTTGCTCTTGTCTAATAGTGCAGATTAGAGAGTGACAAGAAAAGGCTAATAAAGTATGATGTTCTAGTGTAGGTAGTGACAAGGCTATTATTACTGCCAAAAAAATAGAGATATTGTCTTTTAACCTGGGCATATTGTTGTTGTCTTTTAACCTGGGCATATTGTTGTTGTCTTTTAACCTGGGCATGTTGCGCCAAAAAAACAGAGATATTGTCTTTTAACCTGGGCATCTTGCTCTTGTCTAATAGTGCGGATTAGAGATTTGTTCAATAAATATTATCTTTACCATATCATTTTCTCTTCTATACAGAAAGCAGTAAGAATCTAAGAAAGCCGAAGCCTTCCAGCACACTGCAGCAATAAGAAGAGCGCAAGTCAAACTGGGACACAGCTCACACACTACGGTGGACAGAAAGGTATTTAATTTAACTGTTGGTACAAAGCTGGTTGGAGATACCTCTGTCCTGTGATGCTTTTTCAATGTAGTTGGAGTTCAAGTTAAAGATGCAATCTGAGTAGTACTGTAATATGCAGGTAACTACATTGCTGAAACAGTTTATGATGGCAAACCTAGGGCATGATGGGCACTGTTGAACATAACAAAGGTGGATCTCCATCCTTTGCCGCAACAGCCGTCGCCTCGCAACAGGATCTCCGTTCTTTGCAGCAGCAGCCGTCGCCTCGCAACAGTCGTCGAGCGAAGGTTGTGGTTCGGACACCGAGGTTGCGGTGTAGTTGTGCCGATCGCACAGCTGGGTCGATGAAGCTCGTACGCGAGGAAGAACTGGCGTTTCTGTCCCTGGTGGCGACGTGCGTTGGCGGGTCGATGGAGCTCGTTCGATGGTTTGATTTTTGGTCGATGGACCTCGTTCGTGGGTTGCCGAACTGTATTGTTTGTTGGCTGGGCGTGTGATCGTGGGGTTTGGCTCGTTTGACTGGTGGTCCATGGGCCAAATATCGGATGAGTTGCCCTTGGTTTTGGGGGCTTGTGGGCTGGATTTTGTGCGTGCGTGTGGGACACCGTGCGATGTTTTTGTCGTACGAGGCGGGGGGATCGAACGAGGTGGTCGAACCACGAGGGAGGTCGAACCATCACGACGTTCGATCCTCCTTTAATAGTAGAGATGTTGTACTGGCCAGGTCGCTTTGGCTGTTGAGATAGGGCTGCGCACGCGCTGTGCATAGGGCGTGCACCTAGTTAGTTAGCTTGCCACTTGTTTAGGCCGGGTCGTGTGGCATGGGTGTTGAGAAGTGGTTGCATAAGTGAACATGGGCGTGGTAGTGAGTTAGTGCATGGTGTCATGGGGTTAGTAGCTTGAGTGGTGGGTCTGCTTGTGGCTGAGCTGCGTGTGTATACATTGCGCATTGGATTATTGAAAGGAGCCATGAGGGCCGAAGACAAAGCAATGTAGCCACTCTGCTTACCAAGGAAAGGGTGCCTCATCGCAAAGCAGGTTGGCATCTTCCTTGGTACCTTTGTGTGTTCATGAGAACAAGAGAGTTGTGTGAGGCAACCGGGAGGAAGAAGAAGAGGCGTGTGAGGAGGCAGCGCCAACATGACAAAGTTACAAGCACAAAATCCATCTATGTATATACAATGGTTAGTTTTCGTGTGTAGGAGCGATATGGTACTATTAAATTGACTAACCAACTATTTCACATCGGTAATAGCATGTGGCTGCTGCCTCAAAGATGGGTTGTGAGTTCAGGACTTCGAAACACAGCTGTGTGCGGCCCAGGATGACGTAAGAACGAAACAAACTTTGCACAGAGCTAATGACCAGTTGGGCCGACCCATTTAAACGTGTAGGTGGCTCTGGTTTTGGGAACTTTCTGGAACATTCTAGCCACAACTTACCGGTTTTGGGAACCTTCTAGAAGGTTCATGAACCCAGTTGCATGCAGCCCAGGACAACTAACAAAATCAAAGGCTCACATAAAAAAAAAGAATGGACTAAAGACCGAAATCAATTCCTTGGCATGAAAACGAGATGATCATAGTTTGCAAAAACCATGGTCGGATTTCACTGGAAAGCAATATTTCATGCTCGTAGTTACAACTTCATAGAGCAACGGTCTTACATACAACATGTCTTTCCCTCTAAATACATCACCGGAGGTGTGGTCGCTCGAACCCCGCACGATGTAGGAAGTCACTGCTCAATCATCGAAAGAGTCGGTTGTGCGCTTCAGTTCAGAGAGATTGCAAGGGACAAGAACTCCAAAGTACCGTGTTGAAGATGCATTGTTAGAATTTGACTGGTGCGCCCATTCTTCCCATACATTACCACGGTACCTCAAAAATCCTCTATTCTGTATTCATCTAATATCTCATTTCTCCCATGTATAGCTACACTATATAAACCTTACGACGGTATACTCATCTCGCAAATGCAGTACTAGTTAATAATTTGGACGGGCCTCATAGCCACAATTGATCTATCCTCTCAAAATCAAGCCCTTTTATAAAGGCAGCAACACCCTCTTCACACCATCCTTGTGAAATCTATCACAATCATCTTGCTTTGTAAAGTACCAATGTTATATTGATGAAGGCACATCCGAAACAGGTCACTATGTTGAGCACTCCAAATGTAAATGGTAATTGCATGTCTGAAATCTATTTTTTGAAAAGTTTGCAAATCATGCCAAAGTATGTTTGATGTACTAAATTACTAGTACAGCACAACACCTCTGCCTGCTTAGAGATCTCGAGTTGCAGCTTCAGTACGTAGTATGTATTACAGGGACCTCTACTTTCTAACGGATGTATTACAGCTTCAGTAGTATGTATTACAGTTACTTGAAACTTTGAAGGCCAACATCATACAAGAGGTACTCTGTGCAGACAATGTTTCAGATTTTTTGGTGCAACATAAATTTCTGAAATCATATAATTTACAATCAACATCACTATTATAGATATTCCTGCCGCACCCAAAAAAATCAAAACAGTTTCTCGACATAGTAGTACTTGTGTGATGTTGTCCTGCAAAGCTTCAAGTCTAAATCTTTTATTGTTCGGGATCAAGAAATAAAAAGGTGATTACTTTTACGCATGAACTTCAATGCAAAAATTGGACGGCTACAAGTCTCTCTAACCGTAAATTCGTGTGACATTTATTCTGTACGACGTCACCTCCACCATTGAAACTTTGCCGCCAAAAACACAAAAGAAAAATAGGCGAAAAAACTAGATTCCGAGCATTGATCTATAGTTTCCCTCGTCTCTGGAAGCTGAAAAAGCGACCAGACGCGATGGGAAATTACACTAGCTTGTTTACCTCATGATCTATCCTTAGAAATGTAGTATGTTTGGATTGCATCATGAACAATGTTTGCCTGGCCTGGAGTCGCATGCCTAAACTCTATTTGATAGGTATATTGGGGAGCGGCTAGTAAATGGTTATCTGTCACGGGAGCGCTCCCGGTACGTCACGTGTCGCACGCTGGGCTCACCCCGTGAGAGCATATTTTGTTATGTTTCCGCATGCATTTTGTGTTTTATCTGGGGGTTTCGATTTCTTTTGGCTCTTCAGTATTTGCTAGGTTTTCCCTAGGTTTTGGTGGGATTTTTTCTAGTTTATTTTCGGGAAGCAACATTTTTTCGGGAGAAGCACAACCTTTCTTCCACGAATAAGCACATCCTATGCTTTCATGAGAAAGGGAAAAAGCACAACTGTGCTTGCCCCCGATAGAAGGGAGAAGCACAACCTGTGCTTCCTGAGAAGGGAAAATGACAGTCTGTGCTTCCCAAAAAAATTAGAAAACAAAACTGTGCTTCCGAGTTTCTGATTTTTTTCTTCCGATTTACATTTTACTTTTTTTGCTTTGTCGGTTTTTGTGGTTTTTTTATTGAATTTTTTACATATGTTTTGCTAGGAAGAATAAGGTTCATAAAAAAATAAGGTTTTTAATTGATTTTCTCCCTGGTCGAGGCATATGGCTAACTGACCCATCTAGATTGGCCCGCGCGCGACCAACATTTGGCCCAATCCACCAACACATGCGGAACCCTACCTACCAAACCCACATGGCCGGCCTCCGCTCCTCAGTCTTCACCGCCTGCGCTCCCCCAAAATCCCCGACGATGGCGGCCGCCGGTCCGGGACCATTCATCCATGTCAGCAGGGAGCAGGCCGAGGCCTTCCAGCACAGCCGCGGCTTCCACCCCGGGGTGCTCGGGCTCACCATCTACACCATGACGCAGCACGTCTACGAATCCCTGCCCGACCCGCCCGTCTCCACCGCCGCCCGCTCTCGCTCGCCGGCGCGGCCTGGGTCCCCGGCGGCGCCGACCGCATCAGCCTCCTCCCCGACCAGCTCCTCCGCGAAATCATCTCCCGCCTCCCTGCCGCCGATGCCGCCCGCACCGCGGCGCTCGCCTCGCGCTGGCGCCCGCTCTGGCGCTCCGTGCCCCTTGTCCTCGACGACACCCACTGTTAGCACTAACCTTGATATTTGTATCTGCATATTTGTTTTCAGTCATGCATGTAACTTAGAAGTCTAGGGAGTAGCGAGTCCTGCCATGTTTCAGCGAAGGTGTGCGGAGGAGGCAAGATGCCGCGCTGCCGTGCGATGCGGTGAGTATGGCGAGATGCCGAAGCGGCGTCAAGCCGTGGTGTTGCGTGAAGCGGCAAGACACGCAAAGAGGCTGGAGCGTGACAGGTTGAGCCGGGTGATCCGGTAAGCTCTGGTCCGGCTGTTAGATGCATGAGTTGTTAGATATCATCATGGCCAGGCTCGTGCGTCCGTTGAGGAGATGCTGCATGAGTGGCGGACGTGATGCATGTAGCTAGTACGTGTGTAGTGCATGGATTAGTTAGTGGCTGGTTAATCCGTATGTGACTTAGGGCATGTACAATGGTTTTATCTTAAGAGTGTCACTTAGGATAAATAATGAGATGAAGGAGAGAGAAATCAAAAGAGAAGATTTGTCTTATCTTATTTAAGAGAAGACAAGAGATGATCTCTTAGCACAATTTGTCTCACCATGTTTTTAGGAACAACTAATTACTGAAGATAAGACTAAGGGATGACTTATTGTAGACATGTTTTTCTGTCATCTTTAATTTACATGCAAAACTTAAGATAAGACGATCTTATCAACCATTGTACATGCCCTTAGTGGCCTTGCCGGGTTGTGCATGAAGGCCAATCTCTTGTGAATATAAACTTTGCTTTCAGTAATGAAAATGGCGAGAGGGCTGAGAAACAATGTAGCATTTGTGTAACCAAGGAAGAGAGCCTCCCGACAAAGCTAGCTGGTTCTCTTCCTTGCTACATGGGTGTGTGCGTGTGTGTGTTTGGAGTTTCTTCAATGTGTGTGTTTCTGAGAGAAACAACCATAGAAAGGGAGAGAGAGCTGTGAGAGGCAGTAAGAGGTAGAAGAAGAAGCGGCGCTGCGAGGAGGCGGCGCCAACAATTGGCATTAGAGCCTCGTCGATCCGGCGGCGGCGGTGATGCGGCGGACTCCATGTGAGGTGGAGGACATCGGCGTGAGGTGGAGGCCGTCGGCGGCGAGATGCCGCTGGTGGCCGGTTGCGGTGTGATGCCGCTAGGAGGAGACGTGGTGCCATACCGCTCAGAAGATGTACGGCGGCGCAATGCCGTCACTCTGGTTAGTGCGATGCCGACGGCGATGGTGCGATGCCATCGTCATCATGAGGAGTTGGTGCGAAGCCAACAAATGTTGTGGTGCGATGCCGCAAGATGTTGATGGCGTGGTGCTCGATGTCGTGAAGGAGTCGTCCACGAGGAGATGGTGCGCGATGGTTATCGGCGCTGCGATGGTGTCATCCACGACAAGCGGCTGGGGCGCTGCGATGGCGTCGTCAAGAGTCGGCAGGTGATCCGCATGGAAGATGTGATATCAAGATTAGGAGGTGAATGTTAACACTAATCTTGATATTTGTATCTGCATATTTGTTTTCAGTCATGCATGTAACTTAGATAGTCTACGGAGTAGCGAGTCCTGCCATGTTTCAGCGAAGATGTGCGGAGGAGGCGAGATGCCGCGCTGCCGCGCGATGCAGCGAGTATGGCGAGATGCCGAAGCAGCGTGAAGCCATGGTGCTGCGTGAAGCGGCAAGACGCGCAAGAGGCTGGAGCATGACAGGTTGAGCCGGGTGATCCGGTAAGCTCTGGTCCGGCTGTTAGATGCATGAGTTGTTAGCTATCATCATGGCCAGGCCCGTGCGTCCGTTCAGGAGATGCTGCATGAGTGGCGGACGTGATGCACGTAGCTAGTACGTGTGTAGTGCATAGATTAGTTAGTGGCCGGTTAATCCATATGTGACTTAGTGGCCTTGCCGGGTTGTGCGTGAAGGCCAACCTCCTGTGTATATAATTTTTTTTTTCAGTAATGAAATGACGAGGGCTGAGAAACAATGTAACATTTGTGTAACCAAGGAAGAGAGCCTCCCGGCAAAGCTAGCTGGTTCTCTTCCTTGCTACATGGGTGTGTGCGTGTGTGTGTTTGGAGTTTCTTCAATGTGTGTGTTCTTGAGAGAAACAACCATAGAAAGGGAGAGAGAGCTGTGAGAGGCGGTAAGAGATAGAAGAAGAAGCGGCGTTGCGAGGAGGCGGCGCCAACACCCACTTCCTCCCAGGAGGGTGGCCCGCCTTCGGCGAGGACTCGCCCGGCGTCGCCGAGATGGTCACCCGCGCGCTCGTGGCGCACCCAGGGCCCTTCCGCTGCGTCCACCTCACCTGCAGCACCATGGACGTGCACCGGGGCGAGATCACCAGCTGGCTCGACGTCCTCACCGCCAAGGGCGTCCGGGAGCTCGCCTTCATCAACGGCCCGTGGCCACTCGACCTCCGCCTCCCCGCCACGCTCTTCCACTGCCCACCCTCACCCGCCTCTTCCTTGGCGCCTGGAGGTTCCCGGACTCGGCCATCGTCCCGCGCTCCGCCGCTTTCCCCAACCTTCGGGAGCTCCCCAACCTCCGGGAGCTCGGCCTCTCCATCGATGCTATGGAGGACAGTGACCTCGCCTTCCTGCTTGACAAAAGCCCCGCCCTAGAGACCCTCACCATCATTGGGCCGGACGCAGATTTTTTGAGCACCTGCATCCAGACCCATCTATCTTAGCTCTCCAATATTGCTTTGAGATCTGTGCAACACAACTAACATTTTACATGTAAATTTCTTTTTTTTGTTTCTCTCATATATAACATATCTTGAATCCCAAACTGTGCAGCACAATAAAGCTTCCTAAAAAGAACGTGAGATAAAACTTTCATATTTTTGGTCCGACATAAATTTTAAAAATAAGATTTTTTTAACCAAAAATATCTTAATTCGTATATTTATATTGGACAAAAAAATCTGACAGTTTTATCCCAAATTCTAGATAGAAAGCTTTGATGTGCTGTGGAAGTTTGAAATTCAAAACATGTCCTATGTGAGAGAAACAAAAAAAGAAATGTGCTAGCACGAGTCGCGATGTGAAAAATGGATGGCTAGGATAGACGGGCCTCACTAGTAGAAAACAGGGATTTGGTTGGGGCCTGGCCAGCCCATTAGTCCTGGTTTAGTCACGAACCGGGACCCATGGGGGCATACGTCCCGGTTCATGAGCCCAGGGGGCCAGCCGAGGCCTCGTGGGCATTGGTCCCGGTTCGTCTGGACCCATTTATCCCGGTTCCTGGCACGAACCGGGATCAATGGGCCTTGCTCCTGGCCCACATACATTGTTCCCGGTTCGTGGCTTGAACCGGGACAGAAGGGGGAGCTTTAGTCCCGGTTCCGGCCACGAACCGGGACAAATGAGTTGCCTATGTATACCCCCTCGCCGCAGCAGAGCACTCCACAGTGCTCTATTTTTCTGGCCTGCGAGGGGAGGGCATTTGGGTGGTCTAGCTCACCTCCTATGCACATGAGGTGTTCGCTGAAATGCCCGAGCCACGCTAGTTAAGTTTTCTCCTCTCGAAGGTCGACCTCCAAGCTCCATTTCCCCCAAGATTTGCATAGGTTTACCGGTCCGTCACGTCCCGTCCCCGTCTTCACCGCCGCCGATCGCCCGCGCTGATCTCGTCGCCGGCACCACCGTGGTGAGCCTCTTGTTCTTATCTTCTTTCTGAAAGAAAAACAATTCTTACTTTAGATAGATACTTGTCTAATTTTCTTACTTTTGACATACACAATTATATATAATGCACGCAGATGAACCGGCAATGGATGTACGGTGACAGACACACCTCCGAGTACATTAAGGGCCTGCATAATTTTCTCGAAGTGGCCGAGGTAAACAAGCAGAATGGTTTTATGTGTTGTCCATGCCCTATATGTGGGAATACGAAGTCTTACTCTGACCGGAAAATCCTTCACACCCACCTGCTTTATAAGGGTTTCATGCCACACTATAATGTTTGGACGAAGCACGGAGAAATAGGGGTTATGATGGAAGATAGCGAAGAAGAAGAGGACGATGACAACTATGTGCCCCCTGAATACCGTGATGCTGCAACGGGGGAAGCTGCTGAAGATCAAGAGGAACCAGACGATGTGCTCGATGATGATGATCTCCGTCGGGTCATGGTTGATGCAAGGACACAGTGCGAAAGTCAAAAGGAGAAGCTGAAGTTCGACCACATGTTAGAGGATCACACAAAAGGGTTGTAACCTAATTGCGAAGATGGCAACACAAAGCTCGGTACCGTACTGGAATTGCTGCAGTGGAAGGCAGAGAATGCTGTGTCTGACAAAGGATTTGAGAAGCTACTGAAAATATTGAAGAAGAAGCTTCCAAACGATAACGAATTGCCCGACAGTACCTACGCAGCAAAGAAGGTCGTATGCCCTCTAGGATTGGAGGTGCTGAAGATACATGCATGCCCTAATGACTGCATCCTCTACCGTGGTGCGTACGCGGATTTGAACGCATGCCCGGTATGCGGTGCATTGCGGTATAAGATCAGACAAGATGTGTTGGGGATCGTAGCAGAAATTTAAAATTTTCTACGCATCACCAAGATCAATCTATGGAGTAATCTAGCAAGGAGGGGAAGGAGAGTGCATCTACGTACCCTTGTAGATCGCTAAGCGGAAGCGTTACTAGAACGCGGATGAGGTAGTCGTACTTGTAGCGATCCAGATCGCGGTCGATTCTGATCTAGGCGTCGAACAACGGCGCCTCCGCGTTCAACACACGTACATCCCGGTGACGTCTCCCGCGCCTTGATCCAGCAAGGAGAGAGGGAGAGGTTGGGGAAGACTCCGTCCAGCAGCAGCACGACGCCGTGGTGGTGGTGGAGGAGCGCGGTACTCCTGCAGGGCTTCGCCAAGCACTACGAGAGACGAGGAGGGAGAGAGGTAGGGCTGCGCCTTGGGAGAAAGAGACTCGTGTGTTCTGCAGCCCCAAAACCTCCACTATATATAGGGGCAAGGGCAAGGGGAGGCGCCCTACGGTTTCCCCTAGGGGGGCGGCGGCCAGGGCAGATGGGATCTCCCCCTTGGGTGACTTGGCCCCCAAGCTAGGAGGTGGGAACCCTAGATGGGGCGCCCCAAACCCCTGATCACGTGGGAATAGGTGAGGGGGGCGCACAACCCCTTAGTGGTCTGGTTTGCCCCCTTCCCTTGGCCCATGAAGCCCCCAACACTTGTCGGGGCTCCCGAAACACCTTTCGATCATGCTGGTCATCACCCGGTACCTCCGGAACACTTCCGGACTCCAAAACCCTTCGTCCAATATATCAATCTTCACCTCCGGACCATTCCAGAACTCCTCGTGACGTCCGGGATCTCATCCGGGACTCCGAACAACATTCGGTAACCGCGTACATACTTTCCCTATAACCCTAGCGTCATCGAACCTTAAGTGTGTAGACCCTACGGGCTCGGGAATCATGCAGACATGACCGAGACATCTCTCTGGTCAATAACCAACAGCAGGATCTGGATACCTATGTTGGCTCCCACATGTTCCACGATGATCTCATCGGATGAACCACGATGTCAAGGATTCAGTCAATCCCATATACAATTCCCTTTGTCTACCGGTATAGTACTTGCCCGAGATTCGATCGTCGGTATCCCGATACCTAGTTCAATGTCGTTACCGGCAAGTCTCTTTACTCGTCCCGTAACACATCATCCCGTGATCAACTCCTTGGTCACATTGTGCACATTGTGATGATGTCCTACCGAGTGGGCCCAGAGATACCTCTCCATTACACGGAGTGACAAATCCTAGTCTTGATTCGTGCCAACCCAACAGACACTTTTGGAGATGCCCGTAGTGCACCTTTATAGCCACCCAGTTATGTTGTGACGTTTGGTACACCCAAAGCATTCCTACGGTATCCGGGAGTTGCACAATCTCATGGTCTAAGGAAATGATACTTGACATTAGAAAAGCTTTAGCATACGAACTACACGATGTTGTGCTAGGCTTAGGATTGGGTCTTGTCCATCACATCATTCTCCTAATGATGTGATCCCATTATCAATGACATCCAATGTCCATGGTCAGGAAACCATGACCATCTATTGATCAACGAGCTAGTCAACTAGAGGCTTACTAGGGACATGTTGTGGTCTATGTATTCACACATGTATTACGGTTTCTGGTTAATACAATTATAGCATGAACAATAGACAATTATCGTGAACAAGAAAGTACAATAATAACCATTTTATTATTGCCTCTAGGGCATATTTCCAACAGTCTCCCACTTGCACTAGAGTCAATAATCTAGTTCACATCACTATGTGATTGCAATGAATCCGACACCCATGGGGTTTGTTCATATCTTGCTTGTGAGAGAGGTTTATTAGTCAATGAGTCTGAACCTTTTAGATCCATGTGTGCTTTACAAACTCTCTATGTCATCTTGTAGATGCAGCTACCACGCGCTACTTGGAGCTATTCCAAATAACTATTCTACTATACGAATCCGGTTTACTACTCAGAGTCATCCAGATTAGTGTCAAAGTTTGCATCGACGTAACCCTTTACGACGAACTCTTTTACCACCTCCATAATCGAGAAAATTCCTTAGTCCACTAGTTACTAAGGATAAGTTCGACCGCTGTCATGTGATCCATTCCTGGATCACTCTTGTACCCCTTGACTGACTCATGGCAAGGCACACTTCAGGTGCGGTACACAGCATAGCATACTGTAGAGCCTATGTCTAAAGCATAGGGGACGACCTTCGTCCTTTCTCTCTCTTCTGCCGTGGTCAGGTCTTGAGTCTTACTCAATGCTCATACCTTGTAGCACAGCCAAGAACTTTGCGGATCTATTTTGAACTCCTTCAAAATATTGTCACGGTATGTATTCATTTGAAAGTACCATTAAGAATTTTTGATCTATCCTTATAGATCTTGATGCTCAATGTTTAAGTAGCTTAATCTAGGTTTACCATTGAAAAACACTTTTCAGATAACACTGTATGCTTTCCAGAAATTCTACATCATTTCTGATCAACAATATGTTAACAACATATACTCATAAAAAATTCTATAGTGCTCCCACTCACTTCTTTGGAAATACAAGTTTCTCATGAACTTTGTATAAACCCAAAATCTTTGATCATATCATCAAAGCGTATATTTCAATTCCGAGATGCTTACTCCAGTCCTTAGAAGGATTGCTGTGTTGGGGAACGTTGCAGAAAACAAAATTTTTCCTACTCGTTTCACCAAGATCATCTAGGAGTTCATCTAGCAACGAGTCATCATATGCATCTACATACCTTTGTAGATCGCGTGCGGAAGCGTTCAAAGAACGGTGATGATGTAGTCGTACACGACGTGATCCAAATCACCGATGACCAAGCGTCGAACGGACGGCACCTCCGCGTTCAACACACGTACGGGACGGGAGACATCTCCTCCTTCTTGATCCAGCAAGGGGGAAGGAGAGGTTGATGAAGATCCAGCAGCACGACGGCGTGGTGGTGGATGCAGGGCGTCACAGTAGCAGGGCTTCGCCTATACTACGAGAGAGAGACGTAACGGGGAGAGAGGGAGGCGCCAAGGCTGAGGTATGAAGTCCTCCCCTCTCCTCAACTATATATAGGGGTGCCAAGGGGGGGGGGGCGCCGGCCCTAGTAGATGGCATCTACTAGGGGGGGCGGCGGCCTAGGGTGGGGGGCTTGCCCCCCAAGCAAGGGGGCGCCCCCTCCAGGGTTTCCCCTGAACCCTAGCCGCATGGGCCCTTGGGGGGTGGCGCCCCAGCCCACTATGGGCTGGGTTCCCTCCCACTTCAGCCCATGGGGCCCCCCGGGATAGGTGGCCCCACCCGGTAGACCCCCGGGACCCTTCCGGTGGTCCCGGTACAATACCAGTGATCCCGAAACTTGTCCCGATGGCCGAAACAGCACTTCCTATATATAATTCTTTACCTCCGGACCATTCCGGAACTCCTCGTGACGTCCGGGATCTCATCCGGGACTCCGAACAACATTCGGGTTACTGCATATACATATTTTCACAGCCCTAGCGTCACCGAACCTTAAGTGTGTAGACCCTACGGGTTCGGGAGACAAGCAGACATGACCGAGACGACTCTCCAGTCAATAACCAACAGCGGGATCTGGATACCCATGTTGGCTCCCACATGCTCCACGATGATCTCATCGGATGAACCACGATGTCGAGGATTCAATTAACCCCGTATGCAATTCCCTTTGTCAATCGATATGTTACTTGCCCGAGATTCGATCGTCGGTATCCCAATACCTCGTTCAATCTCGTTACCGGCAAGTCACTTTACTCGTACCGTAATGCATGATCCCATGACCAGACACTTGGTCACTTTGAGCTCATTATGATGATGCATTACCGAGTGGGCCCAGTGATACCTCTCCGTCATACGGAGTGACAAATCCCAGTCTTGATCCATGTCAACCCAACAGACACTTTCGGAGATACAAGTAGTAGACCTTTATAGTCACCCAGTTACGTTGTGACGTTTGGTATACCCAAAGCACTCCTACGGTATCCGGGAGTTACATGATCTCATGGTCTAAGGAAAAGATACTTGACATTGGAAAACTCTAGCAAACGAACTATACGATCTTGTGCTATGTTTAGGATTGGGTCTTGTCCATCACATCATTCTCCTAATGATGTGATCTCGTTATCAATGACATCCAATGTCCATAGTCAGGAAACCATGACTATCTATTGATCAACGAGCTAGTCAACTAGAGGCTTACTAGGGACATGTTGGTGTCTGTTATTCACACATGTATTACGATTTCCGGATAACACAATTATAGCATGAATAAAGACAATTATCATGAACAAGGAAATATAATAATAATGCTTTTATTATTGCCTCTAGGGCATATTTCCAACATGCTGGAGCTTTGCATACTTGTTAGCATCTTTCAGGATTGACAAAACCTTCTGGTTGTATCACATACAACCTTTCCTCAAGAAAAACATCGAGGAAACAATGTTTTGACATCCTATCTGCAAGATTTCATAAATAATGCAGTAACTGCTAACATAATTCCAACAGACTCTTAGCATCGCTACGAGTGAGAAAGTCTCATCGTAGTCAAATCCTTGAACTTGTCGGAAAACATCTTAACGACAAGTCGAGCTTTCTTAATGGTGACACTTACCATCATTGTCCGTCTTCCTTTTAAAATCCATCTGCACCCAATAGCCTTACGACCATCAAGTAGTTCTTCCAAAGTCTATACTTTGTTTTTATACATGGATCTTCTCTCGGATTTTATGGGCTCGAGCCATTCGTCGGAATTCGGGCCCACCATCGCTTCTCCATAGCTCGTAGGTTCATTGTTGTCTAGCAACATGACTTCCAAGACAGGATTACGTACCACTCTGAAGTAGTACGCATCCTTGTCGACCTATGAGGTTTGGTAGTGACTTGATCCGAAGTTTCATGATCTCTATCATAAGCTTCCACTTCAATTGGTGTAGGTGACACAAGAACAACTTCCTGTGCCCTGCTACATAGTAGATGAAGTGACGGTTCAATAACCTCATCAAGTCTCCATCATCCTCCCATTCATTTCTTTCGAGAGAAACTTTTCCTCGAGAAAGGACCTGTTTCTAGAAACAATCACTTTTGCTTCCGCATCTGAAATAGGAGGTATACCCAACTGTTTTGGGTATTCTATGAAGATGCATTTATCCTCTTTGGGTTCGAGCTTATCAGCCTGAAACTTTTTCACATAAGCATCGCAGCGCCAAACTTTTAAGAAATGACAGCATAGGTTTCTCTAAACCATAGTTCATACGGTGTCATCTCAACGGAATTGTGTGGTGCCCTATTTAAAGTGAGTGCGGTTGTCTCTAATGCCTAACCCGTAAACGATAGTGGTAACTCGATAAGAGACATCATGGTATGCACCATATCCAATAGGGTGCAGTTGTGATGTTCGGACACACCATCACACTATGGTGGTCCAGGCGGTATTAGTTGTGAAACAATTTCCACAATGTCTTAATTGTGTGCCAAACTCGTAACTCAGATATTCATCTCTATGATCATATCATAGACATTTTATCATCTTGTCACGATGATCTTCAACTTCACTCTGAAATTACTTAAAACTTTCAATAATTCAGACTTGTGTTTCATCAAGTAAATATACTCAGCATCTACTCAAATCATCTGTGAAGTAAGAAAATAACGATATCCACTGCGTGCCTCAGCACTCATTGGACTGCACACATCAAAATGTATTACTTCCAACAAGTTGCTTTCTTGTTCCATCTTACTGAAAACGAGGCCTTTCAGTCATCTTGCCCATGTGGTATGATTTGCATGTCTCAAGTGATTCAAAATCAAGTGAGTCCAAACGATCCATCTGCATGGAGTTTCTTCATGCATATCTACCAATAGACATGGTTCGCATGTCTCAATATTTTCAAAAAACGAGTGAGTCCAAAGATCCATCAACATGGAGCTTCTTCATGCGTTTTATACCAACATGACTCAAATGGCAGTGCCACAAGTACGTGGTACTATCATTAATATCTTATATCTTTTGGCATGAACATGTGTATCACTACGATCGAGATTCAATAAACCATTCATTTTAGGTGCAAGACCATTGAAGGTATTATTCAAATAAACAGAGTAACCATTATTCTCCTTAAATGAATAACCGTGTGGCGATAAACATAATCCAATCATGTCTATGCTCAACGCAAACACTAAATAACAATTATTTCAGTTTAACACCAATCCCGATGGTAGAGGGAGCGTGCAATGTTTGATCACATCAACCTTGGAAACACTTCCAACACATATCGTCATCTCACCTTTAGCTAGTCTCCACAGCCTTTTATTTCGAGTTACTAACGCTTAGCAACCGAACCGGTATTTATTACCCTGGTGCTACTAGGAGTACTAGTAAAGTACACAATAATATGACGTATATCCAAAATACTTCTGTCGACCTTGCCAGCCTTCTCATCTACCAAGTATCTAGGGTAGTTCTGCTTCAGTGACCGTTCCCCTCATTATAGAAGCACATAGTCTCAGGTTTGGTTCAAGCTTGGGTTTCTTCACTAGAGCAGCAACTGATTTGCCGTCTCATGAAGTATCCCTTCTTTCCCTTGCCCTTCTTGAAACTAGTGGTTTAACCATCAATAATTGATGCTCCTACTTGATTTCTACTTTCGCAGTGTCAAACATCGCGAGTTGCTCAAGGATCATCATGTCTATCCCTGATATGTTATAGTTCATCACGAAGCTCCAATAGCTTGGTGGCAGTGACTATGAAGAACCATCACTATCTCATATGGAAGATTAACTCCCACTCGATTCAAGCGATTGCAATACTCAGACAATCGTAGCAGAAATTTAAAATTTTCTATGCATCACCAAGATCAATCTATGGAGTAATCTAGCAAGGAGGGGAAGGGGAGTGCATCTACGTACCCTTGTAGATCGCTAAGCGGAAGCGTTACTAGAACGCGGATGAGGTAGTCGTACTTGTAGAGATCCAGATCGCGGTCGATTCTGATCTAAGCGTCGAACAACGGCGCCTCCGCGTTCAACACACATACATCCCGGTGACGTCTCTCGCGCCTTGATCCAGCAAGGAGAGAGGGAGAGGTTGGGGAAGACTCCGTCCAGCAGCAGCACGACGCCGTGGTGGTGGTGGAGGAGCGCGGTACTCCTGCAGGGCTTCGCCAAGCATTACGAGAGACGAGGAGGGAGAGAGGTAGGGCTGCGCCTTGGGAGAAAGAGACTCGTGTGTTCTGCAGCCCCAAAACCTCCACTATATATAGGGGCAAGGGCAAGGGGAGGCGCCCTACGGTTTCCCTAGGGGGGCGGCGGCCAGGGCAGATGGGATCTCCCCCTTGGGTGACTTGGCCCCCAAGCCAGGAGGTGGGAACCCTAGATGGGGCGCCCCAAACCCCCTGGTCACGTGGGAATAGGTGAGGGGGGCGCACAACCCCTTAGTGGTCTGGTTTGCCCCCTTCCCTTGGCCCATGAAGCCCCCAACACTTGTCGGGGCTCCCGAAACACCTTTCGGTCATGCTGGTCATCACCCGGTACATCCGGAACACTTCCGGACTCCAAAACCCTTCGTCCAATATATCAATCTTCACCTCCGGACAATTCCAGAACTCCTCGTGATGTCCGGCATCTCATCCGGGACTCCGAACAACATTCGGTAACCGCGTACATACTTTCCCTATAACCCTAGCGTCATCGAACCTTAAGTGTGTAGACCCTACGGGCTCGGGAATCATGCAGACATGACCGAGACATCTCTCTGGTCAATAACCAACAGCAGGATCTGGATACCTATGTTGGCTCCCACATGTTCCACGATGATCTCATCGGATGAACCACGATGTCAAGGATTCAGTCAATCCCGTATACAATTCCCTTTGTCTACCGGTATAGTACTTGCCCGAGATTCGATCGTCGGTATCCCGATACCTAGTTCAATGTCGTTACCGGCAAGTCTCTTTACTCGTTCCGTAACACATCATCCCGTGATCAACTCCTTGGTCACATTGTGCACATTATGATGATGTCCTACCGAGTGGGCCCAGAGATACCTCTTCGTTACACGGAGTGACAAATCCAAGTCTTGATCCGTGCCAACCCAACAGACACTTTCGGAGATGCCCGTAGTGCACCTTTATAGCCATCCAGTTACGTTGTGACGTTTGGTACACCCAAAGCATTCCTACGGTATCCGGGAGTTGCACAATCTCATGGTCTAAGGAAATGATACTTGACATTAGAAAAGCTTTAGCATACGAACTACACGATGTTGTGCTAGGCTTAGGATTGGGTCTTGTCCATCACATCATTCTCCTAATGATGTGATCCCGTTATCAATGACATCCAATGTCCATGGTCAGGAAACCATGACCATCTATTGATCAACGAGCTAGTCAACTAGAGGCTTACTAGGGACATGTTGTGGTCTATGTATTCACACATGTATTACAGTTTCCGGTTAATACAATTATAGCATGAACAATAGAAAATTATCATGAACAAGGAAATACAATAATAACCATTTATTATTGCCTCTAGGGCATATTTCCAACAAGATGACCCTGGTGATGTTGACGGCGAGCCCCCTAGGAAGAGGATTCCTGCGAAGGTGATGTGGTATGCTCCTATAATACCATGGTTGAAACGTCTGTTCAGAAACTAAGAGCATGCCAAGTTGATGCGATGGCACAGAGAGGACCGTAAGAAAGACGGAAAGTTGAGAGCACCCGCTAACGGGTCGCAATGGAGAAAAATCAAGAGAAAGTATTGGGCTAAGTTTGCAGGTGACCCAAGGAACGTATGGTTTGGTTTAAGCGTGGATGGCATTAATCCTTTCGTGGAGCAGAGCAGCAATCACATCACCTGGCCCGTGACTCTATGTATGTATAACCTTCCTCCTTGGATGTGCATGAAGCGGAAGTTCATTATGATGCCAGTTCTCATCCAAGGCCCTAAGCAACCCGGCAACGACATTGATGTGTACCTAAGGCCATTAGTTGAAGAACTTTTACAGCTGTGGAATGGAAACAGTGTACGTGTGTGGGATGAGCACAAACAGGAGGAATTTAACCTACACGCGTTGCTGTTTGTAACCATCAACGATCGGCCCGCTCTCAGTAACCTTTCAGGACAGACAAACAAGGGATACCACGCATGCACGCACTATTTAGCTGACACCGAAAGTATATACCTGGACAAATGCAGGAAGAATGTGTACCTAGGCCATCGTCGATTTCTTCTGACCAACCATCAATGTCGAAAGAAAGGCAAGCATTTCAAAGGCGGCAGATCACCGGAAGAAGCCCGCCATGCGTACCGGTGATCACGTACTTGCTATGGTCAATGATTTACACGTAATCTTTGGAAAGGGTCCCGGCGGACTAGCTGTTCCGAATGACGCTGAGGGACGCGCACCCATGTGGAAGAAGAAATCTATATTTTGGGACCTACCCTACTGGAAAGACCTAGAGATCCGCTCTTCAATCGATGTGATTCACGTGACGAAGAACCTTTGTGTGAACCTGCTAGGCTTCTCGGGCGTGTATGGGAAGAAAAAAGATACACCGGAGGCACGGGAAGACCTACAACATTTGCACGAAAAAGACGGCATGCCTCCAAAGCAGTATGAAGGTCCTGCCAGCTACGCTCTTACCAAAGAAGAGAAGGAAATCTTCTTTGAATGCCTGCTCAGTATGAAGGTCCCGTCTGGCTTCTCGTCGAATATAAAGGGAATAATAAATATGCCAGAGAAAAAGTTCCAGAACCTAAAGTCTCATGACTGCCACGTGATTATGACGCAACTGCTTCCGGTTGCATTGAGGGGGCTTCTACCGAAAAATGTCAGATTAGCCATTGTGAAGCCATGTGCATTCCTAAATGCAATCTCTCATAAGGTTATCGATCCAAAAGTCATACCAAGGCTAAGGAGTGATGTGGCGCAATGTGTTGTCAGTTTCGAGCTGGTGTTCCCGCCATCCTAGTTCATCTAGTCGACGAGATTATCATTCTGGGCCTCGTATTTCTACACAATATGTTCCCCTTTGATAGGTTCATGGGAGTCCTAAATAAATATGTCCGTAACCGCGCTAGGCCAGAAGGAAGCATCTCCATGGGCCATCAAACAGAGGATGTCATTGGGTTTTGTGTTGACTTCATTCCTGGCCTTAAGAAGATAGCTCTCCCTATATCGCGGTATGAGGGGAGACTGACTGGAAAAGGCATGCTTGGAGGGGACTCAATAATATCCATGGATGGACATTCTTGGTCTCAAGCACACTACATAGTTCTACAGAACTCTACCTTGGTGACCCCGTATGTCGATGAATACAAGAACAGTCTGCGCACCAAACACCCGGAGCAGTGTGACGACTGGATTACATGTGAACACATCAGGACTTTCGGCAGTTGGTTGGAAACACGTCTCAGAGGTGACAACACTATTTGTGATGAGCTGTACTCGTTGTCTGATACGTCTCCAACGTATCTATCACTACAAGAAACTTGTTAATACATGACAGACTCAGACCGTCACAGATGTGCTCAAAACCATCATGGAAGGGCGTCCATGGCGGATTTGAAATCCGTCATGTATATCGCGTCATAATTTGTCCACCACGCAGTCCATGACGGATATTGGCCGTCATGGATCCATGACGGATTTTGACTGTCACAGGTGAGTATTTAACGGACGCACTCATAACAACGTTCAGATGCATTCCACGTCATCATCTAACGTGGCGGCCTCCGTGAATCTGAGGTGGCAGCCCATTTGATCACCGGCCCAGTTAAAATTTTGGCCCACTACATTTGACTATAATTAAGATTTCAACCCAATAATTCCAATACGGCCCAAATAGCACGGCCCATTCAATTCGGCCAGCTAGCACAACCCAATACATATAATACAAGTAAGTTTTCATAGCCAAAAATTTCTCCATCACCAAAACACATAATTTTTGCCGAGCCCACAAATTTCCATTAAATTATTTCATTCAATTACAATAACCATCAGAGGTACATCACTGAAGCCACATTGCCATCATTTACAAAAAAATGTGCAAAACATCAGACATTACACACAATAATCACTAACAAATTACAAATACCCGTGTCAAATGCAACACCATGGGTTGCATGAGATTTGTCCTTGAGATGGAGCAGGTAGAAGTCGATGATGTCATTCTTGCTCTGGTACAGGCAGCTCCTGAGCAGCTGTTAAAATACTACACCAATGGGTTTCTAGCTGATATGGAATAAGGAAATAGGAAATAATCATTATATGCATAGTACAATACATATTATGGAGGAAAGGAAACAATTGTGCCTCAAAGAGAATGTGCATCACACGTCTCACTTGTATTACTATTTGGTAGACACACCCAGTTTACAATTGTCAGAAGGCCTATTTTCTATTCAAAAATATATAATTCTAATGCAATATGTATTTTTTCTATTTGATGTTAAGTACATAAATGCAAGATCACACTGCAGAATAAAAGTAGTTTTTTTTGCAAATTCGCAAACCTCACAGAAGGCACATTCGCAAATATGACTACACTTGACTCACCAAAATCAATTCATTAGTATTTACCACTCCTACCAAACATTCACTATTCCAGCATTTAGAGGCAATGTAAGTGAAGTAGATCACTACGAACAGAGGCAATACAGATACACTCAATATACATGTCTACGTAAAACTACAATAAAGAACTAGCAGTATAAATACTTTACTGTGGCAAATCACAGCTCCAGTACTCAACCGTGGCAAGCCTTCAAAACAAAGCTAAGAGATGTTAGTGAAAATACTGGACATATTAATATATTTGAACAAAAAAAGCAAGTTTCACACTAGAAATTGTAACAGATACAACATAAAGTTGGTACAAAAGAGTGGCACTGTCATAGGATTTTCTATTAATGAAATAGACCAGTTAACTGTTGTGAATGAGATTGAAAGGGACATCATAAAAAATGGAACTGGTGGAACATATATCACAGCTTAAATTATTGTTGTGGGGGCGGGCAGAAAAGCAAGGCACACGACAGAAAAATGAAACAACTAAATTCTACTAGCTTCAGACCATCTTTTAGCACACCGATAAATCCACGAGCATCACTCTACTGAACAGAAGTTACCATCATGTCCACTGCAGGAATTACCCTATTTTGAACAAATGGAGTTTGAACTGATAAACCGCTTTACATGTTATCTGCTAGTATTTGCAAAAAAGACCAGCTAGATAATTCAATTGGACTTAATACAGAAGCATGTCATCCTTAAGCAGATAGCTACAGACCAACAAACAGGCTTCTCTGGTCTTCATGTGGAACAATTTTACTAGTTATTTGTGCACTGATTAATGAATACAGAAATTTCCTAAAGATGCACATGTTTAAGAAACGAGATTCCTCCTAATCACACAATTTTGCAACTTTGATGATTGATTTTTGTACACTTAAATAATTTGTAGTTGGTGCCTTCAGGATTCAAAAGGAAGCTAATGTTGTGTTTGGTTCATGCACAGGACAGCAGATTTGACTATGGCTACAAAATTTCTTTTTTTGAAAGACTGAATTTAGTGTTCAAGGCAAACGCAATACTATTGTCACATGTTGATATATATGGCTACAATACGTATGCATACAAAGCACATCAAGCAAACAAACTTTACATGTGCATGTCACTTAGTTTCAGAAACCAATTACTGAATTTCCCCTCAAATGTAATTTTGCACTTGATTTTTTAGGAGCGTGTAAAGTATGTTGGAATGTAATACTACAGTAAAGCTATGTTCAATCTATTTTTTCCTGTGAATAAATCGATGTTCAATCTGAAACAGCAAAATCTAATAGTACACATTATTTCAATCCTCAGGTAGCATGCCAACTTAATTCAGGCCATCGATTCTGAAGTATGTAATTTGAGAACCTAACATATAGCAAAACAAATCTAAGAAGAGACAATAGAGATGCAGATATGAACTAATAATAAATCTCATAAATAGGGGACTACATGGCAGATTCGACAGCAGCTACACCTAATTATTCAAATAACCATGGATCCAACTCCAATTAATCATATCGTGTGCATAGGAACAGAACAACGACTATGCGCACTAGAAGAAATTGCAGATGGATGCACGTACAAAAAATGGTGTTGGTGGGGTTCATTGCGACCTGGTTCTTGGCGGCCTCGCCGATGAGGGGCTCGGTGTCAATGAAGGCGTCGTACGAGGGAAGCGCTCTCTCCGGCACGCGCTCTCCTGATGAACGCAGAACCGTACTCCCGCCGGAGCTCGCGCCTAGGTTCGATGGATCAGAGTTGGGCGCCGGTGTTGGCTGTCGGAGTCGCGCCCCGGTGAGGTGGTGCCCGCCCGTGTAATGCCCAGCTGGACCATGCCGCGTCGTGTCGCACCTCGCGCCCTCCTCTGGCTGGAGCAGTGGCACGTACCTTGCACGTTTCTGTTGCCTGCCGTCCACAGAGAAGGCGGGGAGGACCAGAAGCTCGGGATCCCAGCACAACCTTGGCGGATCCGGCTGATCCATGGAGGAGAAGGCGGGGAGGACCAGAAGCTCGGGATCCCAGCGCGACCTTGGCGGATCCGATTGCTGAATCGGCGGATCCGGCTGCTGGATCAGCGAATCCGGCAGGGGCGGTGGGGCGCCGGCCTTTTCTCGACCGGACCAGCGGAGCACGAGTTAGCCCGGGGAGGGAGCAGAGTTGGGCCTGCCGTTGCTTGTCTCGATGCAGCCTCTGGAAGCCTCGACCTGCAGATGAATCAGGGCAGGTGGGACGGCGGAGATCACGGGAGATGGGGGGAAGACGGAGCACAGGGGAGAGACTGAGAGAATTCGATCCTCTCTGTGGAAGAGCAGCCGGCGGCTCGGGTGGAGGGGCAAGTGTGCCTACCGTTGGATCGAGGGGGATGGACGGTGCTTATGCGCGATCCGTGGGAGGGTTGTATCAACCAATCAGAAAGCATCTTTCGCACCACGCAGGATTGATGAAAGTAGGGCAAATCAGCAGGAGCCGTTTGTGACGGTCTGGGTGATTTTATATATAAAAAAATAGCCCTTTCTAGGCCCAGCTGGTAGATCCGTGACGGATTCTGAGATCGTCATCAGAAATCTGTCATGAATTAACAGGTTTCTTGTAGTGTATAATTTTTGATTGATCCATGCTATATTATCTACTGTTTTGGACATTATTGGGCTTTATTATCCACTTTTATATTATTTTTGGGACTAACCTATTAACCGGAGGCCCAGCCCAGAATTGCTGTTTTTGCCTATTTTAGGGTTTCGAAGAAAAGGAATATCAAACGGAGTCCAAACGGAATGAAACCTTTGGGAACGTGATTTTCTCACCGAATACAACTCAAGAGACTTGGACCCTACGTCAAGCCAATTAACAGGAGGCCACGAGGTAGGGGGGGCGCGCCCTCCACCCTCGTGGGCCCCCTATTGCTCCACCGACGTACTTCTTCCTCCTATATATACCCACGTACCCCTAAACGATCAAGGACGGAGCCAAAAACCTAATTCCACCGCCGCAACTTTCTGTATCCACGAGATCGCATCTTGGGGCCTGTTCCGGAGCTCCGCTGGAGGGGGCATCTATCACGGAGGGTTTCTACATCATCATCCAAGCCCCTCCGATGAAGTGTTAGTAGTTTACTTCTGACCTACGGGTCCATAGTTAGTAGCTAGATGGCTTCTTCTCTCTTTTTGGATCTCAATACAATGTTCTCCCCCTCTCTCATGGAGATCTATTCGATGTAATCTTCTTTTTGCGGTGTGTTTGTTGAGACCAATGAATTGTGGGTTTATGATCCAGTCTATCAATGAATAACATTTGAATCTTCTCTGAATTCTTTTATGTATGATTGGTTATGTTTGCAAGTCTCTTCGAATTATCAGTTTGGTTTGGCCTACTAGATTGGTTTTTCTTGCCATGGGAGAAGTGCTTAGCTTTGGGTTCGATCTTGCGGTGTCCTTTCCCAGTGATAGAAGGGGCAGCAAGGCACGTATTGTATTGTTGCCATCGAGGATAACAAGATGGTTTTTTTATCATATTGCATGAAACTATCCCTCTATATCATGTCATCTTGCTTAAGGCGTTACTCTGTTTTTAACTTAATACTCTAGATGCATGCTGGATAGCGGTCGATGAGTGGAGTAATAGTAGTAGATGCAGGCAGGAGTCGGTCTACTTGTCTCGGACGTGATGCCTATATACATGATCATACCTAGATATTCTCATAACTATGCTCAGTTCTGTCAATTGCTCAACAGTAATTTGTTCACCCACCATAGAATACTTATGCTCTTGAGAGAAGCCACTAGTGAAACCTATGGCCCCCGGGTCTCTTTCTCATCATATCAATCTCCATCACTTTATTATTGCTTTGCTTTTACTTTGCCTTTTACTTTTTACTTTGCATCTCTATACCAAAAATACCAAAAATATTATTTATCTCTATCAGATCTCACTTTCGTAAGTGATCGTGACGGAATTGACAACCCCTAAGCGCGTTGGTTGCGTTGAGCTATTGTTTTTGTGTAGGTATGAGGGACTCGCGCGTAGCCTCCTATTGGATTGATACCTGGGTTCTCAAAAACTGAGGGAAATACTTACGCTACTTTGCTGCATCATCCTCTCCTCTTCGGGGAAATCCAACGCAGTGCTTAAGAGGTAGCAAGAAGAATTTCTGGCGCCGTTGCCGGGGAGTCTGCGCAAAAGTCAACATACCAAGTACCCATCACAATCCCTATCTCCCGCATTACATTATTTGCCATTTTCCTCTCCCCCACTTCACCCTTGCCGTTTTATTCGCCCTCTCTCTATCCTCCCGCTCTTTCTCTGTTTGCCTCTTTTACCCTTTTGCTTTTTGTTTGCTCGTGTGTTGAATTGCTTGTTTGTCGCGATGGCTCAAGATAATACCAAATTGTGTGACTTCTCCAATACCAACAATAATGATTTCCTTAGCACTCCCATTGCTCCTCTTACCGATGCTGAATCTTGTGAAATTAATGCTGCTTTGCTGAATCTTGTCATGAAAGATCCTTTCTCTGGCCTTCCTAGTGAAGATGCCGCTACCCATCTTAATAGCTTCGTTGATTTGTGTGACATGCAAAAGAAGAAAGATGTCGATAATGATATTGTTAAATTAAAGCTATTTCCTTTTTCGCTTAGAGATCGTGCTAAAGTGTGGTTTTCATCTTTGCCTAAAAATAGTATTGATTCATGGAACAAGTGCAAAGATGCTTTTATCTCTAAGTATTTTCCTCCCACTAAGATCATCTCTCTTAGAAACAATATTATGAATTTTAAGCAACTTGATCATGAACATGTTGCACAAGCTTGGGAGAGAATGAAATTAATGATACGTAATTGCCCTACTCATGGTTTAAATTTGTGGATGATTATACAAAATTTTTATGCCGGATTGAATTTTGCTTCTAGAAATCTTTTGGATTCGGCCGCGGGAGGCACTTTTATGGAAATCACTTTAGGAGATGCTACTAAACTCCTAGATAATATTATGGTTAATTATTCTCAATGGCACACTGAAAGATCCACTAATAAAAAAGTGCATGCGATAGAAGAAATTAATGTTTTGAGTGGAAAGATGGATAAACTTATGACATTATTTGCTAATAAGAGTGTTTCTTCTGATCCTAATGATATGCCCTTGTCTACTTTTATTTAGAATAATAATGAATCTATGGATGTGAATTTTGTTGGTAGGAACAATTTTGGTAACAACGCATATAGAGGAAATTTCAATCCTAGGCCTTATCCTAGTAATCCCTCTAATAATTATAGTAATTCCTACAACAATTCTTATGGAAATTATAATAAGATGCCCTCTGATTTTGAATCTAATATTAAAGAATTTATTTCTTCGCAAAAGAATTTTAATGCTATGATTGAAGTAAAATTGCTTAAGATTGATAATTTGGCTAGGAGCGTTGATAGAATTTCTCTTGATGTTGATTCTTTAAAGCTTAGATCTATTCCTCCTAAGCATTATATCAATGATTCTCTCAAAGCCATGAGAATTTCCATTGATGATTGCAAGGAAAGAACCGCTAGGACGCGTGCTATGAAAGATGCCTTTATTAAAGCGTGTTCTTCTAGTTCCTATGAAAATAATGATGAAGATCTAAAAGTTATTGATGTGTCCCCTATTAAATATTTGTTTTGCAATATTAATCTTGATAATGATGGGACTGAATATGACCCACCTTTACCTAGAAGGCATTCTAAAAATTTGGAGTATTTAGATCTTGATGATGAAATCGATAAAAGTGGGATTAAAAGAAATAAAACCCTAGATAATGCTAAACCCACTATATTGGATTTCAAGGAATTTAATTATGAAAAGTTCTTTTTGATTGATTGTATTTCCTTGTTGCAATCCGTGCTAAATTCTCCTCATGCTTATAGTCAAAATAAAGCCTTTACCGAACATATCATTGATGCCTTGATGCAATCTTATGAAGAAAAACTTGACTTGAAAGTTTCTATCCCTAGAAAACTTTGTGATGAGTGGGAACCTACTATTAAAATTAAAATTAAAGATTATGAGTTTTATGCTTTGTGTGATTTGGGTGCTAGTGTCTCTACTATTCCCAAAACTTTGTGTGATTTGCTAGATTTCCGTGATTTTGATGATTGCTCTCTAAACTTGCATCTTGTGGATTCCACTATTAAGAAACCTATGGGAAGAATTAATGATTTTCTTCTTGTTTAAAATAGGAATTATGTGCCCGTAGATTTTATCATTCTTGATATAGATTGCAATCTTTCTTGCCCTATTATTCTCGGTAGACCTTTCCTTAGAACGGTTGGTGCAATTATTGATATGAAGGAAGGGAATATTAGATTCCAATTTCCATTAAAAAAGGGCATGGAACACTTCCCTAGAAAGAAAATAAGATTACCATATGAATCTATCATGAGAGCCACTTATGGATTGCCTACCAAAGATGGCAATACCTAGATCTATTCTTGCTTGTTATGCCTAGCTAGGGGCGTTAAATGATAGCGCTTGTTGGGAGGCAACCCAATTTTATTTTTATTCCTTGATTTTTTTCTCCTGTTTAGTAATAAATAAATTATTTAGCCTCTGTTTTGGTTGTGTTTTTTGTGTTTATTAGTGTTTGTGCCAAGTAGAACCGTTGGGAAGACTTGGGGAAAGTCTTGTTGAACTTGCTGTAAAAAACAGAAACTTTAGCGCTCACGAGAACTGCTGTCATTTTCATTTGGAAAGTGCTATTGAAGGAAATATGCCCTAGAGGCAATAATAAAGTTATTATTTATTTCCTTATATCATGATAAATGTTTATTATTCATGCTAGAATTGTATTAACTGGAAACATAATACTTGTGTGAATACATAAACAAACTAAACGTCACTAGTATGCCTCTACTTGACTAGCTCGTTAATCAAAGATGGTTATGTTTCCTAACCATAGACATGTGTTGTCATTTGATTAAAGGGATCACATCATTAGAGAATGATGTGATTGACATGACCCATTCCATTAGTTTAGCACCCGATCGTTTAGTATGTTGCTATTGCTTTCTTCATGACTTATACATGTTCCTATGACTATGAGATTATGCAACTCCCGTTTGCCGGAGGAACACTATGTGTGCTACCAAACGTCACAATGTAACTGGGTGATTATAAAGGAGCTCTACAGGTGTCTCCAAAGGTACATGTTGGGTTGGCGTATTTCGAGATTAGGATTTGTCACTCCGATTGTCGGAGAGGTATCTCTGGGCCCTCTCGGTAATGCACATCACATAAGCCTTGCAAGCATTGCAACTAATGAGTTAGTTGTGAGATGATGTATTACGAAACGAGTAAAGAGACTTGCCGGTAACGAGATTGAACTAGGTATTGAGATACCGACGATCGAATCTCGGGCAAGTAACATACCGATGACTAAGGGAACAACGTATGTTGTTATGCGGTCTGACCGATAAAGATCTTCGTAGAATATGTAGGAGCCGATATGAGCATCTAGGTTACGCTATTGGTTATTGACCGAAGACATGTCTCGGTCATGTCGACATTGTTCTCGAACCCGTAGGGTCCGCATGCTTAACGTTACGATGACAGTTTCATTATGAGTTTATATATTTTGATGTACCGAAGTTCGTTCGGAGTCCCGGATGTGATCACGGACATGACAAGGAGTCTAGAAATGGTCGAGACATAAAGATTGATATATTGGAAGCCTATGTTTGGACATTGGAAGTGTTCCGAGTGAAAACGGCATTTTACCGGAGTACTGGGAGGTTACCGGAACCCCCCGGTAACCTAATGGGCCTTAATGGGCCTAGTGGAGAAAAAGGAGAGGAGGCCTAGGGGCTGCCGCGCACCCCTCCCCCCAAGTCCGAATAGGACAATGAGGGGGGCGCCCCCCCCTTTCCTTTCCCCCCTCTCTTCCTTCCCCCCCAAGTCCTAATCCAACTAGGGAAAGGGGGGAGTCCTACTCCCGGTAGGACTAGGACTCCTCCTGCGCGCCTCCTCCTAGGGCCGACCGCACCCCCCCTTGCTCCTTTATATACGGGGGCAGGGGGCACCTCTAGACACACAAGTTGATCTTCGTGATCGTTCTCTTAGCCGTGTGCGGTGCCCCCCTCCACCATACTCCTCGATAATATTGTAGCAGTGCTTAGGCGAAGCCCTGCGACGGTAGAACATCAAGATCATCACCACGCCGTCGTTCTGACGGAACTCTTCCCCGACACTTTCCTGGATCGCAGTCCGGGGATCGTCATCGAGCTGAACATGTGCAGAACTCGGAGGTGCCGTACGTTCGGTACGTGGATCGGTCGGATCGGGAAGACGTACGACTACTTCCTCTACGTTGTGTCAACACTTCCGTTGCCGGTCTACGAGGGTATGTAGACAACACTCTCCCCTCTATTTGCTATGCATCACCATGATCTTGCATGTGCGTAGGAATTTTTTTGAAATTACTACGTTCCCCAACAGTGGCGTCCGAGCCTAGGTTTTATGTGTTGATGTTATATGCACGAGTAGAACACAAGTGAGTTGTGGGCGATATAAGTCATACTGCTTACCAGCATGTCATACTTTGGTTCGGCGGTATTGTTGGATGAATCGGCCCGGACCGACATTACGTGTATGCTTACGCGAGACCAGTTCTACCGACGTGCTTTGCACAAAGGTGGCTGGCGGGTGTCAGTTTCTCCAACTTTAGTTGAACCAAGTGTGGCTACGCCCGGTCCTTGCGAAGGTTAAAACAGCACCAATTTGACAAACTATCGTTGTGGTTTTGATGCGTAGGTAAGATTGGTTCTTGCTTAAGCCCGTAGAAGCCACTTAAAACTTGCAACAACAAAGTAGAGGACGTCTAACTGGTTTTTTGCAGGGCATGTTGTGATGTGATATGGTCAAGACATGATGCTAGTTTTATGAGATGATCACGTTTTGTAACCGAGTTATCGGCAACTGGCAGGAGCCATATGGTTGTTGCTTTATTGTATGCAATGCAATCGCGCTATAATGCTTTACTTTATCACTAAGGGGTAGCGATAGTCGTGGAAGCATAAGATCGGCGAGACAATAACGATGCTACGATGGAGATCAAGGTGTCGCGCCGGTGACGATGGTGATCATGACGGTACTTCGGAGATGGAGATCACAAGTGCAAGATAATGATGGCCATATCATATCACTTATATTGATTGCATGTGATGTTTATCTTTTATGCATCTTATCTTGCTTTGTTTGACGGTAGAATTTTAAGATGATCTCTCACTAATTATCAAGAAGTGTTCTCCCTGAGTATGCACCGTTGCGAAAGTTCTTCATGGTGAGACACCACGTGATGATCGGGTGTGATAGGCTCTACGTTCAAATACAACGGGTGCAAAACAGTTGCACACGCGGAATACTCAGGTTATACTTATACAGATATGGCCTCGGAACACGGAGACTGAAAAGTCGAGCGTGAAGCATATAGTAGATATGATCAACATAGTGATGTTCACCAATGAAACTACTCCATCTCACATGATGATCGGACATGGTTTAGTTGATTTGGATCACGTGATCACTTAGAGGATTAGAGGGATGTCTATCTAAGTGGGAGTTCTTTAGTAATATGATTAATTGAACTTAAATTTATCATGAACTTAGTACCTGATAGTATTTTGCTTGTTTATGTTTGATTGTAGATAGATGGCCCGTGCTGTTGTTCCATTGAATTTTAATGCGTTCCTTGAGAAAGCAAAGTTGAAAGATGATGGTAGCAATTACACGGACTGGGTCCGTAACTTGAGGATTATCCTCATTGCTGCACAGAATAATTACGTCCTGGAAGCACCGCTGGGTGCCAGGCCTGCTGCTGGAGCAACACCAGATGATATGAACGTCTGGCAGAGCAAAGCTGATGACTACTTGATAGTTCAGTGTGCCATGCTTTACGGCTTAGAATCGGGACTTCAACGACGTTTTGAACGTCATGGAGCATATGAGATGTTCCAGGAGTTGAAGTTAATATTTCAAGCAAATGCCCGGATCGAGAGATATGAAGTCTCCAATAAGTTCTATAGCTGCAAGATGGAGGAGAACAGTTCTGTCAGTGAGCATATACTCAAAATGTCTGGGCATAATAATCACTTGATTCAATTGGGAGTAAATCTTCCAGATGATTGCGTCATTGACAGAATTCTCCAATCACTTCCACCTAGCTACAAGAGCTTCGTGATGAACTATAATATGCAAGGGATGAATAAGACAATTCCCAAGCTCTTCGCAATGCTGAAAGCTGCGGAGGTAGCAATCAAAAAGGAGCATCAAGTGTTGATGGTCAACAAGACCACTAGTTTCAAGAAAAAGGGCAAAGGGAAGAAGAAGGGGAACTTCAAAAAGAACAGCAAGCAAGTTGCTGCTCAGGAGAAGAAACCCAAATCTGGACCTAAGCCTGAAACTGAGTGCTTCTACTGCAAGCAGACTGGTCACTGGAAGCAGAACTGCCCCAAGTATTTGGCGGATAAGAAGGATGGCAAGGTGAACAAAGGTATATGTGATATACATGTTATTGATGTGTACCTTACTAATGCTCGCAGTAGCACCTGGGTATTTGATACTGGTTCTGTTGCTAATATTTGCAACTCGAAACAGGGACTACCGATTAAGCGAAGATTGGCTAAGGACGAGGTGACGATGCGCGTAGGAAATGGTTCCAAAGTCGATGTGATCGCGGTCGGCACGCTACCTCTACATCTACCTTCGGGATTAGTATTAGACCTAAATAATTGTTATTTGGTGCCAGCGTTAAGCATGAACATTATATCTGGATCTTGTTTGATGCGAGACGGTTATTCATTTAAATCAGAGAATAATGGTTGTTCTATTTATATGAGTAATATCTTTTATGGTCATGCACCCTTGAAGAGTGGTCTATTCTTATTAAATCTCGATAGTAGTGACACACATATTCATAATGTTGAAGCCAAAAGATGCAGAGTTGATAATGATAGTGCAACTTATATGTGGCACTGCCGTTTAGGTCATATCGGTGTAAAGCGCATGAAGAAACTCCATACTGATGGACTTTTGGAACCACTTGATTATGAATCACTTGGTACTTGCGAACCGTGCCTCATGGGAAAGATGACTAAAATGCCGTTCTCCGGTACTATGGAGAGAGCAACAGATTTGTTGGAAATCATACATACAGATGTATGTGGTCCAATGAATATTGAGGCTCGTGGCGGATATCGTTATTTTCTCACCTTCACAGATGACTTAAGCAGATATGGGTATATCTACTTAATGAAACATAAGTCTGAAACATTTGAGAAGTTCAAAGAATTTCAGAGTGAAGTTGAAAATCATCGTAACAAGAAAATAAAATTCCTACGATCTGATCGTGGAGGAGAATATTTGAGTTACGAGTTTGGTGTACATTTGAAACAATGCGGAATAGTTCCGCAACTCACGCCACCCGGAACACCACAGCGTAATGGTGTGTCCGAACGTCGTAATCGTACTTTACTAGATATGGTGCGATCTATGATGTCTCTTACTGATTTACCGCTATCATTTTGGGGTTATGCTTTAGAGACGGCCGCATTCACGTTAAATAGGGCACCATCAAAATCCGTTGAGACGACGCCTTATGAACTGTGGTTTGGCAAGAAGCCAAAGTTGTCGTTTCTGAAAGTTTGGGGCTGCGATGCTTATGTGAAAAAGTTTCAACCTAATAAGCTCGAACCCAAATTGGAGAAATGTGTCTTCATAGGATATCCAAAGGAAACTATTGGATACACCTTCTATCACAGATCCGAAGGCAACACTTCTGTTGCTAAATTTGGAAACTTTCTAGAGAAGGAGTTTCTCTCGAAAGAAGTGAATGGGAGGAAAGTAGAACTTGATGAGGTAACTGTACCTGCTCCCTTATTAGAAAGTAGTACATCACAGAAACCGGTTTCTGTGACACCTACACCAATTAGTGAGGAAGCTAATGATGATGATCATGAAACTTCAGAACAAGATACTACTGAACCTCGTAGATCAACCAGAGTAAGATCCGCACCAGAGTGGTACGGTAATCCTGTTCTAGAAGTCATGCTACTAGATCATGATGAACCTACGAACTATGGAGAAGCGATGGTGAGCCCAGATTCCGCAAAATGGCTTGAAGCCATGAAATCTGAGATGGGATCCGTGTATGAGAACAAAGTATGGACTTTGGTTGACTTGCCCAAAGATCGGCAAGCAATTGAGAATAAATGGATCTTCAAGAAGAAGACTGACGCTGACGGTAATGTTACTGTCTACAAAGCACGACTTGTCGCAAAAGGTTTTCAACAAGTTCAAGGGATTGACTACGATGAGACCTTCTCACCCATAGCGATGCTTAAGTCTGTCCGAATCATGTTAGCAATTGCCGCATTTTATGATTATTAAATTTGGCAGATGGATGTCAAAACTGCATTCCTGAATGGATTTCTGGAAGAAGAGTTGTATATGATGCAGCCAGAAGGTTTTTTCGATCCAAAGGGAGCTAACAAAATGTGCAAGCTCCAACGATCCATTTATGGACTGGTGCAAGCCTCTCGGAGTTGGAATAAACGCTTTGATAGTGTGATCAAAGCATTTGGTTTTGTATAGACTTTTGGAGAAGCCTATATTTACAAGAAAGTGAGTGGGAGCTCTGTAGCATTTCCGATATTATATGTAGATGACATATTACTAATCGGAAATGATATAGAATTTCTGGATAGCATAAAGCGATACTTGAAGAACAGTTTTTCAATGAAAGACCTCGGTGAAGCTGCTTACATATTGGGCATTAAGATCTATAGAGATAGATCAAGACGCTTAATTGGACTTTCATAAAGCACATACCTTGACAAAATTTTGAAGAAGTTCAAAATGGATCAAGCAAAGAAAGGATTCTTGCCTGTGTTACAAGGTGTGAAATTGAGTAAGACTCAATGCCCGACCACTGCAGAAGATAGAGACAAAATGAAAGATGTTCCCTATGCTTCAGCCATAGGCTCTATCATGTATGCAATGCTGTGTACCAGACCTGATGTATGTCTTGCTATAAGTCTAGCAGGGAGGTACCAAAGTAATCCAGGAGTGGATCACTGGACAGCGGTCAAGAACATCCAGAAATACCTGAAAAGGACTAAGGATATGTTTCTCGTATATGGAGGTGACAAAGAGCTCATCGTAAATGGTTACGTTGATGCAAGCTTTGACACTGATCCAGACGATTCTAAATCGCAAACCGGATACATGTTTACATTAAACGGTGTAGCTGTCAGTTGGTGCAGTTCTAAACAAAGCGTTGTGGCGGGATCTACATGTGAAGCAGAATACATAGCTGCTTCGGAAGCAGCAAACGAAGGAGTCTGGATGAAGGAGTTCATATACGATCTAGCTGTCATACCTAGTGCATCGGGTCCAATGAAAATCTTTTGTGACAATACTGGTGCAATTGCCTTGGAAAAGGAATCCAGATTTCACAAGAGAACCAAGCACATCAAAAGACGCTTCAATTCCATCCGGGATCTAGTCCAGGTGGGAGACATAGAGATTTGCAAGATACATACGGATCTAAATGTAGCAGACCCGTTGACTAAGCCTCTTCCACGAGCAAAACATGATCAGCACCAAAGCTCCATGGGTGTTAGAATCATTACTGTGTAATCTAGATTATTGACTCTAGTTCAAGTGGGAGACTGAAGGAAATATGCCCTAGAGGCAATAATAAAGTTATTATTTATTTTCTTATATCATGATAAATGTTTATTATTCATGCTAGAATTGTATTAACCGGAAACATAATACTTGTGTGAATACATAAACAAACTAAACGTCACTAGTATGCCTCTACTTGACTAGCTCGTTAATCAAAGATGGTTATGTTTCCTAACCATAGACATGTGTTGTCATTTGATTAACGGGATCACATCATTAGAGAATGATGTGATTGACATGACCCATTCCATTAGTTTAGCACCCAATCGTTTAGTATGTTGCTATTGCTTTCTTCATGACTTATACATGTTCCTATGACTATGAGATTATGCAACTCCCGTTTGCCGGAGGAACACTTTGTGTGCTACCAAACGTCACAATGTAACTAGGTGATTATAAAGGAGCTCTACAGGTGTCTCCAAAGGTACATGTTGGGTTGGCGTATTTCGAGATTAGGATTTGTCACTCCGATTGTCGGAGAGGTATCTCTGGGCCCTCTCGGTAATGCACATAACATAAGCCTTGCAAGCATTGCAACTAATGAGTTAGTTGCGAGATGATGTTTACGGAACGAGTAAAGAGACTTGCCGGTAATGAGATTGAACTAGGTATTGAGATACCGACGATCGAATCTCGGGCAAGTAACATACCGATGACAAAGGGAACAACGTATGTTGTTATGCGGCCTGACCTATAAAGATCTTCGTAGAACATGTAGGAGCCAATATGAGCATCCAGGTTCCGCTATTGGTTATTGACCGAAGACATGTCTCGGTCATGTCTACATTGTTCTCGAACCCGTAGGGTCCGCACGCTTAACGTTACGATGACAGTTTCATTATGAGTTTATATATTTTGATATACCAAAGTTCGTTCGGAGTCCCGGATGTGATCACGGACATGACAAGGAGTCTCGAAATGGTCGAGACATAAAGATTGATATATTGGAAGCCTATGTTTGGACATCGGAAGTGTTCCGAGTGAAAACGGCATTTTACCGGAGTACCGGGAGGTTACCGGAACCCCCCGGTAACCTAATGGGCCTAGTGGAGAAAGAGGAGAGGAGGCCTAGGGGCTGCCGCGCGCCCCTCCCACCCCAAGTCCGAATTGGACAAGGAGGGCGGGCGGCGCCCCCCCTTTCCTTTTCCCCCTCTCTTCCTTCCCCCCCAAGTCCTAATCCAACTAGGGAAAGGGGGGAGTCCTACTCCCAGTAGGAGTAGGACTCCTCCTGCGCGCCTCCTCCTAGGGCCGGCCGCCCCCCCCCCCCTTGCTCCTTTATATACGGGGGCAGGGGGGCACCTCTAGACACACAAGTTGATCTTCGTGATCGTTCTCTTAGCCGTGTGCAGTGCCCCCCTCCACCATACTCCTCGATAATATTGTAGCGGTGCTTAGGCGAAGCCCTACGACAGTAGAACATCAAGATCATCACCACGCCGTCGTGCTGACGGAACTCTTCCCCGACACTTTGCTGGATCGGAGTCCGGGGATCGTCATCGAGCTGAACGTGTGCAGAACTCGGAGGTGCCGTACGTTCGGTACTTGGATCGGTCAGATCGAGAAGACGTACGACTACTTCCTCTATGTTGTGTCAACACTTCCGTTGCCAGTCTACGAGGGTACGTAGACAACACTCTCCCCTCTCGTTGCTATGCATCACCATGATCTTGCGTGTGCGTAGGAATTTTTTTGAAATTACTACGTTCCCCAACAGCTATTTAGTTAATTATTTTTGCAGATGATTAATATATAAATTCCTCACGTCCAGCAATTTATTTTAGAATTTTTGGGGTTCCAGATCTTGCGCTAGCTACAGATTACTACAGACTGATCTGTTTTTGACAGATTCTGTTTTTCGTGTGTTGTTTGCTTATTTTGATGAATCTATGGCTAGTAAAATAGTTTATAATCCATAGAGAAGTTGGAATACAGTAGGTATAACACCAATATAAATAAAGAATGAGTTCATTACAGTACCTTGAAGTGGTCTTTTGTTTTCTTTCGCTAACGGAGCTCACAAGATTTTCTACTTTAAGTTTTGTGTTGTGAAGTTTTCAAGTTTCGGGTAAAGATTTGATGGATTATGGAACAAGGAGTGGCAAGAGCCTAAGCTTGGGGATGCCCATGGAACCCCCAAGATAATCTAAGGACACCTAAAATCCAAAGCTTGGGGATGTCCCGGAAGGCATCCCCTCTTTCGTCTACTTCTATCGGTAACTTTACTTGGAGCTATATTTTTATTCACCACATGATATGTGTTTTGCTTGGAGCGTCTTTTATGATTTGAGTCTTTGCTTGTTAGTCTACCACAATCATCCTTGCTGTACACACCTTTTGAGAGATCCATACATGATTTGGAATTTGATAGAATACTCTATGTGCTTCACTTATATCTTTTGAGCTCTATAGTTTTACTCTAGTGCTTCACTTATATCTTTTGAGTTTTATAATTTTGCTCTAGTGCTTCACTTATATCTTTTAGAGCATGGTGGTGGATTCGTTTTATAGAAACTATTGATCTCTCATGCTTCACTTAGATTGTTTTGAGAGTCTTAATAGCATGGTAATTTGCTTAAAATCCTATTATGATTGGTATGCAAGATTAATAATAAAACTTTCTTATGAGTGTGTTGAATACTAAGAAAAGTTTGATGCTTGATGATTGTTTTGAGATATGGAGGTAATAATATCAAAGTCATGCTAGTTGAGTAGTTGTGAAATTGAGAAATACTTGTGTTGAAGTTTGCAAGTCCCGTAGCATGCACGTATGGTAAACGTTATGCAACAAATTTGAAACCTGAGGTGTTATTTGATTGTCTTCCTTATGAGTGGCGGACAGGGACGAGCGATGGTCTTTTCCTACCAATCTATCCCCCTAGGAGCATGCGCGTAGTGCCTAGGTTTTTGATGACTTGTAGATTTTTGCAATAAGTATGTGAGTTCTTTATGACTAATGTTGAGTCCATGGATTATACGCACTCTCACCCTTCCATCCTTGCTAGCCTCTTTGGTACCGTGCATTGCCCTTTCTCACATTGAGAGTTGGCGCAAACTTCGCCGGTGCATCCAAACCCCGTGATATGATACGATCTTTCACACATAAACCTCCTTATATCTTCCTCAAAACAGCCACCATACCTACCTATTATGGCATTTCCATAGCCATCCCGAGATATATCGCCATGCAACTTTCCATCATTCCGTTCATCATGACACATTCATCATTGTCATATTGCTTAGCATGATCATGTAGTTGACATAGTATTTGTGGCAAAGCCACCGTTCATAATTCTTTCATGCATGTCACTCTTGGTTCATTGCATATCCCGGTACACCGCTGGAGGCATTCATATAGAGTCATCTTTGTTCTAGTATCGAGCTGTAATCATTGAGTTGTAAATAAATAGAAGTGTGATGATCATCATTATTAGAGCATTGTCCCAAGTGAGGAATAAATAAAAAAGAGAAAGGCCATAAAAAGAGAAGGCCCAAAAAAAGAGAAAGTCCATAAAAAAGAGAAGGCCCCAAAAAATGAGAGAAAAAGAGAGAAGGGACAATGTTACTATCCTTTTACCACACTTGTGCTTCAAAGTAGCACCATGATCTTCATAGTAGAGAGTCTCTCATGTTATCACTTTCATATACTAGTGGGAATTTTTCATTATAGAACTTGGCTTGTATATTCCAACAATGGGCCTCCTCAAGTGCCATAGGTCTTCATGAGCAAGCAAGTTGGATGCACACCCACTAGTTTCTTTTGTTGAGCTTTCATTCATTTATAGCTCTAGTGCATCCGTTGCATGGCAATCCCTACTCCTTGCATTAACATCAATCGGTGGGCATCTCCATAGCCCATTGATTAACCTCGTTGATGTGAGACTTTCTCCTTTTTTGTCTTCTCCACATAACCCCTCATTATATTCTATTCCACCTATAGTGCTATGTCCATGGCTCGCGCTCATATATTGCATGAAAGTTTATAGGTTTGAGATTACTAAAGTTGAAACAATTGCTTGGCTTGTCATCGGGGTTGTGCATGATGATAGCATTCTTGTGTGACGAAAATGAAACATGACTAAACTATATGATTTTGTAGGGATGAACTTTCTTTGGCCATGTTATTTTGAGATGACATAATTGCTTAGTTAGTATGCTTGAAGTATTATAATTTTTATGTCAATATGAACTTTTGTCTTGAATCTTTCGGATCTGAATATTTATACCACAATTAAGAAGAATTACATTAAAAATATGCCAAGTAGCACTCCGCATCAAAAATTCTGTTTTTATCATTTACCTACTCGAGGACGAGCAGAAATTAAGCTTGGGGATGCTTCATACGTCTCCAACGTATCTATAATTTTTGATTGCTCCATGCTATATTATCTACTGTTTTGGACATTATTGGGCTTTATTATCCACTTTTATATTATTTTTGGGACTAACCTATTAACCGGCGGCCCAGCCCAGAATTGCTGTTTTTTGCCTGTTTTAGGGTTTCGAAGAAAAGGAATATCAAACGGAGTCCAAACGGAATGAAACCATCGGGAACGTGATTTTCTCACCGAATACAACTCAGGAGACTTGGACCCTACGTCAAGCCAATTAACAGGAGGCCACGAGGTAGGGGGGCGCGCCTGCCCCCCAGGCGCGCCCTCCACCCTCGTGGGCCCCCTGTTGCTCCACCGACGTACTTCTTCCTCCTATATATACCCACGTACACCCAAACGATCAAGGACGGAGCCAAAACCTAATTCCACTGCCGCAACTTTCTGTATCCACGAGATCCCATCTTGGGGCCGATTCCGGAGCTCCGCCGGAGGGGGCATCGATCACGGAGGGCTTCTACATCATCATCCAAGCCCCTCCGATGAAGTGTGAGTAGTTTACTTCAGACCTACGGGTCCATAGTTAGTAGCTAGATGGCTTCTTCTCTCTTTTTGGATCTCAATACAATGTTCTCCCCCTCTCTCGTGGAGATCTATTTGATGTAATCTTCTTTTTGCGGTGTGTTTGTTGATACCGATGAATTATGGGTTTATGATCCAGTCTATCTATGAATAATATTTGAATCTTCTCTGAATTCTTTTATGTATGATTGGTTATCTTTGCAAGTCTCTTCGAATTATCAGTTTGGTTTGGCCTACTAGATTGATTTTTCTTGCCATGGGAGAAGTGCTTAGCTTTGGGTTCGATCTTGCGGTGTCCTTTCCCAGTGACAGAAGGGGCAGCAAGGCACATATTGTATTGTTGCCATCAAGGATAACGAGATGGGTTTTTTATCATATTGCATGAAACTATCCCTCTACATCATGTCATCTTGCTTAAGGCGTTACTCTGTTTTGAACTTAATACTAGAGATGCATGCTGGATAGCAGTCGATGAGTGGAGTAATAGTAGAAGATGCAGGCAGGAGTCGGTCTACTTGTCTCGGACGTGATGCCTATATACATGATCATACCTAGATATTCTCATAACTATGCTCAATTCTATCAATTGCTCAACAGTAATTTGTTCACCCACCGTAGAATACTTATGCTCTTGAGAGAAGCCACCGGTGAAACCTATGGCCCCCAGGTCTCTTTCTCATCATATCAATCTCCATCACTTTATTATTGCTTTGCTTTTACTTTTTACTTTGCATCTCTATACCAAAAATACCAAAAATATTATTTATCTCTATCATATCTCACTTTCGTAAGTGACCGTGAAGGGATTGACAACCCTAAGTGCGTTGGTTGCGTTGAGCTATTGTTTTTGTGTAGGTACGAGGGACTCGCGTGTAGCCTCCTACTGGATTGATACCTGGGTTCTCAAAAACGGAGGGAAATACTTACGCTACTTTGCTACATCATCCTCTCCTCTTCGGAGAAATCCAACGCAGTGTTCAAGAGGTAGCATTGTCCAGGGGACCATCTTCGACTGTATTGACTTACAAAGGATACGAGATAAATGGGAATACATTTTACACGATCGCCCAAGATCAAAAGAGCACCAACCAAAACAGCGGTGTCCGCTTTGGATGCAGCAACCAATAGGGGAAAGGATACATATTATGGTTACACAGTGGTCATATGGGAACTTGACTATGGACATGATTTTAAGGTCCCTTTGTTTAAGTGCAAATGGGTCAATCTGTCAGGAGGCGGGGTACAGGTAGACTCACAGTACGGAATGACAACAGTGGATCTAAAAATCATGTGAAGGACATGTCTACCAAACCGAGAAAAAGAAAAGATAAGAAAGCGAACACATCATAAGATGAGCCAAAGCGCCACATATTTCTTTCAGGAAAAAGAGACATCGTGGGAGTGGAGGGCAAGACAGACATGTCCGAAGATTATGAAAAGTTTCATGAAATTCCTCCCTTCAAAGTCAAGGCTGACCCAAGCACCCTGATAAACGATGAAGATTATCCATGGTTACGACGCAATAAGCAAAGGACACAAGCGAAGAAAAAGTGAAGACTTTTCTCTCCACAACTATTATGATGATGCCTTTGATCTAGAATATCCATGTAACAGACGAGTTTCCATATGAAATCCTGATACTTCGAAAGAGATTGTCCGTTTTGTACATGAAGTGCATCCAGTTTTTGCCGAAACCCTCTCTACTTTTTTACACATGCTATGTTGATGAAATGATGATGCCATGCCAACTTTCAACCTTTTTAGAGTTCATTTGAAACGCTTTCAATTTCAGGGTCATTTAGCTCAACCAAATCAGTAAATGCATGAAAAATAACAAATGAAGTCAGAAAGGGTTGAAAATTGATGAGGTCCCGGTTGAATGGTCCATTTTGAACACAGAAAAATTCTGAAGTTCAAATAAGTTCAAAAAAGGTTGAAAGTTTCTGTTTCTGTTCAAAACATTAAAAGCAAAAAGAATTTTCTAAGAATTTATGCAACTAAAAGAAAAATGAATCAATTAAAAATCTTTTATAAACCTCTAGTAATTTTGAAACTAAAATTATATAAAATTTATGCAACTAAAATTATCTAAGAATTTTCTGTTCGAAACATTAAAAGCAAAAAGAATTTTCGTAAAGAAATGTTTTGTTAGAAACTTTAATAGCAAATTAAAATAACACAGTAATATTAAATAGTAGAAAAAATCACTCAAAAAGCAAATTTGAAGACTAATGGCACTAACAGAAAGTTTATAATTTTTATGACCTAAAAGAAAATAGAATTAAAAAGTAAAGAAAAAAAGAAAATAAATAATGCAAAAAACAAAACTAAAAAACTAAAAAAAAATGCCGCCTACTGGGCCACCACGACCTGAATACGACTAGGAACCCAACCAACCAGGTGGGCCAGGATTCAGGCTCGCAGAAGGCCCAGTAGGCCCATAGGTATGTACAGAAAGGTTAGGCCCGTAAGCCTGCTTTAGAGAGGAGTTCGACAGCTCGGGCGCAGCGCACCTTATAAACAGGTGCGACTCTCTCTCTCTCTCTCCCTCCCTCTCTCAGCTAGCGAGGTGGGACTAAACTCCCACCACCACGCTGCTGTGCAAGGCCTTTGTTCCCGGTTGGTAGCGCCAACCGGGACTAAAGGGGTGCATTGGTACCGGTTCGTGGCATCAACCAGGACCAATGCCTCCATTTAGTTCCGGTTGGTGGAAACCAAGCGGGACCAAAGGCGTATGCTTCCCGCCCTTTGGGCTGCTAAAAAGAGACCTTCAGTCCCGGGTGGTGGCACCAACCGGGACTAAAGGTGGCATTGGTCCCGGTTGATGCCACGAACCGGGGCCAATTCTCAGTCTATATAAGCCATCACTTACGAAAATTTTCATTCAATTCATCTTCCCCGCCCCGACGCCGCCGCCAGGCTGCTCATCTGCCTCACCTGTCGCTGTCGTCGCCCTGCCTCCGACGCCGTCGCCACCCCGCGCCACCCTTGCCCCGACGCCACCGGCCCTGCCTTCGTCGCCGTCACCGCGCCCGCTGTGAGCGCCGCCCCGATCCCCTCCTCCTCCCTGTACTGGCCGCCGTCGCTGCCGCCGCGCAGCCGCACCTCTATGATGTTTTTTTCTTCAGATTATATGTATATGTGTGATTATATGTATGTGTGTATATATGATTATATGTCCTGTTTTGTCAGATTTTTTATTTAGGTTGTTAGTAGATATCGATTTTAGGTTAGTGCATTTTAGGTTAGTGTAGAGGAAAAGGTAAAATAAGGAAAAGGAAGAAAAGAGGAAGACGGAAGAAGTAAGAAGAAGAAAAGGAAGGGGAGGAAAAAGGAAAATAAGAAGAGGAAGAGGGAGAAGAAGAAGGAGAAGAAGAGGAGAAATAAATAAGAAGAGGAAAAAAGAAGAAGAAAAAAGAGGATTTTTCTTCTTCTCCTTTATTCCTTTCTTCTTCTCCCATTTTTTTTCTTTTTTTTCTTCGATCTTCTCCTCTATTCCTTTCTTCTTCTCCTTTTTTTCTTCTTCTTCCTCTTTTTATTTTTTATTGGGTATGTCGTTGTCGATATACCCCCTCCCCGATAACTTCGACATGAGGGGGAGGGAGTCGATAAATAATAGAACTAGTTAAACTAGTTTATTTTTATTAAGTACTACTTTATTTTATTTATAGTAAATGCTTAGTAGTTGAACTAGTTGATTTAATAAAACTACTTTATTTTACTATAGAAGTAGTTTATTTTTAGTAAGTACTACTTTATTTTATTTATAGTAAGTGCTTAGTAGTTGAACTAGTTGATTTAATAAAACTACTTTATGTTACTATAGAAGTAGTTTATTTTTAGTAAGTACTACTTTATTTTATTTATAGTAAGTGCTTAGTAGTTGAACTAGTTGATTTTAAAAAACTACTTTATTTTACTATAAAGTAGTTTATTTTTAATAAGTAATACTTTATTTTATTTATAGTAAGTGCTTAGTAGTTTAACTAGTTGATTTAATAAAACTACTTTATTTTACTATATATAGAAGTAGTTTATCTTTAGTAAGGAGTACTTTATTTTATTTATAGTAAGTGCTTAGTAGTTGAACTAGTTGATTTAATAAAACTACTTTATTTTACTATAGAAGTAGTTTATTTTTAGCAAGAAAATTAATAGAACTAGTTTATTTTTTTAGTTGAAGCAATTATTCCCGCATCAACGTCGACGATGCCTGTCTCGCATCCTCATCGTCGATTCGGCGGAGGAGGCCTGCTTGATCAGAGGGGCCATGTCCGGGACTGGGCTTCGCCGGGCTGCTATTGGGAGGTGCTACCTTCCGGGGGGCGTAGGTTGGTGAGGAGCCAGTCCGTTGTTGACCCGAACCTTGTTTGGTGGCGGTCGCGTGGGCCAGTGACGGTGCCGAGGCTTCCGGACACCGCGGAGGTGGTACGTCACCGTGTCAGCGAGGAGGACGAGCACGTCCGTCGCTACATGGTTGCATTGGAGGGCAGGTTCGACAATACCTGGCAGGTTCTTCAGGGATCTCACTGGAGCTATGATCCTGTGATGGTTCCTTCTCTTTGGGTGTCGACCTCCCACGCCGATACCCGTCGGGCGCTACGATTCTAGCTGTATTAGCAATGCTATATGTATGATACTATTCGAAGTGTATTAGTGATAATATTCGATGATGTATGGACGCAAGAGATGATGTAGTTTTGCTTATAATTGAATGCATGCTAATTTGAATACTACTCTAATTACGATTTGGTTTTGCTTATTGAATGCTCAAATTGGAAAGCTACACCTACTTTGAATGCTAAAATTGGAGAGCACTATGCAAGGCGTATGTATTTGATTATTTGATAGCTTATAGGGTTTTTGTTTTTGCAGACCGATAGTCAACCCGTGATGAATAATAATGATCTAATATAATTTTTATAGTACATATATTGAATTGCACAAGTTTAATCTTGGAATTACGAATGTAGGAAATGTCGTCATTGGACGACGAAAGTCTCCCGGTGGAGTGCAGCTGGTGCAACGACGACCGAGGTCTATGCGACAGGCCTCACCTAGACGAAGATCAGCGCTTCAGCATTAAGCTCCAGGAGACCTTCGATGTTGAAATGGTACGCAACGCCGAAAAGTGTTTTTTCGTAATTAAGCATGACTTCAACTATTTCAATGTGTAATTTTCATCTTTTACAATTTGAGTAGCTTATCCCATGCCATGCAAGACGCCGTGTCTTGGAGAGGATGGATTTTGAAGACCATGAAAATTTCGAAACAAAGAAAATTCACCTAAGGACCCATCATGATGTGGATTTTGAAGTAAATCTGTATAATTCTGAGAGTGTAACCCATTTTGGTTGCAAAAAAGGGAAGCACTTTGCAAGATGTATGGTTTTTATGAGGGTATGCTTGTCACCATGGATCTTGGTGATTCTGACATCAACCAAGACAATATGGACATTTGGGTCCTTGTTGATACGCTTCCAATTCTACCGCTATGTGAGTTTCTAAAACATAGTCATTAACTAATTTATATTGTTCATTTCAAAATAGTTGATACCTTATTTCCATTGACAACTTATTTTCATTGTTCAAACAATGTGCAGAACATGGTAGACAGAACCTACTATACCGATGGTTCTGAGTTAACTTATCAGGAGAAAAATCATCTGGTCGCATTTTGTACTGATCTTGAGAATTACAACGCGTGCACTAGTGGCACGTATTGAACTACGGTAACATCCATGGAGATGCCGTGGTAAGATTTTTTACTATTACGACATCCGTGCATCTTTTGCATAAATTATTTTAAAACTTAACTACATTGCTAACTACGAAGTTACTACTATGTTTTTCAACAGAAAATCCCAGATAATTGTGTGCCTCATCTGATGTATCAGAATGGTCGCCTTGATGTTTTGAACATGCAGCCAGGTCATCCGGCGAATCTCACCTGTCCATATCGGATTTCTAAAAGAAGTGGAGACATGAAAATCACAGAATGGAAAAATGTATGGACATCCGTAAGGAGGTTCTTGGAAGCAAAAGGAAGCGAAGCACAAGAATTGGAGACAGGATGATCTCCATTCTCCATAATGGAGAGTCAGGGCCTATATTGTTTTATGCTATTTTATCTTAAAGAGGGTATTTAGGTCCTACCTTATACTGCTGATCATGTGCTAAGAACAATTAAGTAGGGTTGGTTCGATGACTATGAGGATGATGATCGTATGACTTGTTATTAATAACGAGTAGAAGTTGTATGATGATGATTAGTAGGACTTGTTATTATGATGATGCATGATGCGAGCAAAAATTATTATATATCAGTGGGTGAAATGAACATGGATTGGATTGAAGTGAAGGCAACATGCATATGGTGCATGTCGAAAGTAGTACTAATCCAAACTTGATCAAGTTAGAATTAGTATTACTTTCGACATGCACCACATATATGTTGCCTTCACTTCAATCTAAGCCATGTTTAGACATAGCAGTAGCGTTGGTAGACCAAGCACGGAGATAAGAGAGGACACTTCTCTCTATTAGCTAGCTAACACCCTAAATTAACCCCCAAAATGTTATCGTATGCGAAATAAGTTCTTATACATCTATTAACAAAAGTTTATCTTGTATTTCTAACTCTTGTGATGTATTAAAAATTAGTCGATGTGTATTAAAAAATGTTACTTATTACAAAGTTTTTCATCATGTATTTAAAAAATGTTCAACAAGTACTTGGAATTTTTTTGGGATTTAATTCAAAAACATTATGCTGTATGATTTTCTTTCAAATTGTATTTGAGGAAATGTTCATGTAACTACAAAAGTGCTCACGCGTTAAGAAATGTTCATATTTTAAGTAAAATATTTTTCTGTTTCAACAAATGATCATCGTGCGATTCAAACATGCTTACCGTGTATTAATAATAGTCCATTGTGTATTTTTAGGTGCAAGATTCACATTTTTAATAGATGATGAACATGTTTTAATATGTGATGAATATTTTTTTTAAATGATGACTAGTTTTTCTAGAGGATGAAACTTTTTCAAAACATGATGTACAATTTTAAATATGAGACGAGGATTTCTTTTATACTTGATGGGCAACAGTTTTGAATACACGATGATCTGTTTTGTAAACCATAATGGATGTTGTTTTTCAGTACATGATGAATATATTATAAAATAAAGATGAATTTTTGTAATTCGATGATCAATTGTTTATTACAACATCATAAACATTTTTTTTTAAAAAAATACCTGCATTTTTCGCATCCATCGTAAAGCAAAAAAGGACAATAGGAAAATGGATAAAATAAGAAAGAAAAGTTGATATAACAAAAGATGAAACGACAAAGAAAAGGATAACAAAAATGAACATTGTATTTATACAAAGAAAGAAAATATACGTAGAATTAACTAGTGCTCAACACATGCTAGATTTGGTAATCGTCGTCAATTTAAAATAAAAATAAAAACAAAGACGAAAAACATGCAAAGAACAAGAAAACAAAAAATGAATGGAAAAAAAGACAAAGTAGAAGGAAGAAAAAAATAGTAAAAAGGGAAAACCTTAAGAAATCGACACAAGAAACCAGAAGACAAAAACAGACGAAAGCCCATAGTGGTCCATGTACGCCTGGGGGGGCATTGGTTGACACGCTAGTTCATGCTCTGGGATGCATTTGGTTGCTTATCAATGAGCAATGCTTATGTTGTTGATTTCGAATGAAATATGGTGCTGCTTTCAGTTTCAGTACAATCCGTGAACTGGCTTTTGAAATACTGTTGGAAGGTTAAATATGTCATTGAAATGAAGCTCACATTAGGTTTACATATTCAATAAGATTAGAGAAATAGCAAACAAAAAGATGTTTGTTGGAAACAAAGTTTTGAGTGTAGGTTAGAATGCAGCCTCCAAAAGTTGGGACTTTTCGGACTTATAAGTTTTGGGAATGGCTTTAAATAAATGTTAGTCCTACCCCGTATGCTTCTGTCTTGGGAAATTCAGCACATGCTCTATCTGATATGTTCGTCATCAACGATTAAGTAAACAGGAGACTGGCGCTTACAATTCAGATTACAAATACATGCGTACTAAATCAAGATGTCCGCTTATTTTCGCCAAAGATGCATCCTGGTAGTGGCCACATAAAACCCTTGTCAAGTTACTACAGATAGTGGGACATTGGAAATCATTGAGCTGACGGTTTACCAATGCAAGATCCTCATTTCTGCTTGCCAACGCTGGGGAAGAGGTGACACATAACACATCTTTCCAGTTCTACATACGGTGTTTTATGACTATATAACATAACTATTTGGTGTATGTATATTGGCGATTAAACTCGGCATGTCGATCGCTCACTCAGATAAAATAGCAGTTCCCATCAACTGAGCTTTGAGACATCGGATCACAATGACCATACTAGATAACGATGACTTAGGATCCACAAGCAGCAAAAAGAGTAATAAGCAAAACACAGTAAACATTCCAAGGAACACTACAGCATGTTCGTACAATACCGAACACAGCATTGTCTTAGATCTCAAGTTATGGAGTTCTCCATTGCTACATATTTAGCACGACTTTTGTGGTACCAGCTGCTCCGGAAACATAATTCGGCAAAAATCAGTACCAATGGTAACCAGCAGTCTTCTACTGGACAAATGGTGCTACTAACTAACCAGTACCAGTACCAGCAATTCATTATAGTAGATCAGGTCAAAAGGGTCGGCATGTGAAAACTCGGATGCTAGTCGCATGTCATAAACCCGACCTCTACCTTCAGGGAGTGTGCTCTTGAAGACTTGAATTTGGCAAGCTCTGGTGGCCCATTTCGCACAAATCAAAGGCTTCAGCATGGCTTTCACATCAAGGCCTGAAGATAGAAACGCACGGGACATTGTTGGCGCCGCCTCCTCTCGCAGCGCCTGCCGCCTCCTCACAGTGCCGCTTCTTCTTCTACCTCTTGCTACCTCTCACCGCTCAACTCTCTTTGTCTCACACAAAAACACACACATGGTGAAACTCAGAAAACACACACGCACACAGCCAAAGAAGAAACCTAACGAGGCTTTGCCCAGAACACTCTTCCTTGGTGCACACAAAGACTACATTTCTTCTACAGCCCTCACGGCCTCACGTATCACGCCGCTTCACACGGCGTCGTTGCACGGCCAGCTCGGCATCTCGCCTTCTTCGTGCGACTCCGCTGAAACTTCACCAGACTAGCTACTCTCTAACCTATCCTACATGCATGACAAAATCAAACTATATATGTCGATACATACATCAAGATTAAAACTAACATTTTCCCCCTTAATCTTGATTCTCCAATCTCCTATGCGGCTTCACCCGCTGCCACTTGACGATGCCATCGCGGCGTTGCACACCTTGCCGTGGACCGACTCCATCGCAGCGCCGGCATCCATCACCATGTACTCTTGCTGCACGCGGCGACCACCTCTTGACGTGGACGACGCTGTCGCAACGCTGATCACCATGCCGTCTTGCCACAACATCACGCTGCAACTTTTATTGGCTTCACACCAACACTTCATGATGGCGATGGCATCGCACCACCGACGTTGGCATCACACCGACTCTCCTTGAGATGATGGCATCGCACCACCATCGTCTCCCCTCAACGGCATCACACCGTCGTCTTCTTGCGGCAGCTTCGCGCTGCCACCTCCACCTAGCGGCACCGCATGGCCACCATCTTGCTTCTCGCGCCATCGGCCTCCATCTTGCATGGAGTCCATCGCGCCACACCCGACGCCCTCGCAGCGCCGGTCACCATGGACCATCTTGTTGTGGATGACGTCCTCGCGACGCCAACCACCACACATCATCATCTTGCAGCATCGCACCGCAACTGGCCACCCGCGGCATTGCACCGTCGCCGGCCTCCACCTCGCGCCGCCGTCCCCCACCTCACATGGAGTCCGTCACGCCGCCACCGCCTCAGATCGACATGGATCTGATACCAATTGTTGGCGCCGCCTCCTCTCGCAGCGCCGCTTCTTCTTCTACCACTTGCTGCCTCTCACCGCTCAACTCTCTTTGTCTCACACAAGAACACACACATGGTGAAACTCAGAAAACACACACGCACACAGCCAAGAAAGAAACCCAACGAGGCTTTGCCCAGAACACTCTTCCTTGGTGCACACAAAGACTACATTTCTTCTACAGCCCTCACGGCCTCACGTACCATGCCGCTTCACACGGCGTCGTTGCACGGCCAGCTCGGCATCTCGCCTTCTTCGTGCGACTCCGCTGAAACTTCACCGGACTAGCTACTCTCTACCCTATCCTACATGCATGACAAAATCAAACTATATATGCGGATACATACATCAAGATTAAAACTAACAGACACCACAATCACCATCTCTTCCAGCACCTGAGCTCTCTCGGCGATGAACTTGAGGAGCACAATTTCATTTGCTGACCCTTGCAACTCATGAAAAACCACCTTCATGTGTTCTCGAATACATGCAATGGGACCATCCTCTAGCCAGAACTTGAGACTGACTTTGCCAGTGGGCTGCTCGTCAACCTTTGCAGACTGAAAAAGAAAAAACTTACAGTATGAAATTGGGTCATATATAGAGTAGTTATCCTCCTAACTAAGCTGCACACTACATACATAGCACTTAGTGGTAACGCAAAATGCTGCTATTTCAAGCAAGTGGGGTTAGCTATTTTACCTTGATATAGAGCGTCTCGAGGTTTGGAAAACATTTGAGGAAACCGGATACCGTCTTTAGCTCATTGCGAACTTCGAATTTCAGTTCTAATGCCAATATCTGGACATTCATGGCAGTGGTGCCGGTGCTCACCTTAGTCCCAGCCTGCAATATATACAAAGATATGCTAATTAAGATCATATTGACACATACATTGCTATTGACAAATGAAATGCAATGCTGCACACCTTGATGACGGTGTTGCCAATCTCCAAGTCATGCTCTCCTGGCTGAAAGTACCCAAGAACGCGTAGCTTGGGTGCATGGCCAATCTTGATCCTGGAACACTTGATTGACTTTCTGCTACCGCCCCCGGTTGTCCGCTGCAAGAGCCTCTCCAGGCGAGGGGCATCCACCACCAAGACCTCCTCCAAGATGCAAAAGCACAGCTGAAGGCACCGCAAGCTGCGGCTGACGAGCCGGATGCGCATTCTGATCTGTGGCCCAATGAGGAAAATATGTTTTAGAGCACCTGCATCCAAGCACTAGTAGAAAAAGGGCCATTTGTTCCGGTTCGTATTGCCCATTTCTCCCGGTTGGGGAACCGGGACTAAAGGGTCGGTACTAATTAAAGCCCTACACCTTTAGTCCCGGCTCTTACACCAACCGGGACAGATGGGCCTTCATATGGCCGTTGCGGCGAGCCCAGACAGCAGGGCGGCGTTTGGTGGCGCCCCATGAAAGTGTGTACACGAGCGTGGGAAACGGGCTGCGATCCTTCTGTGCCATCGGTCGCGGGTCAAGGGGGATGGGCTCACGCACGCGTCTGTGCCGTCGTGGGTCAAGGGGACACGCCTGCCCGGGGTTCTCTGCGTGTGCCACCCGTGCATTCATGTCTTAGCCCATTAATTTGCACATCTTGCTAGGGCCTGGCTAGAGGGCAACGTTCGGTCGATGGGAGACGTGACAATAATGGATGTCTTCATTTGCCCATCTTGTAACGGGCAGCACACCGTTTGAACTGCATCGATACCCACATCGATACCCCATGCCAGTATTGCGTCCTCAAAGAGGAGCACGCCATGTACAACACGCCATGCTGCATTGTGGCCGGGTGCATGCTTTGATGCGACGATGCATCGGTTCTAATGGTAGGCATGCGACAACTTACTGCGTCGATAGGGGGTGACGGAGCAGGGCTACGTCGAGGGCATGCATGCAATGCACGGGCGCAGTTCTGCGGGTGGGCATGCATGCTGCGGGTAGGCACGGGCACGCATGCAACGATGGAAAGGGCACTGCGTAGGCTCGGTCCATGCACCGTGTCAACTCTTGCCATTGGATTCAAATGAACGGTCTTGATGCCCCAACAAGAGAGGCTGATCCAAACCCCACCGATTCAACCAATCAGCGCGTCTCATGCGGATCGATGCACACTGTAGCTAACCCTAGCGCCTGATCTCAACCGTCCACGCACAACGATTGACGACCCAGTAGTGTGCGGGGTTTTGAGGGGTTTTGACTGATTAGGGTTGAGCATAACTAATTCAAAAAAATCAAAAAAAATATAAAACTTGCGCACATAGTCTTATTATGTCGTATAGTAACGAGAAAAAAATATAAATATGGTTTACATACATCTTTACGAAAAATCCTTCACAAAATTGTCATTCCTCGAACAATGTAGTATGGAGTTCAAGGGAGAGAGTAGTGGGCACCCGAGAGTAGGTGGGGTTTTGAAAATGAAAAGTGTGAAAACCTCACCAAAACTTCATTTTGGATTGACTAAGAAAGATCTTAACTTACTTTTCTCATTTTCATGTTTTAAACTTGTTTTATATATAATTTTCTATTAAACCTTGTTTTTTTAAAATAATAATAATAGAAAAGTAATTCAATAAATAGTGAGACTTTAGATTTACAGTATATAGGTCGAATAGATGTGTAGAAAAATTATTTGGCTGGTTTAGACAAGGTGCCAAAAAAACTTGCTTAAATATGAGGCTGTTTACCCTACCTTTGAAGGTCATTTGAGACACACTTTTCATGACTAAGAGTTCAACTTACCAAAAGGGCCCAGAATGATCAGCAAGCAAACATATTTCAGTTGAGGTACTTTAGATAGCATTAAAACATCAATACCCATCCCTAATTCAAATTTGAGCCCAAATTTGAATTTAAATTTGAATTTTATTTGGCTGGTTTAGACAAGGTACCAACAAACAAGTTCGAATAGAAATACGGGGATACATAGTGACTACCAGTACGCACCAAGTTACAAATATTATTACATGCCCCAAATTTTCAAACTGTTCTCTGTTCTACCTCTTCCTACCACGTCGCGTGCCCTTCTTCACCTTACCACTTCTTGTTTTTGGTTCTACTACACACACAAGTTCATTGATCATCTTGGTTTTCTTCACTGGTCTTTTCAACACCTCGCCAACACCCTCGTGATCAGTGTCTTCAGTCTCAATGTTGACAGCAGTTTCAGTTTCTTCGATGTGTCCCTCAACATGGGTTTCTTTAGTCTGAACCTCGACACACTCAGGTTCAACCTCGAGAGCAGTTTCTTCAGTCTGAATATTGACTGCAGCAGGATTTTCTTCAGTCTGCTCAGGCTCAGGCACACTTCTCTTCTTTGTACCGCCATTGACTCTTGCTTTTTTTGTTGGCCAACACTGTTCAACAACAAGGGGCTGACTTGCTCGCTTCCTCCTAGCCATTGGGAAAATGTTATAGATATAGTAATTGGAAAAAAGGACCAAATCAAAACACAGACAAATAAACAAGAACATACTTTGGCTTATCAGGAGTGTAACGGCACTTGACAGATCCCACTCTGTGCCCAAGTTCCTGGCACAACTTGCATCTGTTTTTGTTACCTTTTTGGGCCCTTTTTGGCTTTCCATCTTTCTTTGCCTTCTTACTACTCCCACCTTTCTCAAACCATGCCTTGAATCCTCTCTGTTTAGGCATGCCAGCCTTTCTTTTCGTCAAGGGAGGACACATGGAAAATTCAATGTCGACTTCAGGCCACTGAGACTGATCTGTAAGTGCTGGAATTGGAGTAGCATATGCAGCTTTGAATCTTGCTACAGAATAATATTCATGCAAATATGGGTGCATGTTTATCTTCGGTTGGGATGCTAAGAAGAGAATGGCATGCTCACATGGTTTACCAGTGTGTTGCCACTCGAGGCAAGTGCAATCATGCAATTCAGTGTTAACAACATGTCTCCTTCCAGTTTTGTTATCTCTAACTTCAGCACCCCAAGGTGAAGATTTTTCAACAAACAAATGTGAAAGACATCTGCTCCTATTGACCACCTGTTGTACCACTGCTGGAAGCTTATGACCTTGTAGACAATCACCTATCCTTCTCAATTCCCACAACCGCATGAGCATGATCCTGATTTGGTCAACCATGTCATGCAGAGGCAAATCTTTTAACTCCTTCACCTTGTTGTTGAAACTCTCTGCCAAATTATTGTTGATGTGGTCACACTTGATGGAAGTGTTGAATGCTGACCTGTACCATAACAAAGAATGGTAGGTGTTCAGCCATGGACCAAACTCATCACATGCTGCCATTATCTTATCAAGATGATATTTGTGTGTCTGTCTAGTGTAAGATCTTGCTACTGGCCACATGCCCCAAATTCTTATCCTCTAAATTTTTTGATCAAATTCATTCACAAATGACCGAAACACTCCCTCTGCTCAGCATGTGGGAAAACATTTTTCACTGAATTTTCAAGCCCCTTACATGCATCTGTGTGTATAGCCAAAGGTGACACTGGCCCTAGGCATATTTTCAACTGGATCATGAACCATGTCCATGAAGCCTCTGTTTCTGACTGAAACAAGCCAACAGCAATAGGAAACATCCAGTTATGTCTATCTAGAGCATTTCATGCTGCCAACTGACCATTCCACTTGCCTGTCAAAAATGATGAGTCTATGCTCAAATATGGATGGCACCCTGCTTTGAACCCATCGATGTAAGGCTTTAAAGCCATAAAAAACTTGGAGAACTTGACTTCACCTTCGGCTGATACCTATGTATCTATCTCCACAACGCTGCCAGGTGACCTCTTTTCCACTTCTGCTTTGAAGTTGTAAAGCATCGTAAATGTATTTGCCCAATCACCATATAAATTTTTAATTGCCCTTTGTTTTGCCTTCCACACTGTGGTATATTTCAGTTTAATGGGGTACATCTTTTTCAAGTCTACTTTGAGTTTCTTGGCAGTAGTGTTTGGTGTTTTGGCTAAAATTGGGGTGATCTTTTCTGCAACCCAAAGTTGTGATGTCATGGTTGATACTCTCTGTGAACTTGTAATACAAGTATGTTGATTGGGGATTTGGTTAACCCTGACAGTACTTCCATCAGGTTGCAGTCTAGCAGATATGTACCACTTGCAAGGCTTCACACTACCATCAAATCCTCTGCACCTCGCATAAAACTTCTTTCTATCAGTCCAAACAGTCTTGGCATCAAACTCATGTTTCACTGCATAAGTCTTGAAACACATCCTAAACTCCTTCATGCTTGGGAACAACTTGCCTACTTCAATGACAGGGTTTTCTTTGTCATACACATGCACCAGCTCATCATCATGTGCATCATCTACCTCATCTGCAGCTTGGTCCATCTACTGTCCATCTACTTCTTCATCAGCATTAGCTGGCAAACTAGATTCACCCCTCTCCTGCTTATCTCTGTCATCGACTGGAATGCCAAAAAGTTTGGCCATCTCAATGTCAGGCATTGGTGTAATGACCAAATCAGTAGGCTCATCTAATTCAACTACATTCCAATCAACAGTTGCTGCAGTTTCAGTTTCAGTTCCAGTCACCTGTCCCTCTTCGGGTATTACTGTAAGTTCAGTACACATGGGAATCAATGGCCTCTGTGTAGCCCAATCATCATCTACCATCTGCGCAGCCAATTGTGATGGCACATATCCAAACTTCGAAAAAATGTTCATCAACGAGCTCAGCAAAAAAATTAGCCCGTTTGCTTGTCCAGCCGTTTTGCCAATCGATTTCTTCAACAATCTGTTCACCATCTTCTATTCTCACATACTCTCCTTTCCAATCATCAAACCGCAACAGTGATACTTCTTGCTCTGGACCCCAAACAATATTCTCCCCAATTTTTTCCACCCATTTCTTCACTGCCGTCTCTCCCATGTTCAGTAGAACTTGTGGATCAATCTCTATAAACTCAACCTCCCATTTAACAATAGTGTCTCTCTCAATGTTCTGTATGCTACCATCAACTAATTTTTCCTTTGATGGAAAGAAATTGACTGTCAATTCAAAGGTCAGAGTGGCAGCATCCCCTCTGTTAGTGGCGGACAGTGTGATCCCGTGAGAAAGAGCAGACGAGGCCACCCCCTAATTGCATGCAAAATTGGATCGGAGAGAGGCGCATTACCTATTCGAAGTTAAATCTGGCGGCTCCATCTCAGTATGCCCACGGGCTCCCCTCAGAACCTATCGATTCCGCAAGCGAAAACAGAGGAAAGAGCTGAGATCTATGGGCCGGAGAAAGGAACGGGAGGGCGACTAGGGTTTGAATTCACTCACCATTTTCTGAGGACGAAGGCTCCACCGCCGTTGAGAACGAGGGCTCCGCCGCCGCCACCGAGAACGCAAGATCCGCCGCCACCGGAGAAGAAGGGGGGCAGAGTGGCGGGCCTGGCACGGTCGGGCGGCAGGGTACGGTCAGCTGTTTTGAGAAACAATTAAGTTGGACCCACATGTCCTAACATAAACGGGCGGGCTTGGTTGACGACCAATTTAACCACATTTAACAGCCATCTCGTGCGTGGGCTATTTACCTGCTCAAAATTGTCGCACCATAGCCATTCTCTCGAACAACGTCGCACTCTTGCCAATTCACCTCAAAAATGTCGCACAGGAGCTATTGACCCCAAATCTGCGGACACGCCCGATTATTGACCGAACAGGAGAGAGAAGGAAAATGGTAACCCAACCCGACCCCTTATATCATCCCCGCTCTAGGCTATCCGCAAACTCTCATATTGACACCAAACATGGGGAGTATATGAGGCTCATAGACGTGCATGGTTGATCCACCACGTAGGATGTGGCCCACCATGGACTACCTTTTCTTTCTTTTCTTTCTCTCTCTTCATCTCTATCAAGCACATGCACGTCACCGGATATATAAGGGACAAAATGAGGAGTATGATTGCATGAACGGACAAATAGAGGCTCAAAACGGACACTGACTGGGCGCTTCTGTGGACTTTTAGGGTGCGCGGATTTGCTAAATCCGGCTATAGATGCTCCTATTGACAACTCAAACAGTCATGTTTTTTTAGTTGGAATGGGTTTTGTTTTATTCATTCATTTCAGCACGATCCGAGACCAAAAACATCACAAATACAATCTGATATGTACCTGGCCCAAGTTTCACATAACTTATTCGCACAATCCTCTTTAGTTAGCCCAAGAGAAGCTCCATTAGTCAAGCATCTCACCCATGCCACCCTGAAACTCCTCTCTTGATCGCATGCACTCCTTTACCTCCTCAGCAATAGGCCATAGACTGATCTATCAATTTCCGAGCTTCTTAATTTAGCCGCCACTGTTTTTGAGTCTGCTCCAAGATAAGCTTTGCCATGTCCAATTCACGTGCAAGCTGAGCTGCCCATCGAATACACCGGACGACATTCCATTATGGAAATCTGGTAGAGAGGTGAACATCTACAAGGCTATAAATCAAAACGAACAAATCAACTATTCATAGATACCAAATTTAAGAAGCTTGGAAAATGTTACTGCTATAAAACTGTATAGTGCTACCCATCTTCATGTTGTTCCCTCCGTTCGTTCAAATTGAAAATAAGTAGAAGAAAATGAAAAACAAGAAAAAGAAAAAAATTACAAAATACTCCCTCCGTTCCTAAATATAAGTCTTTTTGGAGATTTCACTATAGACTACATACAGAGCAAAATGAGCGAACATATACTCTAAAAGGCGTCTATATACATCTGAATCTAGTCTCTATAGTGGAATCTCTAAAAGGAATTATATGTAGGAACAGAGGTAGTACATGTCTCGTGTAGTCAGGAACTTCAGATTTTGAATAAGCTTATGCTTGTACTCATCTTCCAGTACTATATCATGAGCCAAAGTAACTAAACATCCTCCATCACCTCTTGCAAATCTCAGAACTTCCAATCCTTGATGCACTAAACTGACTTTCACCACAACCAGTTCTTTCCCTCATCGCCCCGCTCGAATGAAAAGGAGACTGAAAAGAAAGCGATATAAGTACATCAAGGAATCAGATGAGGGCTATTGACAATCGATAAATCCCATGAGTCCTACTGGTGGTATACATGAATAACCAAATGCCATTTACAATTCTCCTGAAGGTGGGTAAATAGAATGTTTAACCAAAGCACATCTTACAACCACATATTAGAGGTTCGATATCTTTCAGGCCAATTGCAAAAAATGATGAACACTCTGACTACACTAAGAGAATGGATGCAACGTGATGTGAAACATATACTGACATTGCATCATGTAAAGGGTTAGTGGTGGTACAGATTATTTGTTGTTATTAGCAAATCCTTTTCGAGACCATGGATGACTAACACGATGTTGCAATCAATTTGTAATTAAAGAGACCAAAAGTTATTTTTTTAACCAGAAAGTCCTTGCGCTGGAGTTCAGACAAACCCCTCAATAACATGACCAAATTTGTTTTGACTCTGTTTATCACATATCAAGTACGAACCAGCAAACATACAGACTTGTGAAGCTGATAAGAAATCATCAAAGTTATGTGAACTTGAAACTAAAAGTCCAACAGAGGAGCGAGGAACTAACCTTGTTATCATTTCTCTGAAGTCTGAACCTCGCCTAGTTCTTGGTCCAATGTGAGTATGCTTGAGAGATAATGATTTCTTAGGTAACATGCGCTTTCACATCTGAAAGACCTACAGAATATGCTGACAGACCGTGCACTTCATAAATCAAGCGGATAAAATTTATTTCTGTCGTCAATATGGAAGATTAAACGTTAATGATTTGAAGAGTAAAAATATGGAACAGTAGATTTTATTTAATTTAGGTACCACTAAGGAATCAAAAGAATTTTTGGAGCACTCTACTGTGAATAACCAAGCATGATGTCTGATAACAAATAATGGGCCGAGCTGCATTTCAGGCCCTTGTCTACCAAGTAGAAAAATCATGGAAAAGCACATAAATATATATAATAGGAATAGTAATCAGATGCTCAAAAACTATAACCTGAACATATTAGTGCTTAAACCAAATTATCTATACACAACCATAGAAACTAAAAAAAACCATCTAACAGAACCATGGAAGGCTTAGATTGCATGTCCTCAACTGAAATGGGTGAGTTCTGGGCATCCTTCTAAGCTACTCTGTTTAACATAGCTCATTAGCTCATGATCAATACTTCATGCATTTAACAAGCCTGCTAATGCTTTTTTGAAGTTGACGTCCCTATTTAAAATTCAAATATCAATTTGCACCAATAAAATATTTCTTGATATGTAGGTGCACACGACAAACTGTAGACACGAAATATTCATTGCATGAACCAAAAGTAGATGAGCTACCTGTAGATGCAAGGAAATAATGACAAACCGCAACCAGTTCTCCTATCAGTATGTAATTATGTGCCATTAATATCAATATACCTCACTCTTGGGCTAAGTCAAGATCCATTCTAGATCAGTGCAAGAAGCTTCAATACTACACCTTCCATAAAATACAGGAACTTGTCCATATTTTACTGCGTCTCCCAATAGCAGCAACATCATAATCTTCTGCCGCTTGCTCCCTTCTTCTAGTTTCAGCAAGAAAAAATTATTCAGTAAACTGAAATTGAAAAAGTTTTGAGAAGTAGGTCGGCTCGGTGTGAAGCAATGGTTTTAGGTAACTGTCTCTGGTTCAAACTTTGCCAATGGGTGTGTATCGTCAACCATATTTCTACCTTGCAGTAAGCACGAAAGATAATTATTCCAAAACTACCTAAGTGAACATCGTTGTCTGCATATATCAAGAAATAAAGATAAATTCCTATAACTACTGGCTTGTTCCTGCAGGATAAAGAAAATGTTTTTTTCCAGTATTTTACCTTGGCATACATCAAGGGCATTCAGTGATCAACACCATTCTTAAATATGTCTCCACCGAAGTAATCATCGCATGCCCCGTTGGTAAAACATGAACAATTCTTATTTATCTGAATTCTCATAGTTCTGCTGTTCCAGATTTAAATACACAAATTTGATGACAAAGCATATTGGAGAGCAGGAAACAACTCTAGGTTTCTGAAGTTAGAAAAAAAATCAGTGCTTAAATGGCATATAGGCTTCAGGTCAGATCATTTTTTTTTACAAAATTGTCCTGTCGTGCTCACGCAATATTATGCATCTAATCCTAGGCATTTAAGTAACCAAATTACTATGAATAATCTGTGGACACATATTTATCTATTCTGAGCCAACTTCTTTGGATTCCTAACTTGTACAGCTGAATCAAACTCACTGAATCAAGCGGATGCTATGAGCTGCAAGGCTAAAGAGAATATGTTACAACTATTCGTACTACAGTAAAAAAATTGCACACATGATAAATTTTTACATTCACCGGTGAGGAAAGGACATCAAAAGCTGCTACTATATACTGGGTTAGGTGGACGGAACAAAAATCACAAATCTATACCAAAATAATTTGTATATAGCCATAAAACAAAATCCATTGCAAGAAGATGCTACGTAAATGCCTTGACCTACAGCAGCAGCAGCAGCCAAACACCAACAGAGAGCACCTTCAATGAGCAGACTAAGCAGCGTGTGGCGAGGGGAAGTGGCACCACTTGACCACCATACAACACTCATCATCAGGTCAATGTCCACACTACCCAAGCCTCAAACTCTAGGTTCATCTCTTCTGTCAATCTGTTGAGTTGAATTGATGCTCTTGGTTAGTGAGAGACAAGATCCATGGAGGTAGATTGGGTACAGGGGTTAGAACTTGGTCTCGAACTTGGTGTCGGGACGATGTGGGCACAGCCAGGGCATAAACCATCAACAACCATATTCCTTGTGCTGAAAACATAGTCATGTACCCTTGTAAATACAATCATAATAAACCTGCTCTAATGTCGGTCGCTACCCGTCTCAATTCCCCTAACTCAAGGTTGCAACTTGCAAATTCAAGAATCATTCTAATAAAATCATACCGCGAGTGTTTTCCCATCAGGGGCGATGTCCCTCTCATGGAAGCACCACCTGTCAACTCCAAGCTTCTTCATGAACTCGAATTGAGATATCACCGAAACAGAAATCGAAGCATAAGTTGTTGACTCCAACCATGGACCTAAGACAAAAGATCAGGTAATTCCCATACTTCTTCTCTTAGCCATGGCCAGGGAATTTGTGCCATCCTCCCAAGGCCGGTTCTTTGTAGGTGCACCAAAAGGATCTCCTCCAGTACCCCGAAACATATGCCAGAATGCCACACTGAACCGCAACCTAACCTGCAGCACAAAACAAATATATAATCCTAGTGCAGCACATAATGTAGAAGTAAATTAAAAGGATATATACCAAAAAGGCATAGTTATGCAAATCATACTTACATTTTCTTTACAAGAATCACTTCCTCCGCGTTATACCACTTGTAAGAAAGCATCCTCTTGCTAGTTGGACCATGCAGTACATTTTTTGAAGGACAAATGTTAAACTGGAAGGAACCTTTTAACAACAATTAATCTTTTCAGTTCAAGGTCAATGGCCTCACCTCATAGTTGATTTTGGTAAAGCCCAGGAAGAACTCGCCCTCCCAATCATCGGAAGAGGCATTGCCACACTTGGCATCGGTGTCGGCTCAGCAGGTTACCTGTGCGGCAATCTGCAAGGAGCAACCAAATCAGAACCATGATCGTGTTAAGTTCATAGATCAAATCATGGGCATCATTCAGAGCAGAAAAATACCACAAAGTTAGCAATCCCCCGCTCACTGCAGCAGACAGACCACAAAGAAGGAAAATAAGAAGTTGGGCCAGAACACCTGCATCACAAAATCGGTCACCAAGAACAGCACACACTACTCACTGGATCGATGGGCTCTGGGTGTTGTCTCTCCTCTACCTGGTCTCCCGTCGTCCTCTGGATTCTGCTCCACCATCTCGATCGTCTCCCTTGGCGCCGAATTCTACACACCTCCCATCCTTCTCCTCCTCCCATGTGCTCCAGAGTACCCAATCTGCACGTGATTTAGACAGACTAAAAATTAGGTTCACGTTCTTGCGACAAACTAAAAATTACAGTACATAGTTCATCATCCAGATGGTTCAGAGACATAGTAAAAATAAAAATACAATAATGAATACTTGTGTTGAATCTGGAGGTTGAGAGAGGGGGTGGAGGAGGGAGTCGGATCTGGGGGTTGAGAGAGGGGGTGGCCATGAGTCACCTGCACAAACAGAGGCATCCATGAGTCATCCCCAACGCTGCATCGTTCGTCCACGCGCTGAACATAGGGAGCAGCGTCTCCGTGGCCTTCCTTGTTGTGCACAAGCAGAGATGAGTCGGGCCTGCACACAACAGCACACACGCACACATCAAATCGAGAAGAAGAAGAAGAAGAGAAGGGGATGCACTCACGCATCAAATGTTGTTCTTGGAGGGGATCCTGCTGGCTTGACCTGGCGTTGGAAGGAGGGGCTAGGGTTTCGGGCGACAGTTGAGGTCGGACGCGGCGGCTAGGTCCTCTGCTACTCGCTGCAGGCCAACCATGGTGGCGGCACAAAACGGGGATCCTCTACAGCGACTGGAGATGAGACGAGATGGGGGAGGAAGAATGCGGGCGCGGGCTATGGAGTGAGGGAGAAGGTGGGGGCGGGGTCAGCACCGGGAGTGAGGGAGGAGATGGGGGCGGGCGGCGCTGGGATCGGGGAGGAGATGGGGGCGGGCGGTGCTGGGATCGAGGAGGAGATAGGGGCGGGCGGCGCCGGGAGCCAGGGAGGAGGTTGGGGGTTGGAGGCATCGATCGTAGGATTTTTTTTTGCACGGTTTTTTTTCGCGGGAGGGTTGCGATTTAACGGAGGTGGGAGGATGACGAAAAAAATCAGAGGTGGGAGGATGACGAAAAAAACCAATGAAATTAAACCGCGCAGACTATTCACCAAGTCGTCCATTAGGAGTAGAGAAAAGAGCCATTTGTCCCGGTTCATAAGGGCCTCCCCCTTTAGTCCCGGTTCTTATACGAACCGAGACTAAAGGCCCTCCATGTGGCCGCTGCGTGGAGTTCACCTTTAGTCCCGGTTGGTAACACCAACTGGTACTAAAGGAAATTTTGTGATTTCTTTTTGAATTTTTTTCATGAATTTTCAAATTTCTAAATTATTTTAACCTCTAATCTCTAATCACCCCTCATCACTGCTCAATCTAATCTCTAATCTCTAATCACCCCTCATCATTCCAAATCATCTAACTTCCCGGACGGTCAGTCAGCCTCTCACTATCTCAGCCTGAGCACGCTTAACTTCCGGGTTCTATTCTTCCTCGTTTTCAAGTCTCCCTTTGTTGTTTTCCTGACAATAATAAGATGTCAATCCTATTAACTCTCAGGAGTTTAGCTTTTTTTCGAACCGGACTTTTCCCCTTTCCATTATTTATCATAACGGAAATACATCGTCTTAGGAACTGAAACCAGCAAGGCTAGAGAGAAAGAGGAAAAGCGAGTTCGGGGCAACACCAGGAAACCCACTATCTGCGCCTGTCAACAAGAACAACAGATCATGGGTCGAAAACCTGGGTGTCACCCAAAACCGCACTACGAACACCTACGGGAAGTATCACAAGTCTTACAAACTCCATCATCAGGTACCAGACCACAACAGCCATATCAAAAGCAACCCAAATGAAACTACCAGAACACCCATAACAAAGACCAAAATATACCACCCTGTTCAACCAACACATACTCCAGGATGCATCAATAGCTCTTCTTTGCAAAAACGTCAGACACTTACTGATCAGGGTCCGCAGCGTCTTCTTCCTCAGTTCCCATCACGTCCGTCCCTAGCTGGAATCGGGGGACCGCAAAGCCGCATCATGCTCAGGAGTTTAGCTTGAGTATGAAGTCACACATTTCACTGTTTGAGTTTGAAACTATCGTTTTTAAAAAAAAATTATTTAGTAACACTAATATTTCTTGAATAAGTAGTTTGACCATTGTTTGACCACAGTTTGACCAGATTTGACCAAAATTCAAAAAAACTGAAATAATTATTTGGTAACACTAATATTCTTGAATAATTATTTAGTAACCCTAATACTTCTTGAATAAGTAGTTTGACCAGATTTAACGAAAATTCAAAAAAAACTGAAATTTGAGCATAATTTTTTTTTCTTTTAGAATTTGAGGATTCTAAAAATTTGCAAACAGGCCGCAGGCTGTCAAAATCGGATGCGGATTTTCGTGTTGAACATTTTGATATATTATACCTTTTTTTCTAACATCGTATGCAAAAATTATAGCCGTTTTACATTTTCCCTACACTTTTTGCAAAACATGTCCAAATTTAAGTTTTTAAATTTTTCTAACTAGTAGATGTAGTAACATAACTACATCTCGAAGGATTTTAACTTTTGAAGTTTTTATCATTTTCTTTTGCTTTTTTACAAAACTAAAAAGGCGATACACGGGGAGGGGTAGAATTTGAAAATTGCAAACTGGTACTATTGTCTCAACCCCATTTGTCCCAGTTGGTGGCTCGAACCGAGACTAAAGGTCTAACCTTTAATACCGGTTCGTGCCACGAACCGGTACTAATGGGCATCGCACCCTTTAGTCCCGGTTCGTGGCACCAACCGGGACTAAAGGTCCCATTTGAACCGGGACTAATGCCTGTACGGTGCCCTAACCGATCGAACCGGGACTAATACTCATATTAGTCCCGGTTCGTAATGCAACCGGGATTAATGATCTTTTCTGGCCGAACCAAAGCCCTGTTTTATACTAGTGACCACAGATCGTCTGTGGCGACCACGGCGGGCATGCTCATGTGGGCCGCCATGCATTCGCCTGATTATTTCTGGATATTCGATGGAAAGGTGGTTTTTTTATATGGTAATACGTGTTTCATTCATATCATAAAGATCAAATTACAAGTCACGTAAAAACGGATATGATAAAACTGAAAAGATAGCAGAACATCACTAAGCTTGACACCAGCGTCCGTCACCTGCCTCCGGCACCACCACAGCGGCCACCAAAGAAAAAAATGACGGATCACCTCCTCACCCAAGCTCGACGCGGCTCCATCGCTGATATGCAGCTTTGCGGACCTCCAAGGTGGCTCACTAAAGATGAAGCCATTGGCGTTGAACGAATCAGACCGGGGCAACACCCCGGATACGCCATCGAACTCTAAATCTGACACCACACCATGAATAAGACGCCGAAGTAGGAAGCCATACCTGCGATCCATCAAGCACGAACCCAGCACAGGTTCCATCTTCCAGATGTCGTCGATGCAGACCACAATCTGCATCCGCTCCTAAACTACCTCCCAAGCTCCGTGCCGACACTGGAGTAGACATCGTCACAACGACGAAGCTCGAGGACACAAGTCCATCACAAGAATGCCGTCGCCGCCATGATATCCCCGCTTGAATAGACTGGTTCTTAAATCCATCAGCGAACATAGAAACGATCGCCTCACCGGAGAGGAATGTGAAGCTTTTTTATTGGATGGGAAGGTGGTTGTTCGATTGGAAGGGTTCCTATTGCTGTACATGTCGTAGCTTTGGCTGCAGCTACGCGTCGAATTACCGCCGTATAATATGTTGGATCCAGTTGAGCTTTTCCCGTCGGGGACACGTAAATTGAAACCAATTAGACTTTCCACGTATGTACGTCCTACGTTTCCAACATATACCTTCTACAAAAGCGTTAAAAAAAAGAAGTGTTTACGCACGATGCACCAGCGGAACGCTCGGGCCGGTCGCTTTCGCCTCGCTGGCGCTAGCCACCAGAAAAGCAACACGAGTACTTTATCCTCTCCTCAACGCTCCATCCACTCCTTCTTCCTCGTGATTACTCAGGCAGGAAACTCCGTGGATCCAGACCGGCCATCAGCTCCTGCTTCATGTGCTGTTCGTGCGCTCCTCCGGGGCAACGCTGCCGCGTCGTTTCCATGGCTGCGCTCATCGCCATGGCCGCGCCGTCGCCTGATGGCCGCGCGCGAGAAAAGCTGCAACCGGTAGCACAAAATGCTACAACCAATGACCCAAATAGCTCCAACCGGCAACATAAAAAGTTTCAAAAGACAAACGGAGATGCTGGTCGCCGGGGCACTCCCCGCAACAAAAGCTGCAACCCGGCGATGGAAAAGCTTCAACAAAAAATTACGAAGAAACTGATCGCCGGGGCACCAAGTACAAAAGAGCTGCATCCATTCAATTGAGGAGCTTCAAGTGTTGAATTGAAAAGCTTCATCCCACATTAAAGAAAGCTTCAACCATGTGGATTTTTGCTCCTACCGTCCATAGTTTTTTGCTACATCCATTCTTTCATCGCCGGTTGAAGCTATGGCACCGAGCACCGAGCACAAAAAAGCTGCAACCGGTGGACTGGAAGGCTAAAACCAGCGATGAAAAAACTTCAACCAAAAAATACGAAGAAACTGATCGCCGGGGCACCGAGCACAAAAAAGCTGCATCCATTAAATTGAGGAGCTTCAACTGTTGAATTGAAAAGCTTCATCCCGCATTAAAGAAAGCTTCAACCATGTGCATTTTTGCTACTACCGTCCACAGTTTTTGCTACATCCATTCTTTCACGAACGGCGAGATGCCGGTGGAGGGTTTCTGTGAATTCCGGCGGCGAGATCCAGCACAGGGGCAGGGGCGGATGCTGCAACCGGTCGCCGGCGAGCTGCAACCTCGACCGGCAAGGCGTGGCGGCGAGTACGCGGGGCTACAACCCTGTGCCGGATGTGCTGCAGCTGCGCCTCCTTTTTTGGCCGGAACCGATGCCCGCGGGGAGCTTGATGGTCACCACAGCGAGCGCGGCGAGCGGGGATGGTGGCGTAGGCTGCCGAGAGGGCGCGGGTGTGCTCGCCGCGGGAAGAGAGAGACGCGCGGGAGGGGGGGGGGGGGTTTAACCCGTGCGGGAGGAAGGAGAAGGAACAGATCCAGCGGTCCATCTCGCTTAGATCGGACGGCTGCTAGCCTTTCGGCCGGTGCGCCGGCGCAGAGTGCTGGCCTAAAAAAAAGGAAAACTATTAAATCACCCGACTGATTTTTTGCGGATGTTGTAAACTGCCTCTCACGCGCGCCACACATCCCTGCGGGTCGTTCACTCCTTATCCTTATCTTTTCCCAGAAGAAGCATGAGCCACTCGTTCCTTTCCTCCTTTTCTTCTTCCTTCGAGCAAACATGCTTTCTCAGCGGACGGCGCTCTCCAGCAATCCCAGTCGTCGCTCACCTCGCGTTGCTGTAGGGCTGGGCTGAGAGGACGCTCCTGCCATGGCCAACGGCGGAACCGCGTTGGTGATGTGCGACCACGTTGCAGCCACGTCGACGGCAGAGCTGCGTTGGAGCAGAAGCTGCTACGAGCTGCTGCCATGACGGGCGGCCCGCGGCACAGCGACGGCGAAGCTGCGTTGCAGCAGCAAAGAGCTATGAGCTGCTTCCATGCCGAGCGGTACAGCTGCATCGCAGCATGCAGCAGGCGAATGCGTCAATGAAGCTTTGCCGGTGCGTCAATCAAGCTTTGCCGGAGCTCCATTGAGGCCTCGCTGGTGCGTCAATGAAACTTCGCCGGAGGTCCAATCAAGCTTCGACGGGGCGTCGTCCCTGCTGCGTCCTAGTATTTTCGTCACACTCGGTGTTGCTATGGAGCAGCATCCGGTGGCTCTTGGTGCTGCGATGCAGCGGTCGCCGGCGGCTCCGGTGATGCGTGCCTACGCTGCTCTGTATCAGATGGATGAGGATTGGAGGAGAAAGGCCCAGTTTGTGTCGCGCGATGGAACGATCATCGGTGCCGGATCGAACGGAGAAATCATCAGCAGCCGCCACTAAAAAAAACTACATTCTATAAGAAGTTTCCAACTGAACTACTACTTTTTAAGAAAAAAAATATCTATCTAATCGTTTATTTTCAGAAAATCATTTTTTAGGTAAAAACTAAAACATAAAAATGCACAATGACTCTTAACTAGTTTTTTTTACTATAAACAAGCCTGCTGGCATATTTGCACGGCTAAGTCTACGCCATATACGCAAAGTGTACATCTTGAGGAAACACATTCATATTTTTGCAGAAATTATTTCATCATAACTGTAATAGATTCTTCCTTGCAAAAAAAAGTGTACGAGATTCCTGCCTATGAATTGTCCATTGAAATTGAAGACCTATGGAAGCAGATGGCTTATATACGAAATGTTGTCTTTTATATTATTCTCCCTTTTTCCTTTTCCACAAGTCATGGGCCACTAATGGGCCACACTAATGGGTCTAAACTTTGGCCACTAGTGATCGATCATGGAAGGTTGTTTTTCCGGTAGTGGTGCTGCATTGCCTCAACTTCCTCTACAGGTTTGCATACACAGTGGTAATTTCGTGATTTGTTAGTGGTGCCCCATCGTCAGTTTGAAGTTTTAGGCTCACGTGCTAGAAATTTATTACTAGTGTAGCACGTATTACTAAACAGTAAGATGGAGCCACCTAGAAGCCACCACAGCAATTTGGCATTGTCAACCGTCAGATTATGCTACAAACGCGTCAGATCTTCTGGTCGTCCAAAGCCTCCTTCCGCGCGCTACGCTGACCTGCGTCCTAAATGGGCTGCTGCTCCGCGGACCATCTAGGCTTGCTTTTCGTTAATTTAGGGTTAATGGGCTTGATAATAAGCGGGTTAGTAGTAGAGAGGAGACCCAGAATCCAAAAAAAAGTAGGTAGGAGACCCGCTCGACCCTCTAGATTGCTACTCTTTCCTCCTGACCCATCTCTCTCATGCGGCATCTGACAAACCCTTGGCCGCGCCGCCGCCGCTGCCATGCCTACCCACTCCACTCCATTAACGCTGAAGTAGGGGAATTATGCAGCGACGCACAAGAATGCAAGAGGAGCAGCCGGTATGCATCATCGATGCAAGACGGGGCTTCCCTCCTCGCCCAGCCGCCGATCTCGCCCACCTGCTCCTACCTTTCCATCGGCTTGTGCAGACATTGAGGAAGGCCTTCGCGGAGGTGTGTTGTGTCCTCTTCGTTGCAACCTTTATCTCCTCTTCTCATTTGTCGACACCAAATCCTAACCCAATTGCCGTTTGAGATTGTCTCCCCAACGGGGAAGAAGGGCAGCCGTTCTCACATGTTGATCTCGGTCGATGGTGAGAGTAGGGGTAGGGCTGGACACGAGGTGAACCGAGCCGAGTTTTCAGTCCGAGCCTGGCTTTGGCTCACCTAAAGCGAGCCCAGCTCGGCTCGGCTCGTTGGTTGAACGCGCCTGCTTCTGGAGGCTCGGCTCGTTTTGCCTCTGGCTCAGCCTGGCCCGATCAGCTCGTATGTGCACTGCTATGTGTGTCTACACCTGTGCAGTACACATACAAGTAGGCAGTAGCAGCGCATGTGCATACTGTGTGCCTACTGTAGGGGTGGAGGAGACCGGCTACAGGCAGTCGTGGTTTGATTTCTTCAGGTCATGGAAATATAGACATATTTTTTCCCATGCTGCAGCTGCACTGCCCATCCTGCATCTTCATCTTGGAGCAGATCCTATCTTATTGAAACTCAGCACATCATGCCGTGAACCAGTGATGCCAGAATGACCATCAGCTGTATAGGATGAAGGTGAATGCTTGGATGAGGCTTGTCTCTCCAAGCCTCCAAGGTACGTTGTCTGTTAGCTTTGTCATTTAATATCTCATGAACAATGCAGGTAATAACTCATCTACGAAAAGTGTTGAATTTGATCAACATTTAAACTATTCATTGTTGTTGCCAGTTTCTTGGCATGAGTAAAATAATATTATTTGTGATTCTTCTCACTCTATTTACCATGACTCATAAATCAGAATCAAAAATGCAAAGTTCATTCTTCTGACACTATTTATCCTGATTTAATTTCTATCATATGCTTCTACCAACTTTAATTTATATCTTTATTTTCTATGAAAAATTGCGGGCGCGGCAACGCGCGTCTTCATGATCTAGTCTCTATGGAAAATATGTAAAACCTTCTATCTGAAACCACACCACAGCGCAGGTCGCTTATGTGGAACTGACTGTGATATGCCTCTTCGAGGGTAGATGATCTGCATGTGACTGGCCACAATACTTCTATCAGCGATGCTGGCTTGAGCCAACTGACCAATATTGATAGGCGGTTAGGAAAACTGTCAAAAACAAGGTTTTGAACCGTGTATAAGTAATGGCCATGACTGTACTAGCGTGAGAGAATGTAAGGTATCTTGGATATTTGAATTATTTTTCTAGTACATACGGTGCCGAAGCATATATGACCTCTCCTCTAAAGTTCATACAAATCATCCACCTGTTAATGCTGGAAAAAGGGCTTGTACCTAGCTAGCTAGATTAGTTCCACAAGAATAGTCCTAAATCTTCTCGAGGCCTTGGAGAATGTCATCCTTGATATCCTCAAACTTCTCAATTCCAAAGCTAAACCTCACCAAGTTGTCCTTGATCCCATTCTTGGCCTTCTCCTCGTCGCTCTGACCCCTGGTGTAAACAGAAAACCATGCAATTGTAAGTCAAATATTCTCCCCACAATATTACTACGGCAGTTTGGCTCCTCACGTCGCCCCCGCGGGCAACCCGGGAGGAAAACCCTAGCCGCCGCCCCTCGAGTCTCCTCCTCCTCGCCGCCGTCCATAGCGCCACCGGGAGAAGCCTGGCCGGCTGGGCGGCGACGGGGCTTCTCCCCATCCTCTCCGTCTTGGCTGGCGCGGGACAGCGGGATCCAGAGGAACGTCGGGCGAACGTGGGGTCCGGCGGCGCGGTGGGTGGGTCTCCCATCGGCGTCGTGCGCGGCACGGTGGTGGCGACTTGCGTGTCGTGAGGTGGTGGCTGCGTTGGCCTGACCGGTGGTCGCGGGTGCCGCCGGATCCAGATCGGATCCATCTGGATCCTTTCTTCGGACTGCGCCGGCCGCCGCGGAGTGGTGATGATCGTCGCTGGCCACGTCGGATCGTTGGATTCGGCGTCTGGAGATCTACAAGGAGTTCTTCTCGATCCTCCTTTCTGGTGGTTGAGCCCCATGGCTCTTTCATCTTCGCGGGGTTCAGATCGTGGCTTCCCGGATCCGGAGTACACGGAGGTTTGGTGGCATAGGATGGGGACCGGAGGAATCTTTGCTCGGCGTGTTCGGCCTGGCATCGATGACTTCACTTGACGCCGTTACCCTTCCTGGAGGCGAAGCCGCGGTCCCCCCCTATCCACCCCCGAACCCCTCCCAGACGAAAGTCCAAAATTCAGTCTGGATTGGGCGGCGGCGGCGTCCTGCGCGTCGTATCCTCCATGGAGGCGCCGTCTTGGGAGGAACTACTGTTCGGGGAAGAGATGTTGTGGATGGTGGGCTCCGAGTAGCTCCAGCAGTGGCGATGGTGTGGAGGTTGCCAGGTGGTGCGGCTTTGTATCTACCGCGTCATTGACGACGAGTGGTGGCGGCATGGTGCAGCTGCATATCAACGACGGATGCGGCTGGATGGACGAGCGCAGGGTGGTCGAGCTGTCTGGCGCCATGGTGGCGTCGATGGCAGGCCTGGCAAGGTCTGTGCGTCAGTACCTGCTCTGGAGATGGATCGGTGGAAGAAGGCGGCGGCAGCCTCGGTGAGTGCGCCGGACCAGCGTGTGACCCAGTCCCGGTATGTGGCTAGGATGGGGCATCCGGCGTTAGATGTTAGGATTTGGTGTGATGTCTGTTTGCTATTAGGTTCGGACATTCGGCACCACTACATCAAGGGGGTAGGAGTAGCGACAGATGTTGCCTAGATGGTGGCTTCAGGCTTACTGATGTACTACTTTGTAAGGACTTTTATGCTTAATAATTAAAAAAGTGGCCGTATGCATCGTCCAGATGCAAAGGCCGGGGGTGCATCCTTCTTTTTTAAAAAAAATACTGTTGCATATTGTAAGTTGCAAGAAGAGAAATCCGAAGACATACCAGAAGGACATAACCGCTGGCTGCTGCACGAGGCTCTCACACCCACCGAGTGACGTCGCGATGAAGGGTATCTCGAGAGCATCAATGAACCTCATGACACCGTGAAGGTCCGATGCCACCTCGAAGCTGATGATGCCGCCAGAACCGGACATCTGGCTCTTGGCGATGTGGTGCCACGGGCTGGTGTTGAGCCCAGGATAGTACACTCGCTCAATCATTGGATGGTTCTCGAGTAGGCGCGCCATGCGCAACGCAGTACGGTTCTGCGTTTCCACACGTAGCGCCATCGTCTTGAGGCCGCGTATTATCATGTAGGCTGCATCCTGGAGTAATTAAGTTGCATTGTAAGAGGGTAGTTTTAACATCTAGTTTTTCTTGAATCAGAATGAGCGTTAACATGAACTAGTTGATAGATACAAGTACATACGGGACTAATGGCGCCGCCGATGTTGTGATGCCACACTCGTATCCTGGAGATGAGTGCATCGGAGCCACTGATGCATCCTGCGATGACCTGAAATGGGATGGCACGGTTAGAAGTCTTGGGTCAATTGATGAACATACATGGACATACTAGTGGTCTGGGCAATAAAGGAGCAAAATGGCTGTGCAATTGTGTACGTCTATGAAAAGACATGTGACCTAGGGTAGCTACTAACGTCGTGATGGCCGGCGATGTACTTTGTGGCGGAGTGAACGACGATGTCGGCCCCGAGGGTGAGTGTCTTCTGATTGATGGGCGAGGAGAGGGTGCTGTCGATGCACACCAGAGACCCTTTGCGGTGACACAGCTCCGCAACAAGCTTAATGTCGATGCATTTGAGGTGGGGGTTCGTCGGAGAGTCAGTGTAGAAGAGTGTCACCTGCATCATAGCCAAGCATCTCAGAGTCAGAAACAATCAACATGCATGCATGCATGGATCCCTTGATTATACTCCTATATGTGTTGTGGAAATTGACGTACGTCGCCCTGGTCAAGAACGGCCTTGAGCGTCTCCGTGTCGTTCAGCTCGACGAATGTCACCTTGACGCCCATCCTAGAGAGCTTGTCGCGGATGAAGGCACGCGCCTCGCTGTAGCACTCGGCGGTGGTCACCACGTGGCCAACGCCTGGTGGCACTAGCGCGAGCAGCGTGGCAACGATGGCGTTCATGCCGGAGGACGTGACCAGCGTGGACTCGGCCCTCTCGAGCGCACTGATCTTGTCCTCCAGGACCTTCACCGTGGGGTTGCCGTAGCGGCCGTACTCAAAGCTGTGGCGCCGTCCTTCCTTGAACGCAATGAGGTCGCGCGAGTTCTTAAACCAGTGCGTCGTGCAGCTCACTATCGGCGTCGTGATGGAATCTGTGCCCACCATACTGCCCATCTTCTGCCCAGCGTGGACCACCAGGGTCTCGTCGGAGGGAGTAGCACGCTTCGGCTTGGGTGCCGTTGAGGTTGCAACGACGG